>NC_134883.1:2566699-2601699 GCF_041734735.1 Babylonia areolata
AGAGAGAGAGAGAGAGAGGGAGAGAGAGAAAGAGATAAAGAGACACGGAAAGAGAGAGAAAGGGAGAGAGAGAGAGAGAGAGAGGAAAAGGAGGAGAGAGAGAGAATAGAATAATGAATGAATGAATAAATAAATGAACGAACGAACGAACAAATGAATGAATGAATGAATAAATGAATGAATGACAAACAGAAAAAAAAAGAAAATATGCAATAATTATGTCATAGAGTGACATCAATTCATTATCCACTGCACTCCAATAGCACAGCTGTAGCGAGAAGTGAATAAACGAATGAAATCAACAGCGCTGGTCATCTATAAGTCAGTGATAATTCAACATGAATTCAATCAAAACAAGCAAGCAAACAATTAGCCATACTGCAAACCTGTCAACAAGGCTACAATGGCCTGCATGCACACTGCTCTCGTCTTTCCCTATGAGGGGAATGAGGACAGTTTCAGTTTCAGTAGCTTAAGGAGGCGTCACTGCGTTCGGACAAATCCATATACGCTACACCACATCTGCCAAGCAGATGCCTGACCAGCAGCGTAACCCAACGCACTTAGTCAGGCCTTGAGGAAAAAAAGAAAAGAAAAAAAGGTGAATAAATAATAGATAAGCTTACACAAATAAATAAATAAATAAATAAATAAATAAATAATAACTATAATGTAAAAAAAAAGAAAAAAAAGATAACAATGATGATAAATAAGCAAATAGATGTAAAACATGAAGACACACATTCACATATACACCCACACATGCATAACAGATATGCACCGAACATGCAGTTTCACAGATATGAAAGCACAGTCAAATACATATAAACGTACATGAGCTCCAACACACACACACACACCACACACATTACCCTGCACCTCCTCTACCCCCCTCCTCCACACACTCATTTCTAGTCTACGTATCACAGCTTCCACGGCACACACACACACACACACACACACACACACACACAGATGAACAAGCACACAAACACATGCCCATATGTTCACACACATATATACAAAGATATATATATAATGAGGACAACAAGGTGCGGTCGGGGTTTTTCCCGTATCCTGATCCACATATGACGAGGACAATGGTCTAAAGAAGTGAACCGTCTCAAAGTGTCTTCCAGAAGCGTTCTACAGCACAGTCTCCTTCGCTTCTTCCAACGGCGCGTTCAAAATCACATCGATTCGCTGTTTCGATGTTGGTGTCATGCTACAGCATTCCTCCCAGCTGTTATTTACAACGTAGAACATCTCCTGTGGCAGTACTGTCAAACTGCATAAACTGCTTTCCTCCACGTGCACTTTTACCATTACCTTCTGATGGCATCTCTCTGTCTCTGCTGGTCTATCTGAGAAAAGAATCGAGTTTATTAATGAACGTCTTTCAAGGATGAGCCTTCCGTAATTATAACAGGATTATTTCATATTTACCCAAAGGGTTGATTCACTTTGTTATTTGGTAAACTTTGTTAGAAGTATATTTGTCTTCATTTAAAAAAAAAAATGTTGTTACTTTACAGTTCCGTTAATTCATTCTTAATAACCGGATAAGCGATCTAATTTACTATTACAAAAACACGCACGAACATTTTAAATGACGTGTTACTTTTAATACTTCTGCAACTTAACCGGAGTTCTATAAGTACATAGTGACACGCCACTGAGGTAGCTCGGGGTATGAGGTGAGGAGCAGAAAAAGAGCATGCTTAAGGCACAGCAGACCAAATAAATAAATAAATAAACAAAAGGGCACAAACCTGCAAAATCAAAGCGAGCATCAAGCACAAGAAGAAGTTTAACAGAGAGATTCTGTGATTGTGTGCATCAGGTATGTACATGTGTTCCTTCACTGGGAAACCCCCAATATAGCGAATAGGTATTTTGTCAGTACAACACACAGTTTATCTGAAAAAAAAAAGATATGGAGACGTATGGTCAATGTGTTCCCAAACAAATTAAGGGAGATGAATGCTCAATGTGTTCCCACTTCAGCAACTACAGCGTCAGCGGTTTGCCGCCAAAAATGCCGAGAATGCCACACATACACGGGCCACCATGGCGGAAAGCCAAAGATAGATGATGGCAATAACTGTGCTAAAAGGAGGTAGCGGAAACAGGGGTGGTGGTGGAAGGGACCTGTCATCGGTGACTGAAGCGGGCTGACAAAAGAGCGTCCCATTGCATCCCAACAGCCTTTGAATTTGCTTCTGCCCCCCTTACTTCCCTCCCCCTCCCACCCCCCGCACCCTCCCCTCCACCACACACATACACACCATTGTTTCTTCGATTTTTGCAGCACGTTTTCTTGTGATGGCGCTGTCAATATGCACAAGTTGTTTCCCTTTAATATTGACCTACTTTGTCTTTCCACTTTCTTCCAAGTTTTCGATTGAAAAAAAAAGAAAAAAGAAAAAAAAAATTCGGCTTTTCTCTTCTGGTGTGTGAATCAGAATCAGAATCAGAATCAGAATTATATTCATGTGTTATGAAAATCGTAAAAGAAAGGGTTATGGACACAATGAAAGGTTAAAAAAAAGTGTGTGTGTGTGTGTGTGTGTGTGTGTGTGTGTGTGTGTGTGTGTGTGTGTGTGTGTGTGTGTGTGTGTGTGTGTGTGTGTAAGCAAGCGCGCATTCGCGCTTGTGCCCCCTAAAACAACAACAAAACGAAAACAACAGAAACTAAAACACACACACACAAACAGAGTAAGCAGACACAGACAGCTGGTGTGTTATTACACTCTATCGGAAGGGAAGCAAAGCAGCTCCAACGTTGTTTACATGAATCCAAACAAGTCTGGGAACAACTATCCGTTACCCATGCAACATACATTGATTTGTCAATAACAATAACTTCCGGGACGGGTCTCCATGGCAATGCAAATGAAAAAAAAAAAATGATTGGCTACTTTTTCTCTGTCTGTCTGTCGATCGGCCGGTCTGTTGGTCGGTCGGTCATCTTACTCTTCTCTTGCGATATCAATATGACATCGCTGTGATGGATGCTTTGCTGTGGTCCTCATATTCAATTCCATGACGCCTCTTGTATTCATCTTGGGGAGTGATGCGCCAGCAGTGCATCTCTTGTTCTCTTCCCAGATCCATCCATCACAACGCTTTCCTTCCCTCTATAAAGCCCCAGCATACAGCGCTGAACACACAAGTTCTCTCTCTCTCTCTCCCCCCTCTCTCTCTTTTCTCTGTCTCTCAAGTTCCCCATATTCAGCATACCTTTAATGCTACCTTCTATTTCATTTATCCCTGTTGCTATTTACTGGTTTTCTTTGTGTTTTTTTTTAATGAAACAGTAATTCATCACCGTGTGCTTTCTGTTCAGACAGACAATCCATCAGTGGTAAATCAGAATACCTCAGAAGAATGATTATAATCCTCTCAGCAAAGAGATTGTGCCAACTTCTTTTCGATACAGCGCCAATGCTTTTGTCATTAGCACGCCTCTCAGTTTTGCCTTTTGGGCTGAATCTGTGACTGCTTTCTGTCTTTAAACCCTTTCACCGCCAGTCAGTTTAGAGTGCAAAATTCCCTTGTGCTATAAACACAGAAAATATGATGTTTAAGAATAGCTGGGAATTCCCCCTTCGATGTGTAAAAATATGGCCTATCCTACCACCGAACATAAAGAGCAGTAGGTTCATGGATAACAGACCCATGATCTGGTCACCCTTCAGTGACATGGGTCCTCTACCTAGCTGCTGCATAAATGCGAGTTTGGCAGTGAAAGGGTTAAGCTTTTTATGTAAAAACCCCACTTAATTAATGGATGTGCTTTATGTACATCACTGTTTCAAAATTTCCAAAGTGCAGGCTACCTGCTGTAGTGGTATCACTACCTGATTCAAGGCTGTGCGTACAACGTGGGATTTTGAAGGTGTGGCATACCATTGTCTCAGTCACATACTTACACATATGACTAAATTCTATAACTCCGTTAAAATAATACCAACACTGCTTTGACGCCCACTTGTGTTTTGCAGACCACTAACAGTATACACGGTTGCTGCTTCTCCATTGTGGGTTCTTAGTTCATAAGTGATATACTAACCTATAAAACGGTAATGATTATGTTGTTCTATCGTTTTAGAATTCGATTTGATGCGGTTTCTTACCACGGTGTCTCTTCTTTATAACGGTCAAATAATCTGAATACGCAAGTATGATAAAACAGGACGACACTGGTGGTGAACATACGACTTTGTACAACATCATGCATGACTTGCTTAACCAGTTCTTGCATTGATATTAGCAAGGATTTATATCGTCATCAATGTAGATTTCAAAGATCATGGACTTACATTCAGCATCCCGATGTCTGCCAGGCAGAAACAGTGAGACTGAATCTTCTGTTCACTGACACCATGGTAATAGATTTGTCGTTTCTCTCATTCTCTCTCGCCTTGACTACTGTAACTCTCTATTGTCTGCTGGTTTGCCTGCTTCATCCATTCAGTCCCTTCAGCGCATACAAAACTCTGCTGCCCGATTCGTCCTCAGAAAGGAAAGATCTGAGCACGTCACTCCTCTTTTGCAACATCTCCACTGGCTCCCTGTCTCGCACCGAATAAAGTACAAGATCAGCACTCTATGTTATAGATGTATTCACAAAACTGCCCCTTCCTATCTCTGCGGCTGCCTTCACCTCTACACTCCATCTCGCTCACTACGATCGGCTTCGGATCCACTCTGTTTACGCATACCCAGATTCAAACACTCGACTGTTGGCCGCCGTTCTTTCTGTCTCTGGACCTTGCAATTGGAATGAACCTCCTCTTTCGCTTCGTCAAGTCTCCACACTCAGCTCTTTCAAGTCTTGCCTTAAAACCCACCTCTTCCAAAATAGCCTCCCTTACCTGCCTCTTCCTTGTCTTTAGTTTCTACAGTTTTATAGTTATGCATGCGTGTGAATGACTGGTGCGAAAGCGCTTTGATTTGTCTCTGCACAAGATTCAGCGCTATATAAATACCATTATTACTATTATTATTATTATTATTAATACACTGCCAACCACTCACATACTGCCCGTCTTTCGCGATGAAGAGGCTGGATGACAGCCCTGTGTGGTCAAGTGTAATGCGTGTCCTCATCCCCACAAAATGGCGACAGTGATCCCCAAAGAAAAGGAATGTCCTTTAGTGAATATCAGAAGCACTCTGCAGCGCAATAGTTTTCGCTTTCTCAAAATGGCGCTTGTCACATCGTACCAGTGAGTTCTTTTGATACTGGTGTCATTCATCTGAGTGGTTCTTCTCATCGGCGATCAACCCTGCGGTACATTTCCTGTGGCAACAGCACTGTCAAACTGCAAAGTTGCTTCCCTCGACGACGGCTTTCGCTTCTCCCATGATGGATGTTCCTTTCTGCTGTTCTGTCTGTCTATATGTGTCTGCCTGTCTGCCTGCCCTGCCTGTCTGCTTTTCTGTCTGTCTCTTCTCTTTGAGAGAGACGGTAAGATTATGTAGCACATGCACATTTGATTCAGTTTTCGTCTTTTCAGGCCGAGCCTTGCATTACCATTAACAGGGTCGCTGTTACGTGCGCGTGGGGCGTGGAATGTAATAATCTGTGTGCACTGTCAGCGTGCGTTATGTTCGTGTTTCTCTCTCACACACCACACACACTCTTCCAGTTTCAGGTACAAAATTAAGTCCACTACAAGGTTGGTAGTGTTTGCCATCTCTGATTTCTTTCTTTTTTTTCACAAGCAAAACAAAACATAGATAATTCTCCACATATTACTGTTCAGTCATCAAATCTTAATATATTTTCATAGGTTAATTAATAAGTATTAACAGTTTATAAACACGCGCTCAAGATTCATCTATCACACCATCATTCTTCCAACCAAAGCAGAATCTAATAAAAAATAATCTTTTCTTCTCTTGTGCAGTGTCTTCCAAATTCACATCAACCACAAAAAATATATATATATCTTCAACAACAAAGCTAAAGTATGTTTCATCACCCAACACAGACAACTTTGTGTCCTCTGCTCACAAATTCAGCAGGTAAATATTATGTTTGTTCTTTTTTCAACATGGACTAATAATGTCCTCCGCTCATAAATTTAGCAGGTAAATATAATGTACCTTTTTTATTTATGTTTTATTTCATTGTCTTCAAGGTTTTTATTTATTTATTTATCACTCCCGTCTTTTTAAAGTTGAATGAACTTTTATTATGAAGGTTGAAGACCCGAACATCAGCGTTCCTCTCTTCAGGTGGTCCAACCGCCAACATCAAGCAAGCCCTGTCCAAAGCTCTCTGCTGAAAACATATTTACAACCATAAGTTTCCAATGAACTGAAAATAAACTAGCTTCAATGAATTTCTGATCCCTGTCAACTTCAACCTGTTTTTGTTTGTTCTTTTTTTTTTTTAACGAAGCAGGATTTTATTACTGATGGCAAGCTCACCCCTCTGCAACAGCGAACAACACCACACAACCAATAACTCCAACTTAATTTCCAAAGCCCATTTTCAATACTTCGTCAACCAAACCCAATATCAAAAAGTAAACAATCTGGACTCACCTACAGAAACACATAGCAGGTATACGTTTGAGCCGGTCTCGGAAAAGGGTGTTCACCTCTGAACGTTAATAGACCGACTGACCAAAAAACTCTCACTCCCGCACGAGCTCCTAAAAAAAAAGGGGGGGGGGGGGAACTGAACTCTCGGTTAAAAAAAAATTCCTCTCCATTCGGAGTATTCCCCAAATTCAAAGCACTTCTAAAGCTCCTTCGTCACAATACTCCCCTTCCAAAGAAAAAAACCCCCACCGAATTGTATTTTTTGGGGGGAAACAAAACACAGCAACATGAAATCTAAGGAACCGTCTGATCAACCGCAGATCTGGAAAGTATATCAGCAATCTGATTTGAAGAGCCAAAAGCTGGTTGAAATTCAAAAACATACTCTTGTAAAAAGAGTGACCATCTCATGATTCTGAAATTTTTGAAGCTGGAAGACTTCAAGTAGGTGAGAGGACGATGATCCGTCTGCAAAATGAACCTGACTCCCCACAGAAATCTGGTAAACTTTTGTATTGACCATACAATTGCCAAGCATTCCCTTTCAATTGTACAGCAGTTCCTCTCTCTGTCTAGCAACTTTTTTGCTTCCATAGACGACTGGATGTAAAACATCATGTGACTCATCTTTTTGAAGGAGAACATACTACTAGCATCTGTACGGAGTATGAAGAGAACACCTAGTCTTGGTAGTAGTAATACTGGCCTCTTTGAAAGAATCTTCTGAATCTGTGTCAGTGCTTCAGCACATTGAGGTGTCCCTACGGTTGTCCTGCTGGAACCCTTAGTGTCTTTTGTCAAGTCAGACAAAGGTGCAGTCACAGCAGCAAAGTTTGGCACGTATCTTCTGTAAAACCTGAGTAGCCCTAGAAAAGAAAGAACTTGTTTCTTTGTGGTTGGAGTAGAGATTTTGATAATTTTCTCAATCTTTGATACTTCTGGGCGCATTGTACCATCACCAATTGTATGACCCAAAAATTCCAACGAAGTGAATCCTGTTTCAATCTTTGATGGTCTTGCTGTTAAACCATAAGATTGAAGTCGTTCAAGAACCTTTTGAACGTGTTTGAGATGGTGTGTCCATGAAGTACTGTGCATCAGAATGTCGTCAAAAAAATTGACTGCGGACAACTCATTTAGTTTTAACATTCGCATCATTCGAGCAAAAACCGCTGGAGCCGATATCAATCCAAATGGCATTCTGACAAACTGAAATAGACCTAAGTGTGTGGTAAAAGCAGTCTCTGGACGGTCTTCTGGTCTTACCACTATCTGCCAGTAACCTTTTTGGGTTCGGCCATCATCTGTGCATCTTTTCTCAATGGTATCTAAACTCACATAGTATTACTCTAATCAATTAAAAAAAAGTTTCCATACTTCTTCTTTTGCACTCGTGGGCTGCAGCTCCTACGTTCACTTGTATGTGCATGAGTTGGTTTTTACGTGTATGACCGTTTTTACCCCGCCATGGAGGCAGCCATACTCCGTTTTCGGGGCCGTGCATGCTGGGTATGTTCTTGTTTCCATAACCCACCGAACGCTGACATGGATTACAGTATCTTTAACGTGCGTATTCAATCTTCTGCGTGCATGTACACACGAAGGTGGTTCAGGCACTAGCAGATCTGCACATATGTTGACCTGGGAGGTGGAAAAAAATCCACCCTTTACCCACCAGGCGCCGTTACCGAGATTCGAACCTGGGACCCTCAGACTGAAAGTCCAACGCTTTAACCATTCGGCTACTGCGCCCGTCTGTTTCCATACAAATACCCTAGAAAAATCTGAAGGAGTGCTTGTAGGAGGGGGGGGGGGAACAAAGCAGTAGGCACAATATGAACAGTGCAGATATTCTACAGAGTACGAACCCACAAACATAACGTTGAAGTAGTGAAATCCCATGGACAAGATGAGTATGTATCGGATGATATTGGATTCTGTATGTGTCAGACATGCACTTATGTGTGAATGCTGGAAACCCCCAATGACTTTATTATTTTCATTGCATGCAACACAAAGTTATACTCATCATAAATATTTCATGTTGATCAACGACGACGATCATTAATTAATCAGAATTCTATCTGTTCCCACTCCGACTGTCTCAACGCCAGTTTCTGCAATGGCCGGAACAAACAATACCAAACACGCACACCGCTGTCCCTGGAAGAGAGCCAAGATGGATGACAGCAATAACTGTGCCGCAGGAGGGCAAAGGCCGTGGTGGGAAGGCCTGTCAACGGACGACGGACTCAAAGGGCCAGACAAAAGAGCGTCCACTTGCCTCGCAGCAGGTTTCCGCCATGCTGCCTGTGGCGGCTGGGGTGTGCCCATCTCTGCTCCAAGTCTCTCCCCTTGAGGTCGGGCTTTTATTCATTCTTTGAACGAGTTCCACAAGACATCCTGCCATGCTGCACATTTCCTGTGGCCAGGCTGTCAAAATGCATGAGCTGCTGCTTCCTTTGATGTGTCCTATTTCCTTTTTTTTCATTTCCATCCCCGACTCCCAGTTGTTGTTGGTTTTCGTTTTCTCGTTGTTTTTTAAACTTCTCTACTGGTATTATTTCAGATAATGGAAAGAGAGATGGTGCAGGTGAAGGAGTAACAACAGCTGACTGGGATGCAGAGGATATAAACACAGACAGATAGATAGATAGACAGTCAGATAGGCTAACACAGAGAGAGACTGACAGACTACACGCATTGCTGTGAAACTCTTTGATCGACTTCAATGAAACTGACCACACCAAAGTTCTTTGTTGGATTAGTTACATCGATCTATGTACTTCCTGAAACCAAACTCACAGTGCTGATAAGACCTGGTTAAGCTTGAGCGGCATGGCTCTTCCTGCAGTGATACGCGCAAAAACAGAGATATGATAACTCGGCACAGACACATATTAAAAACAAAGTAGGTTGAACGATCATTGGACCCAGATCTGTTCAGCTTTGTACACTGTCATGCCTAACTCAAGCCAAGTCATAGTTCGATGGCCACTTGATACTTACTTGATACTTGATTCTTGCGGTGTAGAAGGTCTAACAGGCCTGTTCACCGTTTCAGGAAAAAAAATCACTACACAATAGACTGTGTGTGGCATGCGTGGCACAGACTAGTAGTAACATTCTGGGTTGTAGAGTGTGGGTATACTCCTCCAGTGTGCATCCAGCCTGCATGGGGCGGTTACAACACTGTCAGGAAGGCTATTGCAGACTGTGAAGACACGTTAGGAGAAGCAGCCAGCACGTAGGTTCAGCCTGCAGTGTCCCTTGACCAGCTGGCTGTTCCCCCGGGTATCCCTGCCTTGGAAGAGGTGGAGCACTGGTCATATGTGTCATAGATTCTGTGGACGTATTTGTATACGCCGATCATGTCACCTCTGATCCAAGCTAAGTAGTTACAGGCTAGCAAGACGTTCTGGGTAGGGGAGCTCCTTCCACGCCACAGTTTAAACACCTCTTTGTTATATGTACATTATCAATCTTCTCTTGTGTGTTTCTTTTGTCTTAAACGGATGGTCATTTACTTTCAGTAACAGGGTGCCCATTTTAACATTTATTTTGAAATAAAAGGTCTATTCACTTTCATGGCACCTTTTTTCCCCCCGGTAATCCACTACAATGTCCCGCATTCTAGGTGAACTGGTAGAGAAAGAGATGGGAGATAACACTTTATATGATGCCTTTATCATTGTTGCAGTTCCACAGGTGACCTGCAGGTACATGGTGACATCACTGCTTTCCTTCTATCCGGTGCCATCCATACATCAATCACATCTGTCAGAGAGAATGGAGCAGGAAGGTTGTGGAAAGAGAGAAAACAAGAAGAAAGAAAAAAACACAATGGTAGGACTATGTGCACAGTGCAGGCATATTAAAGGGCATGACTCCATAAACATCAATATGAAAAGGTGAATTTCACTCGAAAGATGAACAAACACGGGGTATTTATATTCCAGTGGTCTAGAAATGCTTATTTGCGTCTACTTGACCCCCACTCCTTCCTCCCACCACCCTACTACTAGCTCGCCCTTCCCCCAAATCGACTGTGATCAGTACAACAAAAATGAATTTCTGAAAAAAAAAAAAAAAAATCGTTTATGACAACGAATGACGCTTATTACTGTAAAAACACACCCCATTGTTCCCACTTTCATTGCCAGTCTACACGACGACTGCCTAAACAACATCACTCGCTCGCTTTGATAGAAAATCACAAAGAACGACAGCAATAACTGTTGGAGGTAGCGCCAGTGGAGACGATTCAACGGCCTGTCAACAGACAGGTGAGTGAAGTGGGCGAACGAAAAAAAAAAGAAAAAAAAAAGAAGAAAAAAGAGTATCCACTTGCTTTCTCTCAGTTTTGCCTTTGCTTCCTATGATGGTGCTGTCACACTGCCCAGGACCCCACCCCCACCCCCACCCCCTTGATGTACACAAACTTTCCCTTTTCTATTTAAAAAAAAAAATCATTTTGAATGAATATCCTCAGAAGCACTTCTCTTTGTTGTGTGTTTTTCGTGTGGTAGGCACTGTCACTCTGCACAAATTGCCTCCCTTGATCTTGACCTATATTTTCGTTCAATGTTTTTCCTCCCAACTGCCAAATGTTCCTTTTCACTGCTCTTTACTCCATTTTTCCGGCTCTTTTTTCTTTCTGATCTTTGGTCAGAGATAGAGTGGATGGAAGATGTGAGAGGTTCATCGAAGGAAAGAATGAAAGAAAGTGAGAGACAGCGAGGGGGATTGAAAGAAAGAATGAAAACAGAGAGAGAGAGAGAGAGGCAGGGAAAGAGTCAGAAACAATCACGTGCATGCACGCATGTGCATAAACGCCCCCGTCCCCCTCACACACACACACACACACACACACACACACACACACACACACACACACACACAGAGGACTACATCAGTCCATTGAATTTTATATCAGTATTGCTTTTGTTCGTGAAAAATTAAAATATGATAACAACAACATCAAAACAACAAAAATTTGCAATTTAGTATTGACACATCTTCGAGCATTGACGGAATGGCTGAATACACGAATCATGCTTAGTGCGTTTGCTTGCTGGAAATCTATACATGTGTCAATACGAGCATGACATAATGTATAATGCATCCGTTCGAATGGGGCTATGACCTTTATGCATAGATAATTTATCTTAATCTGAAAAATGTGTCCGTGTTTCACACAAATACACATTAACATAGAACCCAATAACACAGTTGGTGTGTTGTTACTCACATTATGGGTAGCGGAGCTGTTCTGATTCATCTGCTTGCGTTCAAAAGATCTGGAATCTTTTGGCCCTTACGCAGCATGCATTGCATTTACACAGATAATATCAATTTCCGGGCTGGACCTTTGGGGCAATGCAAATGTATTGGCTAGGACACTGAATCTTTCTGTCTGTCTGTTAGTAGGTCTGTCTGTCTGTCTGTCAGTGTGTGTCTGTCTGTAAGTCCGTTCCTTGTTCTGTCTCTTAGCACAGCTAAGTATGAGGCGTGCTGTTGTTTGTGTCGATTCCTAAGTTTATTTTCTACTGTACAAGATAATGTACCACTATCAGAATGGTGGGGTAACTGTTTTAATTAAGCGGATAACTGTTTTAACTGAGTAATCACGTGTTTTTGCAAGACACTGAAAGCGCGCTTGGCTGTTGGTTCTGCAAAGACTCTTGAGATGTGAATTCGTGAGCAATACACCACTCCTCAAAACGATGGTCATAACAGTGTCCTAGGATAGACGCAATGGCAGCGACGGCCATATACACCGCTCGGCTTTCACAATGCTGAGAATGATGACAGCACAAAGTAGCGGTCAGAGTAATGCGTGCCCCCCCCCCCACCCCCCCCCCTGCTCCTCCCCTTCCCCTATACACACAAGGTGTCGTGAGTGACGCCGAAGAAATGACTTGTCTCCACGTGGGGCCCTAGAATCGCTCTACAACACAGTTTGCCTTCGTTTTCTCTGATGGCCCTATCAAGTGGCGGCACAGCACCGTTTCTTTGATCTCGGTGTCACTCTTTGATCACATGGCCCCATGGTCGTGATCCACCACGCGCGCGATATGTTTCCTGCGATGGCATTGTCACACTGCACAAACTGCTTCCCTCGATTTGGGCTTTCCCCTTTTTCCACTCTGTGTCCGCGTTGGGCCTTTCGTTTTCAGTAGAAGTGCTCCAATTTGGGGGGGAAATGAGCATGAACAGCGCTCCAAATTAGGAGACTAATGGACATGAAGTGCTCCAATTCAGGAGAAAAATGGACATGAACAGTGCTCCAATTTAGGAGAAAAATGGGCATGAACAGTACTCCAAATTAGGAGAAAATGGGCATGAAAAGTGTTCCAGATTTGGAGAAAAAAAAGGACATTCAGTGCAGGTGATTGAAAACGTATGCGCATACAAAACAAAAATCTAATACCGAATATCATGCACAAACTGAAGAATAATATTGGGCGAGCTTTTATTCTCATGTGCCAATGACGCACATCTGAATTGACGATCGGTACAGTGTGTTTAGCTCGGACTTCAATGCTTTCAGCGCCAGTTTTTCACAACTGTAAAATCGACACCCCACATACACTACTGACCTTGGAAAACGAAGCCATGATAGATGATAGCAGAAACATGTGTCGCAAGAGGCCGCGGCGGCGGTGGAAATGGTGACTAAGTGGTCGCCCCGAAAGAGATCCACTGGAATCCTAACACCTTGTGACTGTCTTCCCGTAATGGTTCTTTCAAACAGCACGAGTTCTTTCCCTTGATATTGGGTTTTTCATTTATTAAAAAAAAAAGAAAAAAAAAGAAAAAAAAAGGATTCCTTACAGCTATCTGTCATGACAGACATTTCCTGTGTTGGTGCTATCAAGCTGTACGATTTGCTTCCCTTGATCTCTCCTTTCCCCTCCTTTCTCGCTCTCTAAAATTTTCTTTAAAAAATGTTGTTGTTTTTCGATTCTTGGCGTTGTTTTCTTGTGCTATTTGTTTTGTTGAGATAATGAGAGAGAGAGAGAGAGAGAGAGAGAGAGAGGGGTGTGGGGGTGGGTAGTAATGATTTCTTCAAGTCTTCATATACAGTAAGTAATGCTGACTGGTCGATAAACTTAGCCTACTCCAAAACTGTACTCAACAAAGACACGGATTTTTTGTTTCTTACAATATCACCACTCTGCATTAAGGAAAAATTATCAAGAAGTTGACCGACGAAGGCTCTCTCTCTCTCTGAAAGGTGTCATTTTTAAATCACGAAAACAGACAACTGAAGAATCCACTCAACCTTGTGGATCAATTATGCTCAACTATAAAGCACCCGCAAATGCAGTCATCTTGAAGGAGCTAAAATCAAAAGAGGGGGGGCATGTAAAAAGAAGAGAAAGAGACACAGAAAGGGAGAGAGAGAGAGAGGGAGAGAGAGAGACAGAGGGAGAGAGAGAGACAGAGGGAGAGAGAGAGAGACAGAGGGAGAGAGAGAGACAGAAAGGGAGAGAGAGAGACAGAGAGAGAAAGAGAGACAGAGGGAGAGAGAGAGACAGAGGGAGAGAGAGAGACAGAGGGAGAGAGAGAGACAGAGAGAGAAAGAGAGACAGAGGGAGAGAGAGAGACAGAGGGAGAGAGAGAGACAGAGGGAGAGAGAGAGACAGAGGGAGAGAGAGAGACAGAGAGAGAGAGAGAGGGAGAGAGAGAGACAGAGGGAGAGAGAGACAGAGGGAGAGAGAGAGACAGAGGGAGAGAGAGAGACAGAGAGAGAGAGAGACAGAGGGAGAGAGACAGAGGGAGAGAGAGAGACAGAGAGGGAGAGAGAGAGACAGAGGGAGAGAGAGACAGACAGACAGAAATGGAGAGAGAGAGACAGAGGAAGAGAGAGAGAGAGACAGAGGGAGAGAGAGAGACAGAGGGAGAGAGAAAATCTAATACAGAATATCATGCACAAACTGAAGAATAATTGGGCGAGCTTTTATTCTCATGTGCCAATGACGCACATCTGCGACAGAAAGGGAGAGAGAGAGAGGCAGAGGGAGAGAAAGACAGGGTCACGGAGAAGAGACAGGATACGTGTTGGAGGAAAAGGAAGTCGTTTAAACAGGAAAATCAAATCTGAAAGTAAATAAAGGGAGGAATGAAAGAAGAACAAGAAGAACAAGAACGAGAACACAAAAAAAGAAGAACAACAACAATAACGAAATAGAGAGAGACAGGGACAGAGTCAGAGAGATAGCGAGAGACAGAGAACAACAGAGACAGAGAGAGATAGAAAGTGTCTTCAAATCTTCGCACGAACCGGACTTTTTTTTCTTCACTGCAGATTGATCAAGTAATATGTACAATGACTTCGATTTCACCGACACTTATTAGACAAACGCAATCGCCGGACTTAACACATCATGGCTTGCCTTATTAAAAAAAAAGATTTTTTTTTTTAATCACAACAGATTTCTCTGTGTGAAATTCGGGGCTGCTCTCCCCAGGGAGAGCGCGCCGCTACACTACAGCGCCACCCATTTTTTTTGTTTTATTTCCTGCGTGCAGTTTTATTTGCTTTTCCTATTGAAGTAGATTTTCTGCAGAATTTTTCCAGGAACAACCCTTTTGTTGCCGTGGGTTCTTTTACGTGCGCTAAGTGCATGCTGCACACGGGACCTCAGTTTATCGTCTCATCCGAATGACTAGCGTCCAGACCACCACTCAAGGTCTAGTGGAGGGGGAGAAAATATCGGCGGCTGAACCGTGATTCGAACCAGCGCGCTCAGATTCTCTCGCTTCCTAGGCGGACGCGTTACCTCTGGGCCATCACTCCACATTATATGATGGAAACCATGACAATACGATCTGACTCACGCTCGTTTTCTCAATACGCATAGAGTCCGCGGAAAAACTTCTTCTGGTTCGTTCTATCTGGTTCGTTCATGTCGACAGTCACGCATGAACTTTCTTTCCTTTTTTTTTTTTTCTTTTTACTGCACTGTAAGCCATGCGTGCTATGCTCTGATTCGCAATTCCGCGACAGAAACAAAGAAAGACCCTGAAGGGCCACTGAATCATGTCATTATGGTGTGCTACAAAGTTTGGGAATAAAGCAGGACGAAATCATTATAATATAAGAATGAAAAAAAGTTACAAAAACAGGGTCCCGGAGAGGAGGTATTAATTGGTCAATTACCATGCACTATCTAATCTGCTAAAAGGCAGGCGCTGAAATTGCTTTCCTTTCTGTTTCGCCCACTCCATTAACTGGAAAAGACAACAACAACAACAAAAAAAAAAAAAAAAAAGAAAAAAAGAAAAAAAGAAGAAAAAAAAAAGAAATGACAACGACTAAAGTAAACTTTCAGTTTTCTCTATAGAAAATGTCGATCATTACATATTCAATTCTGGAACCAAACTCACAAAGGATCCAAAAAAGGTTTAGCGAAACAGAAAGAGAAGAACAAGCTGACACAACCTACAATGAAGGAATGGCAGATGCTCAGAAACTATTCGACGAACCGAAAGTGGGTTTTTCAAATTTAAACCTCGGCCAATTTTCGAATCTGTGCAGATGCTTGAAATCTGCAGGACAACTCACTACCTTGGCTGAATCTTTCAGTGCCATCGTGATGCTTGGTGAAAAAAAAAGTAGCTCCAAAGAGAATATGAACAGGTTTTTCATTCTCTGCGTGTCGATGACCATCGCTGTCATGCACAAGAGATCATGATCACCTCGCCTGAATGCAATGTCTTCGGCTGCTCAGTATAAAATGAAAGTTGAGAAAAAAGCGTCGCTCAATTTCAGAACCTTTGAAGGAATAAAAACGTAACCACCAATTCGCACTATATAATTAGACGGCTTGGAATTATAAAAAAAAGAAGATAAAAACAAAAACGATCACTTTATCGCGTGCTTACTGATTCGCACGGAGATATATTTTTAGCGGCTGCCAATGGCAGGTGATAAGAATGTGTTAGAGATGATACCCCATCCATTATCAGGACGTGAAGGGTGGTGGTGGTGGTGGTGGGGGGGAGGGTTAAAAAAAAAGTCTCCGCCGTGTCACTTCATCCGGGAAATTGAAAGAGACGACTTTAGCACACGAATTCGATATTTTCATGACGGCTGAAGCAAAATCGCTTCAAAACAAGAATGTAGAAGAAGAAAAAAATAATAACACAAATGAAAAGCGTTTTTGTAAAGAGGTCTCAAATTTTCTATTCCTCTGTCTTGTCATTTCGAGCACTACTTAATCACCGTCACGACAGTCGTTTACTTTCCTTCTTTTGACGTCCGGTTCGCATCATATGATTTCAGGCGGAATGTATCATACCCGAAGGAAATATACTGCTTTGAGGACATACAAATCTAAACCAGTCCTGATCATGTGAAGTGTTTGACACGACGAAATATGGGGCGTGCTTTAATTTTGTTTTATGATTACGTCTTCACTGAAATGTCACCTCGCTATGTTAGCTCAACCAAGTGTTTCAACAATAAAAAGTAATTTCTCTTCAAAGAATAATCATCATTGACCAATATTAAGTGAAAGATAACATAAGGTGTTAAAGGGAAATCTTGCTCGTATCATGCATATATATGCATTATGGTCTTCATTTTTTTTGTCACTTGAGCAAGTGATGTCATTTTGTGGGTTACTGCTAACATTTGTTCTAGATTTTGGTCACTGCTTCTTGCGTTTGTTCCACACACACACACGCACGCACACGCACACACACACACACACACACACACACACACACACACACACACACACACACACAGAGTCACACATACACTGAGTCTCTCTCATACACACACACACACACACACACACACACACACACACATTCACACACAGAGTCACACACACACATACACACAGACTGTCTCACACACACACACACACGCACACAGAGTCACACACACACACACAGAGTGACAAACACACAGTGACACACACACACACACACACGCACACAGAGTCACACACACACACACACACACACACACACACACACAAACACACACACACGCACACACAGAGTCACACACACACACACACACACACACACACACGCACGAGCGAGCGACCGAGAGCGAGAGAAGGACATAAAAGGGGGGGGGGGGGGAGGGGGAGATAAAAACATCACCCAATTGATGCCGACAAACAACAACCACAACCACAACCACAACCACAGAACCCAATCAGTCAGTCACTAATGGCTTTGCACTGCACCACAATCAACACTAAAAACACAAGACTTCACTTTTCATTAACATCAAAAGACAGTTTAAATGTGCCCTTCGGAAATTCTGGACCGGTAATGACCTCTTTCTTTCTTTTTTCCCTCCTTGATTCCCGTGTTGCCCTTCCTGTCATTTCCTACAACATGCCTTCAGATTTCCAAACATACCCCCCATCCACCCCTGTCTTCTTTCTTTGTTCAATATTACTGGTTGACGTCAGCATAGCAGAAGCAGTGATTCAATAATAATATTTTGCATCCATAACCCATGAGCCAAAAACACCCAAAGGGGGGATGGGGGGGTGGGGGGGGGAGAGACATTAGCATAGCAAGTGCAATCACCTGATAATATTTCCACTCCAATACTGAGTCAGTCAAACACTCCGGGGAACAGGGAGACAATGATGGAGGTAATAAAAGGTTAAGAAAGAGAGAGAGAGAGAGAGAGAGAGAGAGTGAGAGAGAGAGAAAGTGAGTGAGAGAGAGAGACAGACAGACAGACAGACAGGCAGACACAGAAACACACAGACACAACACAGACAATCAGAAACAGACAGAGAAATGCAGACAGAACTGTCTCATCCGACAAAGTAACAGCGACACATCAGTACCTTCCTCCGACTTCCTCCCCTGGGTTTGAACTAAAGATAGTGATAAATACACTGAAGACAATTGTCACTGGCAAGACATGCGGAGAGATGGCCCAGTTGAAACGTGTCCACCAAGGAAGTGAGTCAAAAAACGAAAAGTCCCTGAATTTACGTTATAAACGATCACCATCCGCCAACACTGCCGTATCCCCAAGCGTTCTGCAGACTTCTTTCCCCTGGCCTCAGTGTCCCAATGTGGACACTCTTCCCAGGGACGAAACTGAATGCTTGTCGCCACGCACTCTTGTCAAACATTTTTCCTGCTAAAAATAGAAAGAGTTAAAAATGAAGCTACGAGACTGATCCTTGGAACAACAAAAGTCACGCCTATGGCAACCATGCGATACCTGCTTGACCTTCCTTCAGTACAGGTCAGAAACAAGTTAGAACAGGTTAAGACCTACTTCAGAGCATTAGAAAACCCTCAAAACCCACTGCATGATGCAGCGCAGTCAAGAAACCAAAAGGCGGCCGTCTAGGACGAGGAAGATCATGGATGGGGCAAGCAGAAGACACGATCAAGCTAGTACGCCGACTACAAGACCTGAAAGAAACAAAAGAATGGGAAGAAAACCCCGAAAACCTCAATCATCTATTCAACACAGCCGTTCCATCCACTCTGAAAGACATTGTCGGAAGGCAAAACTGAGGCAGAAGTGAAGCTACTGATAGAAGAAAACAGTAAAGAAGAGGACATCATCATATACACAGATGGCTCAGTCACAAAAGATCATTCCGGTTGGGGATTCACTGCGAAACAAAATGGAAAAAACATTTAGGCAAGAGAATGCTGCCTACAAAGTCACAACCTCCAGTCTAACAATAGAAGTTGAACCTGTGACACATGCTCTCCAGTGGCTATCATCTATCCATATGCCTGGAAACTAACATGCTATGATTCTAACGGACTCAATGAACCTCATACAGAAAATTGAAAGTGGAATGGGAAGCCCAAAGCGGCATGAGGCAATGCGCAACTTTCAGATTCAAAAACGTACATGGTCATACTGCCCGGGACATGCAGGTGTTAAGGGAAAGGAGCGAGCTGACAGACTTGCTGGTAACGCAACAACAACGAGCGGCCTACATCTAAGAAAATCGGAAATCCTCAGAAAAGTAAAAAAAAACCCGAAAAGAACAGGAACAAGGCCATCACACCATCGATTGCCTCAAAGAAATAAAGGTAGAGAGAGGGAGCGGCCGTAAGTATAGCATGAAAGGTAGAGCACGATGCTTTGCAAATCAAACGAATATTGGCATCATTTCCAAACCAACATTGCGCACATTTCTTCAAAACGGAACAGAGTCTCTGCGGACTTTTTCAAATACATCAGACTGAGCAACACGCTAGACGCCACGTTCCTGGCATCAGAGATCTTTTCCCACCCATTTTGCGGCCAATCAGCGGCAGCCTCTGTGTGTGTGTGTGTGTGTGTGTGTGTGTGTGTGTGTGTGTGTGTGTGTGTGTGTGTGTTTGTGTGCGTATATGCGTGCGCGAGTGCGTAAGTGTACACATGTGTCAGGAGAGCTGTGTGCACGTGCGTGCGTGCGTGCGTGTGTGTGCGTGTGTGTGTGTGTGTGTGTGTGTGTGTGTGTGTGTGTAGGCTGTATGTTTTACATTTATTTGCTTATTTGTTATCATCATTGAGAAAAGGGGTGGGTAGATTTGGGATGTAAGGATGACGGACACGTTGAGAGTAAACCAGGGGAAATAGAAATTGCGGGAAATGTTTACATATTCATTAACGGCAACTAAGTCATATTCATAACGGCAAACGTCAGTGCAGACAATAGTTACGTGCACCTGCTGTTTAACGATTTTATCGAGGGCTTCGGGGGGAAGACAGTGCTGTGGTGACCTGTATCTATCATTCTCTCCAAGACGCAATTGATGTATCTTTTATCTCTTTCTTAAGATAGAGAAAGCTGCTTGTTCCATTGCTTCTGGTCATTTTTTTATTATCTTTTCGTCAATGCTTCTGACCATTTTGACAAGCAGCTGGGAAAGAGAGAGAGAGAGAGAGAGAGAGAGAGAGAGAGAGAGAGAGAGAGAGAGAGAGAGAGAGAGAGAGTACATTAAAAGAGGGAGGACATCAACTCATTAGAACCCTCCTTCAAAATCATTAAAAACACACCAAAACGGAAAGCCTTTCAACCTTTAAAAACAAAAACAAACAAACAAGAACAAACAAACCAACAAAAAAGGAAAACATACAGCCATAAAAAAACAACAACAAAAAACAACTAAACGATCCCCATCTGCCAACACTTGCCCCATCCCTGAGTGTTTCGCAGACTCGTGCCCTCTGGCATGGGGAAGGGAGGAGGTTAAATGCCTGTCGCCACGCACTCTTGTCAAACATTTCCCTGCAGTGTGGGAGTGGGACGTGACAGCAAGGAAAAAAAAATTGTTTGAGGGCAGCGGAAGTCTGGACTAGGGGGTAGTGGTGGTGGTGGTGGAGATGTGTGATACGGGTGGGTCAGGATTTCCGGATATGGAGGGGAAGGGAAATGCACACAAGGGTACATTTGAAGCCAGAAAGTCGGGAATATCTTGGTAGTAGGGTCTAATTTTGTGGATGTGGAATAATGGAAAGGAAAGGGGTGTGTATATAGGACGGAAGGAGGACGGATGCGTTGGAACAAGATGGAGGAAACAAGACGGGAAAAAACAACAACCCAATGTACATAGATAACGGAACACAGGAAATTCCCAACGTCTAATATCAGTCAAAGCGAAAAGACTTTATATCAAGAAAAAACAGAAGAAGTAAAATTCCTTTTTCGACAAACCTTAAGGGGCTCCCTCCCTTTCTCTGTAAGCCGTGTAGAGACCGAAACACTTCGGTTTCAATTACGTTAGCATTTTGCATTTTTGACTCACTTGTGTAAACAAAGTGAGTCTATGTTTTAACTCTCTCCATACGAACGGCGAAAGAGACGACGTTAACAGCGTTTCACCCCAATTACCATCATCAAAATATTGCAAGCGGAAGGCTCATATACTGAATAGGTGAATGTTGACAAAGAATACCACAATTCTGACGACGGAAGCTAAAGGCTGGATCATTCAGACACCCACTGAACATCCGATGGGTCTGTGTAGAGGAGAAGAGAGGACTAGCCGTACTGAGTGAGTTAACCCGGTGTTCGGTTGTGTGTGTGTGTGTGTGTGTGTGTGTGTGTGTGTGTGTGTGTGTGTGTCCGTGGTAAACTTTAACATTGCCATTTTCTCTGCAAACACTTTGTCAGTTGACACCAAATTTGGCATGAAAATAGGAAAAATTCAGTTCGTTCCAGTCATCTTGCTTAAAACAATATTGCACCTCTGGGATGGGCACAAAAAATAAAAAAGAAGCCAAATTATATGCAAACTGAATTTACTGTTATATTTATATTTTTTTATTCTCTAAACTTGGCATTTTGATCTGATATTCTGACACAACAACAAGAGCAGTCATTTTTATCATTTTTTGTTCAAACAGGAACTTCTTTTGCTAAGCACGGAAGTTATAATTATTTTTCATGTCTTTGGTGCAGACAGTAAAAACGGGAAATTAATCTCTGATTAATGCTAAGGGGCTTAATTTACTTTAAACTGATCTTTCTCATCTTAAACATTACATTTTGAAATTATACTCAATACATAAAAAGCTTGTGTGTTTTACTCTCAGTGTACAGGGCTTTCAATATGTTCATTCAACCAAGTGGTCTTTTTCGGATAATACTAAAATCAATACAAGTGGACTTTATAGATCTGTTGGCTGAGCCCTGCAGGTCATGGGCAAAAATCAATTTCGTACACATATTTGTACACATTCAAAGCGCGTGCTCGTATTCTTCGTGAACGCGAACGACGCCATTTTGTTTGAAGTTGTTGACCTGCCCGTTCAATCCTATATTCAGTGGACAATACACGATAACATGTGATGGAAAGTTGGAGAAGGAGACCGTTAAATATTTATTCAAAGAAAGATTTGTGAACGCCTCATCACTTACTGGATTATGCCCCAAACTGCCATAAAAATATCCATAGAATCAGTCGGAATTCAAAGTTTAAAATAATAACTGAGAGTTAATACCCTTGAATTGATGAAACGCAAAAATTTCCAGTCTGGACTTTTCTTAAAATGAAGTCCTTTTTACTTCATACGACGTTTAGAAGTACTTGTACTTGGCTCTACATGTTATTAGTTTAACAAAATACTCAATTTTCATATCAGCTTTAAAAAACTATAAAACTAGAATGAACATAAAAGAGAAATTGAATCGACCGTGTCAACCGGGTGTAACTAAACTTGTACATCTATCTAGATCCAGAGAAAACGGCTAAATGTTCCAGTGTGATTGCGGCGATAGCCACGTCTCCTTTACCGCGGACTTAAAAAGAATTCTTAATTTTTTAAAGATTTTTTTGAATGCCCAAGATACACCAGAATAATATGATTTAAACAGCGTTCTCACTGCGAATACCGCAATCGATTTATCGCCTTTTAGAAAAGCATGTTTAAATGTATTTTTGAACGTCGGAAGGAGCCATGATAGTGTAATGGATAAGACAGTTTCTTCTCATCCGAACACGCGGGGTTCTAATCTGCCGTTAGGACTTTTTCTTTTTCTTTTAACCTGAAGCTTTATAATAACAAATACAGAACACATTTTAACGATTAGATTTTTTTTAAAGTGTATCACAAGTGAGTCTTGAAGGACTTGCCTCTCTTGTTTCCTTTGTATCCGACGGGCTCTACTACACGGATGTTATATCAAGATCTTCATTGTTTCTGAAGCACAAGGGCCCTAATAAACAAATTGATTATTTTTCTATATGTGATGGCTTTATTGAGGGTTTCAACAGCTAATGTCCTGCAGTGGCCTAGTTTTTCTTGAAGCCAATGAATGTGTTTTTGGTCGTTAGTGTATGACGTGTTACCTATTTTCTATACGAGCCAAATCTGAAAAACTGTATTCGTATTTCTTCTTATCACAACAGAGTTCTCTATGTGAAATTCGGGCTGCTCTCCCCAGGGAGAGCGCGTCGCTACACGACAGCGCCACCCATTAAAAAAAAAAAAAAATTCCTGCGTGCAGTTTTTATTTGTTTTTCTTATCGAAGCGGATTTTCTACAGAATTTTGCCAGGAACAACCCTTTTGTTGCCGTGGGTTCTTTTACGTGCGCTAAGTGCATGATGCACACGGGACCTCGGTTTATCGTCTCATCCGAATGACTAGCGTCCAGACCACCACTCAAGGTCTAATGGAGGGGGAGAAAATTTCGGCGGCTGAGCCGTGATTCGAACCAGCGCGCTGAGGTTATCTCACTTCCTAGGCGGACGCGTTACCTCTAGGCCATCACTTCACATAATAATAATCACCATCATTATGAAAGGAAGCAGAGAGCAAAGGCCGGTCAAAATGTCTCAAATACAAACGGACCTGCACTGCAACACCGTTAGCAACCGCCATCATCAGTCAGCATCATAAAGTATTTCAAACAAAAATGCAACAAAGTTTAAGGTAAAAAAATCAAACAGTTATCTCTCTGTCTCTCTCTGTCTCTGTCTCTCTGTCTGTCTGTCTGTCTGTCTGTCTGTCTCTCTCTCTCTCTCTCTCTATATATATATATATATAGATATATATCTGTGTGTGTGAGTGTGTGAGTATGTGTGTGTGTGTGTGTGTGTGTGTGTGTGTGTGTGTGTGTGTGTGTGTGTGTGTGTGCTCTAATATGGATATTTCGGTACTTCTTCTTCTTCGTCTTTCCGTGACACGACCAACATCGACCTGCCGATGACTCTGTCGTGGCTCATGCATGCTAGGTATTTTCGTGTCTCCATAACCCACCGAACACTGACATAGGTTACAGCATCTTTAACGTGCGTATTTGATCTACTGCGTGCGTATACACACGAAGGGGGTTCAGGC
The DNA here is from genome assembly GCF_041734735.1 of Babylonia areolata. Taxonomy (NCBI): domain Eukaryota; kingdom Metazoa; phylum Mollusca; class Gastropoda; order Neogastropoda; family Buccinidae; genus Babylonia; species Babylonia areolata. The sequence goes on from NC_134883.1 coordinate 2,591,060, forward strand.
ACTAGCAGGTCTGCACATTTTCGGAAAAATCAAGCAGTATTTACGTGTGTGTACACAATAGATTACGCTACAGAATAAAATACGAATCCAGTGAAATTCGAGGCATCCCCCACCCCTTTCATTATAACCCTTTGCAGGACTGAATCAAAATTATGCGATACATCCAAGTTTATAACCGGTGACTTTTTTCAGATTGCCTCCGAAAGACCCGGAAATAACTAATATATTCGTTCCCGTCCTTGCCGCGTCTGAGGCGTACTCCACAAATCAGGACTCGAAAGTTCTGAGTTCTGATCTGTTGACCAGCTGAGCTTCTTGCGTCTGCTCTCTCTAACACACAACATACGTTGTTGTTGTTTTTATTGCTTCGTTTAAGCAAAAAAAAAAAAAAAAAAAAAAAAAAAAAAATCATTTTCCGAAGTCTGCAAATAAAATTCTCTGAAAATGAACTTTTCTGAAGAGAGGGAGAGAGAGACAAAGACAGAGACAGAGAGAGATAGTGGGGGGACAGAGAGAGAGAGAGAGAGAGAGAGAGAGAGAGAGAGAGAGAGAGAGAGAGAGAGAGTTTATTTTAATCTCGTTTCTCCGAGAGGAAATGACGTGTAACAGGGCTAATTTCCACCACGACACTCCGAACAAGAGGAGATAAATTCACCGCGTCAGCCACAATGCGAGGGCTGTCAGGCTGCGCGATCAATCGCCTCCCTTTTCCTGCACTGTCGAGGTCCCTCCCCCACCGCTCTCCCTAACCCCCACCCCCCACCCTGCCCCCTACCTCCCAATCCCAACATAGCCTTCCGACCTCCCTCCCTCCCTCTCTCTCTCCTGTCCACCCTTCCAAGCTGTCACTACCTTTCTTGTGATGCCATCTCAGCTGACGTAATCGTATGACGTGGTGTGTTTGTTTTCGCATGTCCGTCTGTCTGTCTTCTTCTCTGTCGCTTTCTCTCTCTCTCTAATATCAATACACATCACCCGTTCGTTTTCACTGAGACACTTATAATCACCAGAAACCACCACCACCACCACCATCACTACTGCTGCTGCTATTACTGCTATTACTATCAATAGGAACAAGAACAAGAAGAACAAAAAAGAACAAGAACAAGAACAATAATAGAAAGCGGGAGCAAACAACGTCCAGCATTACACATGCTTAAAAAAAAAAATAAAAGAAAATAAAATAAAAACCGGAAAAGTTGATGGTTATCCGGTGGTTACAAATGGTCACAAGCCAATTATAGTTATACAGAACTGGACACACGGCTTTTCTTACACTACAGAATCGATGCAAAACGTGGCAAAATCAAGGCAATCCCAGCCGCATCCGAGCTCAAACCGCATCATGAAACAAACCACGTGGGAAGCCGGTTACAAGAGTAAATATAACCACAGCAGTTACAAACCATTGGCAACACAACGCAAACCGGTTACAAGAGTAAATATAACCACAGCAGTTACAAACCATTGGCAACACAACACAAACTGGTCCCAAGAGTAAATATAACCACAGCAGTTACAAACCATTGGCAACACAACACAAACTGGTCCCAAGAGGAAATATAACCACAGCAGTTACAAACCATTGGCAACACAACACAAACTGGTCCCAAGAGGAAATATAACCACAGCAGTTACAAACCATTGGCAACACAACACAAACTGGTCCCAAGAGGAAATATAACCACAGCAGTTACAAACCATTGGCAACACAACACAAACTGGTCCCAAGAGTAAATATAACCACAGCAGTTACAAACCATTGGCAACACAACACAAACCGGTTACAACAAACCACTGTAAACCAACGCGTGGTATGAGAAATGCCAAAGGAACCAAACGCATGTCGACTAACTGCCGTAAGCCTAGACAAGCAGAGCAGGGCAAACCACGGAAAAAGAAAGGCGTACCACAACCAAAGTACCAGAGGCATATAGCAGGTACACAACGCAAACCAACCAACACAAACCAACATAAACAAACTGTGGGCAAGGTAATGCAAACCGACAAGAACAAACCGTGACAAACCAACAGAGACCAACCGTAACAAACTAACACAAACCAACAGAGACCAACCGTAACAAACTAACACAAACAACAGAGACCAACCACTACAAACCAACAAAAACCAACAGAGACCAACCACTATAAACCAACAAAAACCAACAGAGACCAACCGTAACAAACTAACAAAAACCAACAGAGACCAACCGTAACAAACTAACACAAACCAACAGAGACCAACCGTGGCAAACCAACATAGGCCAACCGTTACAAACCAACACAAACAAACATTGCCAACCGTAACTAACACAATCAAACATTGACCAACCGTAGCAAACCAACATAGGCCAACCGTTACAAACCAACACAAACAAACATTGACTAACCGTAACAAACTAACACAATCAAACATAGACCAACCGTGGCAAACCAACATAGGCCAACCGTTACAAACCAACACAAACAAACATTGACCAACCGTAACAAACTAACACAATCAAACATAGACCAACCGTGGCAAACGAACACAAACCAACGTAGACCAACCGTAACAAACTAACATAAACAGAGACCAATCGTGACAAACCAGCACAAACCAACAGAGACAACCAACAGAGACAAACCAGCACAAACCAACAGAGACAACCAACAGAAACAAACCAGCACAAACCAACAGAGACAACCAACAGAGACAACCAACAGAGACAAACCAGCACAAACCAACAGAGACAAACCAGCACAAAGCAACAGAGACAACCAACAGAGACAACCAACAGAGACAAACCAGCACAAACCATCAGAGACAACCAACAGAGACAACCAACAGAGACAACCAACAGAGACAACCAACAGAGACAAACCAGCACAAAGCAACAGAGACAAACCAGCACAAAGCAACAGAGACAACCAACAGAGACAAACCAGCACAAACCAACAGAGACAAACCAGCACAAACCAACAGAGACAACCAACAGAGACAAACCAGCACAAAGCAACAGAGACAACCAACAGAGACAACCAACAGAGACAAACCAGCACAAAGCAACAGAGACAACCAACAGAGACAACCAACAGAGACAAACCAGCACAAACCAACAGAGACAACCAACAGAGACAACCAACAGAGACAAACCAGCACAAACCAACAGAGACAAACCAGCACAAACCAACAGAGACAACCAACAGAGACAAACCAGCACAAACCAACAGAGACAAACCAGCACAAACCAACAGAGACAACCAACAGAGACAAACCAGCACAAACCAACAGAGACAAACCAGCACAAACCAACAGAGACAACCAACAGAGACAACCAACAGAGACAAACCAGCACAAACCAACAGAGACAAACCAGCACAAACCAACAGAGACAACCAACAGAGACAAACCAGCACAAACCAACAGAGACAAACCAGCACAAACCAACAGAGACAACCAACAGAGACAAACCAGCACAAACCAACAGAGACAAACCAGCACAAACCAACAGAGACAACCAACAGAGACAAACCAGCACAAACCAACAGAGACAAACCAGCACAAACCAACAGAGACAACCAACAGAGACAAACCAGCACAAAGCAACAGAGACAAACCAACACAAACCAACAGAGACAAACCAGCACAAACCAACAGAGACAAACCAACACAAACAACAGAGACAAACCAGCACAAAGCAACAGAGACAACCAACAGAGACAACCAACAGAGACAAACCAGCACAAAGCAACAGAGACAACCAACAGAGACAACCAACAGAGACAAACCAGCACAAACCAACAGAGACAAACCAGCCACAAACCAACAGACAACCAACAGAGACAACCAACAGAGACAAACCAGCACAAACCAACAGAGACAAACCAGCACAAAGCAACAGAGACAACCAACAGAGACAACCAACAGAGACAAACCAGCACAAACCAACAGAGACAAACCAACACAAACCAACAGAGACAAACCAGCACAAACCAACAGAGACAAACCAGCACAAACCAACAGAGACAACCAACAGAGACAACCAACAGAGACAAACCAGCACAAACCAACAGAGACAACCAACAGAGACAAACCAGCCACAAACCAACAGAGACAAACCAGCCACAAACCAACAGAGACAAACCAGCACAAACCAACAGAGACAACCAACAGAGACAAACCAACACAAACCAACAGAGACAAACCAGCCACAAACCAACAGACAACCAACAGAGACAAACCAGCCACAAACCAACAGAGCTAGGCCAGCTATAGCGAAGAAGATCAGCAAAGACAAACCAACACAAACCAGACACAAACAAATTATGACAAACCAAAATTCAGATCGGCAAGAGCAAACCGTGGCAACAGCCCAACATAAAACAAACCTTGACAAACCAACGCAAACTAACGGAGACAAGTCACGGCAAACACACACACACACACACACACACACACACACACACACACACACACACACAGAGTACAAACCAACAGAAACAACCAACAGAGACAAACATAGTGTGTGTGTGTGTGTGTGTGTGTGTGTGTGTGTGTGTGTGTGTGTGTGTGTGTGTATGAAATGGAAATGCAATTGTGTATTTCTTTATCACAATATTCTTGTATATATATGCATTTTGTTGTTGTTGTTGCTCTTCATCTGCTTGTTTCTTCTTTCTTCTCTCTCTCCTATTTTTTCGTCTATTTTTTCTTTCGTTTCCCTTCTCTTTAATTTTTTTTAAAATTATTATTTTCATTGATGTCTTGATGTAAAAAAGCAATTGTTGCTTATTCAATTTACCATCATGAAATAAAATCTTGACCACACACACACACACACACACACACACACACACACACACACACACACACAGAGAGAGAGAGAGAGAGAGAGAGAGAGAGAGAACACAGTTTGAACCACAATATATCTGCGCATATGGATGTAAAGACAAACCGCGACAAAAACCAACACAAACCGACTGAGTCTTCTTCTCTTCTTCTTTTGCGTTCGTGGGCTGCAACTCCCACGTTCACTCGTATTTACACGAGTGGGCTTTCATGTGTATGACCGTTTTTACCCCGCCATGTAGGCAGCCATACTCCGCTTTCGGGGTGTGCATGCTTGGTATATTCTTGTTTCCATAACCTACCGAACGCTGACATGGATTACAGGATCTTTAACGTGCGGTTTTTTTTATTTTTTTTTTTAACTTCTGCTTGCATATACATACGAAGGGGGTTCAGGCACTAAGCAGGTCTGCACATAATTATGTTGACCTGGGAGATTGTAAAAATCTCCACCCTTTACCCACCAGGCGCCGTCACCGTGATTCGAACCCCGGACCCTCAGATTGAAAGTCCAACGCTTTAACCACTCGGCTATTGCGCCCGTCAAACCGACTGAGACAAACCGCGGGAAGCTAAAACCAGGGGGCCAATTGCCGCGCAAAACCGAAAGCTGAACCTATCTGTACCGGGCTGAACTTTGCCGACACATCCGTCAAACATGTCCGTGGGGACGACGTTATGCCAGTTTGTGGAACAGTTCTCACGCGCAGTTATCAACATTTTATTTTGTTTTATTTGTTTGTGCGTTCCTGCAACTTCTTCCTGAAGAGCATTTCCCTTTGTTGAGAGAGAATGAAACAAATAAATAAACAAACAAAACCGTAATCAAACAGGCAGTACCCCCCCCCCCACCCCCACCCCACCGAACCCCTCCTCCCTAAAAAAAATACCCTAAAAAAACAACAACAAAAACAATTTGATATGAATTATGATAAAAAAAAAAGAAGAGAAAAGATGCCACACTCATTCCCCTTTTCCTCCTTTTAGATCATCATCTGGGAAAGCTCAGGGAGACCCCCCCGACTGTCAGCTTCTGCATGCATAGAACTCTGTGATGTTCTGCTTCGGAGTCGATCACATTATATGCTTTATTATTGATGAATAATTTCTTCTTTCCGTATGGGTGTGTTTTGGTTTTTTGTTCTCTCTCTCTCTCTCTCTCTCTCTCTCTCTCTCTCTCTCTCTCTCTCTCTCTCCTTTTCAGTGATGGCTGCAACTTCTTCTGCTGTGCTTTTTGCTTTACCAGTTTTCAGTGATGCGGTCCAGTGCAACGGAACAAAGTGCAGTACAGAATAATGTGATACGTTTTGGAGTGAAAAGGGACTCAGTTGAGATCTCCGCCTTCTCCTCCTTTGTCTGTTCTTCTTTGTCCTCCTCCTCCTCCTCCTTCGTCTTCTTCTGCTTCCACAGTCTGTTTCTTCTTCTTCCTCCTCTTCCTCCTTCCTTCTCCTTCTTCCTTCTCCTCCTCCTCCTTCTTCTTCTTCTTCTTCTTCTTCCTCCTCCTCCTCCTTCTTCTTCTTCCACAGTCTGTTTCTTCTTCTTCTTCCTCATCCTCCTTCCTTCTTCTTCCTTCTCCTCCTCCTTCTTCTTCTTCTTCCTCCTCCTCCTCCTTCTTCTTCTTCTTCTTCTCCTCCTCCTTCTTCTTCTTTTTCTTCTTCTTCCTCCTCCTCCTCCTCCTCCTTCTTCTTCTTCTTCTATTACAACTGTCCATCCACTGTCTTTTCTTTTCTATTTGTGACTTTCTGTGTGTTTCTCTTTTCTGTCTCTGTCCCTCACCGTATCGTCCTTCCCAAGTCTTCTGTTACACTGCCAATGGCTGCCTTCTTTTCTTTCACTTCCATGCTCTCTTTCTTCTCTCTGTGTCTCCTTATCTGCGGGCAGATCTCTATCGTCTAGCATCCTGTTTTGTTGTTGTTGTTGTTGTTTTTCTCTCTCCTGTGTCTGTAAAACCACCTACCCCCCCCCCCCCTCACACGCCCCCACCCTCTCTCTCTCTCTCTTTTTCCTCTCTCTTTCTGTGTTATATTCCCTCACAACACACACACACACACACACACACACACACACACACACACACACACACACACACACACACACACACACACACACACACACAGCCTGACTGAAACCATTTATTGTCAGATTATCTGTTTGTTGTACTGACATTTTCGCAACCATTTGAATAGATATTAACTGAGCAACACAAAGAAATTCTGATTAAAAAAAAATATATATATGAATTAAAAAAGAACATATTTAACAAATCAGTTTACCAAATTTCATTAATATCATTATCTCAAAAAAATATTCTAACGCACACACATACTCAAATACGTGTATCCCCCACTCTCTCCTACATACATCCATGCATGAACACAAACGCCCATTACAATTCCCCCACCTCATTCCCCTGCCCACTCACTCACACACACACTCACACTCACACTGTCTCTCACTCTTTCTCATTAAATTAAGGTTTCGTAATGTAATTAAGACGACATATTACATGTTAGAGTCGAACAGTTCCACTAATTAGAATAATGAGAACTTTGCTCTACAAGTAAATCTGACGCTACCACCCAAAACGAAACACTACTTTGGATTAAATAAAGCAGAGGGGAACCTCTGCAGCATATAATATATTTAAGCACACACACACACACACACACACACACACACACACACACACACACACACACACACACACAGAGGGTCCATTCTCAAGTCCCGGAGAGAGAGAGAGAGAGGATGGTTTGGGGGAAAAGAGAGAGAGAGAGAGAGAGACAGACAGACAGACAGACAGACAGACAGACAGAGCGATGGGGGAGAGAGAGAGGGGTAGAGAGAGGGAAAATGAGAGAGAGAGGGAGAGAGAGGGGAGGGAGAGAGAGAAAGAGAGAGAGGAAGTGAGAGAAAAGGAGAGAGAGGGAGAGAGAGAAAGAGAGAGAGGAAGTGAGAGAAAAGGAGAGAGAGAGAGGGAGAGAGAGGGGGAGAGGGAGAGAGAGAGGGGAGAGAGAGAGGGGGAGGAAGAGAGAGAGAGAGAGAGGTGAGAGAGAGAGAGAGAGAGAGAGAGAGAGAGAGAGAGAGAGAGAGAGAGAGAGAGAGAAGGGGTTGAACGTCCGTTCAGAAAGGCTGGTAGATGGGAGAGACAGACAGGCAAAACCCACTGAGACCAAAAACGGAATTCGGAAAGTAATATGAAGTCTCAGGCAAGAGTGTGTCTGCTTTCTAAATGTGGCAAAAATCGGAAGCACTAAAAGAAATCCCTGCAGCAGCAGCAGTCAATTTAGAAAAAAAAAAGCTTCGTCAGAAAAAAAAGTGTGTGTGTGTGTGTGTGTGTGTGTGTGTGTGTGTGTGTGTGTGTGTGTGTGTGTGTGTGTGTGAGTGTGTGCGTGCGTGCGTGCGTGCGTGCGTGCGTGTGACTGAAAACGTTGTTCGACTTCAGCGAGCGCTTTCGTGTGTGTACATTTCAAGAGCGTTTGCTTTCATATGGCTCATCTGTTACGTTGCTGTACATTACATTTTGCATGAAAATATCAAGAAGCAACCTAATATATATATATATATATCATGGACACGTGGGCGAACATGAGAACCCACTTTGGCAGATAATTCGTATTCCGATTTCTTATTGTTTATAGCCCTGTCCACGACACAGGGTCATATAGAAGCTGATATCATGTCACAACACGCACACACACACACACACACACACACACGCACGCACGCACGCACACGCATGTACACACACAAGCGCACGCACGCACGCATACTTACATACATCCACAATTGTGTGTGTGTGTGTGTGTGTGTGTGTGTACTGTCTATTTTTGAATTCTGGGTCAAACCAGGAAAGACAAGTCCCACAAGCCTATTTCGTCGAATATATCACTTCAGGCATGTATATATGCATGTGTATGCAAGCACACTAGCGCGTGTGCGTGTACGTGTGTGCACGGAGGTTCTTTTGGTAACATTTGGTAGGTCTCCCTCTTCTTCATTCTTCGTTCGTGGACGGCATGTATATATGAGTGGGTTTTACGAGTGACGGGTGTGCGGGGGGGGGGGGGGGGGGGGGGGGGAGGCGGGTGCATGCCGGTTATGTTCTTGATTCAATAACCCACCGTATGCTGACCTGGATTACGGGATCTTCAACGTGTGCATTATTTTGATCTTGTGCATACGTGTACACACAAAAAAGGATTTCAGGAACTGACATGTCTGCACATCTACTGACCTGGGAACTCGGACCAAATCGCCACCCATTACCCCCACCAGGCGCTGTTACCGGGATTTGAACCCGAGACCCTCAGATTGAAAGTCCAACGCTTTATATCACCACTCGGGCTGTTGCGAAGGTCTGACCAGCGAGCGCGTTGGGCATGTTTGTTGGTCAGACATCAGTCCCCGATTTGCTCTACCACCCACTTCGACTTCTTTCGTGCTGGCGGCTACCCCTACAGGTCTGCAAGCCAAAATCCCATACCTCTCAGCTTATGGAGCAAGGTTAACTCTCTCCATACGAACGGCGATAGAGACGACGTTAACAGCGTTTCACCCCAGTTACCATCATCAAAATATTGCAAGCGGAAGGCTCTTATACTGAAGAGGTGAATGTTGACAAAGAATACCACAATTCTGACGACGGAAGCTAAAGGTTGGGTCATTCAGACACCCACTGGACATCCGAGCGGTCTGTGTAGAGGAGAAGAGAGGACTGACCGTACTGAGTGAGTTTTTAAACGCTTCCTCGAAACTAGACCTGAAACCATGTGTGTTGTCTTTCGTTTTGTTCCGTTTGCTTCGAGTCCTGATTGTTTAGTTGTGGTTGTTTTTGGGTTTTTTTGTTTGTTTTTTTGTTTGGTTGCGCTTTCCCCTCTTGAGCAGCTTCTAGCCAAGAACTGGCTTATACCCTCGATTCAGAGATTGAAACATAATGTGGCTTGCTTCTCTCTCTCTCTCTCTCTCTCTCTCTCTCTCTCTCTCTGTGTGTGTGTGTGTGTGTGTGTGTTTCACATTTATATGCTCATTTATCATCTTTTTTGTTGTTGTAATATTGTTATTATTATTAGTAGTATTTTTATGTATTTATCTTTTTTTTTTTTTTTTTCATTTTATTTCATTTTATTTATTTTTTGTTATTTTATTTATTTGTTTATTTATTTTTATTATTTAATTTTATTATTATCATTATTATTAATCAATTAATTAATTTGTTTAATTTTTTTTTCTCTCGAGGCCTGACTAAGCGCGTTGGTTTACGCTGCTGGTCAGGCATCTCCTTGGCAAATGTGGTGTAGCGTATATGGATTTGACCGAACGCAGTGACGCCTCCTTGAGCCACTGATACTGATGCTGTCCGTTAAGAACGTTGACCGCTCTACTGTGTGTGTGTGATGTGAAATGGCTTGTACTTGGTCCTCCCAATTCCAGCAAAAATCTCCTTCCGCTTTTCTCTCTAGTACGAGTCCGTTGATTAGAATTGACCTCACACCTGGACAAGGTGCCCGAATCGGCTTAGCTCCTCTGCAAAGCAACTGTCGTCAGCTTGGGGCTTAGGGAATTATTTTCGATCCTGAACCACCTGAAGTACATGAGCTTCAGGAGTGGATGAGTCTTGTGGGCGGTATTGTGGACAGAAGTCCTTGTGAACTGTTGTTTCTGGTGCTTTGAAGGCAAAGGAAACAGGCGTGGCTGTACATCAGTGAAAGCAGGATATGCGTACGTGTGTGTGTGTGTGTGTGTGTGTGTGTGTGTGTGTGTGTGTGTGTGTGTGTGTGTGTGTGTGTGTGTGTGTGTGTTGCATTAT
>NC_134883.1:2606699-2639199 GCF_041734735.1 Babylonia areolata
ATCTGTGTCAATGGTCCCAAGTTATCGCAAAATGTGAACGACCAGAAAGCCTGGGAAGCCAGTTCGAAGCCCAATATTCAATCGTTCCCTTGGCAAAAGAGAATGATTATCTTAAAACGAATGACAGAAGAATGATTAATAAACAAAAACCAACAAAGCACAACAGTGTCAAACCACAAAAAATAAACTCCGCCCCCCTTTCCCCTGCACTTCCCCTAAAGTGCAAATCGAAACCAGCCACATTTATTGTTCTATCAATGCACCTCAGCCGCCCAGTACACGTTTCTGACGTTTTCAGTCCCGTCAAGCTTATAACCAGAAGAATGAAAAAAAACAAAAACAAAACAAAAACAAAAACCAAAAAAAATCTCCAGATAATTCTAAACAGAACAAAACCACAACGAAACAGGCTTTTAATATAGTCCCAAACCTGCCAATGAACAACTCACATTTTTTTGCGGCGCTAAAAAAAAATGTCAATCCAATAAACGGAACAATAATCAAATCCAGTGGGAGAAAAGCAATGCATTTGATTAGATTTTCTATAAAAAAAAAAAAGCAGAAAAACCAGAAACTAAGACAGCAGGGCGCTATACGAATGGAAAAAAAAGAAAAGAAAAAAAGCGGAGGGACAGCGAAGGCGTAAAAAACAACAACCCCAAAACAAAACAAAAAGCAAAAAAAAAACAAAAACAAAAAAAACACAAAAAACCAAAAACAACAACAACAACAACAACTGAAGACAGATCATGTCCACGAATGTCAGTGGATACAAGTCCCTGTGAGCAGTATCGTCCAATGAAAATGTCCCGTGTATTAGGGATTGCTCGTAGGTTTGTTGTTGTTGTTGTTGTTGTCCATTTATGAAAACCGGGTGAGGCTCATTCCACCAATGCCTGGTGTGACTTGGTATCACTATCAAATGTCCTGCTTGCAAGGAGAGAAATGAAAAATTAAATAAAAAAAAGAAAGAAAAAAGAGAAAAAAACAAAATAGAACAAAACAAGAGAGGCAAGGCCTTCTAGACTCACTTGTGATACACTTAAAAAAAATCTAATCGTTAAAATGTGTTCTGTATTTGTTGTTATAAAGCTTCGGGTTAAAAAAAAAAAAAGAAGTCCTAACCAGATTCGAACCACGCGTGTTCGGGTGAGAAGAAACTGTCTTACCCATTACACTATCGTAGCTCCTTAACTGACATTCTAAAATTTAATATTTGAACATACTTTTTTTGAAAGGGCGATAAATCAATTGCGGTATTCGCAGTGAGAACGCTGTTTAAATCATATTATTCTGGTGTATCTTGGGCATTCAAAAAATCTTTAAGGGCAATAAAAAATTCTTTTTAAGTCCGCGGTAAAGGAGACGTGGCTATCGCCGCAATCACACTGCAACATTTAGCCGTTTTCTCCAGATCTAGATAGATGTACAAGTTTAGTTACACCCGCTGGGAATGTAGTACGACACGGTCGATTCAATTTCTCTTTTATGTTCATTCTAGTTTTATAGTTTTAAAGTTGATATGAAAATTTAGTATTTTGTTAATTTAATAACATGTAGAGCCAAATACAAGTACTTCTAAACGTCGTAAGAAGTGAAAAGGACTTCATTTTGAGAAAAGTCAAGACTGGAATTTTTTTCGTTTCATCGTGATCAATTCAAGGGTATTAACTCACATGGTTTACAATTTTTAACTGTGAATTCCGACTGATTCTGTGGATATTTTTATGGCAGTTTGGGGCATAATCCAGTAAGTGATGAGGCGTTCACAAATCTTTCTCTGAATAAATATTTAACGGTCTCCTTCTCCAACGTTCCATCACATGTTATCGTGTATTGTCCACTGAATATAGGATTGAACGGGCAGGTCACCAACTTGAAACAAAATGGCGTCGTTCGCTTTCGCGAAGAATATGAGCACGCGCTTTGAATGTGTATAATAAATATGTGTACGCAATTGATTTTTGCCCATGACCTTCAGGGCTCAGCCAATAGATCTGTAAAGTCCACTCGTCGTATTTATTTTAGTATTTTCCGAAAAAGACCACTTGGGCGAATGAACATAGTGAGTAAAACGCACAAGCTTTTTATGTATTGAGTATAATTTCAAAATGTAATGTTTAATATGAGAAAGATCAGTTTAAAGCAAATTAAGTCCCCTAGCGTTAATTACAGAGTTATTTCCCTTTTTTTACTATCTGCACCAAAACGTTTGCAAAATAAATATAACTTCCACGCTTAGCAAAAGAAGTTCCTGTTTGAACACAAAATGATAATAATGACTGCTCTTGTTGTTGTGTCAGAATATCAGATCAAAGTGCCAAGTTTAGAGAATACAAAAATTATAAATATAACAGTAAATGCAGTTCGCATATAATTTGGCTTCTTTTTATATTTTTTGTGCCCATCCCAGAGGTGCAATATTGTTTTAAGCAAGATGACTGGAAAGAACCAAATTTTTCCTATTTTTATGCCTAATTTGGTGTCAACTGACAAAGTATTTGCAGAGAAAATGTCAATGTTAAAGTTTACCACGGACACACACAGACACAGACACAGACACCCCCCCCCCACACACACACACACAGACAACCGAACGCCGGGTTAAAACATAGACTCACTTTGTTTACACAAGTGAGTCAAAAAGAACAAGAAAAGAGACACAGAAATAATAAAAGGTGAAAAATAAAGATTGAATAAAAAGAGCGACAGACCGACAAAAACAAACAAAAAAACAAACAAAAAGAATAAATAAAAGGAAACAGCCACAGAAACAGGTATACAGAATGACTGTCTTACAGAAAGAAAGAAAAAGGCGAAAGGAAAAAAAGAGAGAAGAAAAACAAACAATGAAATTAGGAGAGAGAAAAAGGTCAGGCAGAAAGATAGCGACAGACGGACAGTCACACACACACACACACACACACACACACACACACACACACACACACACACACACACACACAAACGGACTAAAAAAAAAAAGGGAGGAAGCTAATACAAGCACGTGGTCTAACTGACTGACAGAAGAAAAAAGAAGACAGAAAAAAAGAACGAAAGAAAAAGGAGATAATTATAGAAATAATCAAAAGAGCGGAAAAAAAAGAAAGCCTGAATTTAATAGTAAGAGACCGATAGTCTGACAAAAAAAAGAAAGAAAGTAAGAATGAATGAAAGAATGATAAAAAGGACTTCGACACAGGCAGATGACGTGGACGGACTGACTGACAGAAAGAAAAAAACAGAAACATAGAAATACAGGGCAACAAGGAAAGAACGACGTCATCGTTTTCAGATTCTCCAAATTGTTTACACAAGGCCGGAAGCAGCCACTGACCATACACGTGGATAATAATAATAATAATAATAATAATAATAATAATGGATACTTATATAGCACACTATCCAGAAATCTGCTCTAGGTGCTTTACAAAACGATTTTGTTAACATAAAATATTATATCTTTGCTAAATACACACACCAAAATGTGACTACACACACACGCGCGCGCGCGCGCGCACGCACACACACACACGCACGCACACACTCTCTCTCTCTCTCTCTCTCTCTCTCTAAACACACATTTTAACATACATGTGTATCTAACAGCTACCCTAACACATACGCACACATAGGCAGGCACAAACTTACATAAACACACATATCTATGGAAACAGAATTTTTCGACAAAGGCGACCAACATCAGTTGGTTTGATTCATGTCCCCATCACCACCCCTTCATGTCAATGGAGGCGAACAACAAAAGTGCAGTATATTTTTAATTTCTCCCTCAGTTCCCTTTAAGGAGGCGAACAACAACAATGGGTTAGAGTTATCCACTCTGCATGTCTATGGATGCGAACAACAGTAGATTTGAAGTATCCGCACAGTATACCTGTAATACCCCACCCACCCTTCATATCAATGGAGACGAAAAACAACAGTAGGTTTGAAGTATCCCCTTCCCTTCATATCTATGGAGACGAAAAACAACAGTAGGTTTGAAGTATCCCCTTCCCTCCATATCTATGGAGACGAAAAACAACAGTAGGTTTGAAGTATCTCCTTCCCTCCATATCTATGGAAACAAAAAACAACAGTAGGTTTGAAGTATCTCCTTCCCTCCATATCAATGGAGACGAAAAACAACAGTAGGTTTGAAGTATCCTCTTCCCTTCATATCTATGGAGACGAAAAACAACAGTAGGTTTCAAGTATCCTCCTTCCTTCAATATCTATGGAGACGAAAAACAACAGTAGGTTTAAAGTATCCCCTTCCCTTCATATCTATGGAGACGAAAAACAACAGTAGGTTTGAAGTATCCTTCTTTCTTCAATATCTATGGAGACGAAAAACAACAGTAGGTTTGAAGTATCCTCCTTCCTTCAATATCTATGGAGACGAAAAACAACAGTAGGTTTGAAGTATCCTCTTCCCTTCATATCTATGGAGACAAAAAACAACAGTAGGTTTGAAGTATCCCTTCCCTTCATATATATGGAGACAAAAAACAACAGTAGGTTTGAAGTATCCATTTCCCTTCATATCTATGGATACGAAAAACAACAGTAGGTTTCAAGTATCCTCCTTCCTTCAATATCTATGGAGACGAAAAACAACAGTAGGTTTAAAGTATCCCCTTCCCTTCATATCTATGGAGACGAAAAACAACAGTAGGTTTGAAGTATCTCCTTCCCTTCATATCTATGGAGACGAAAAACAACAGTAGGTTTGAAGTATCTCCTTCCCTTCATATCTATGGAGACAAAAAAACAACAGTAGGTTTGAAGTATCCTTCTTTCTTCAATATCTATGGAGACGAAAAACAAAAGTAGGTTTGAAGTATCCTCCTTCCTTCAATATCTATGGAGACGAAAAACAACAGTAGGTTTGAAGTATCCTCCTTCCTTCAATATCTATGGAGACAAAAAACAACAGTAGGTTTGAAGTATCCTCCTTCCTTCAATATCTATGGAGACGAAAAACAACAGTAGGTTTGAAGTATCCTCTTCCCTTCATATCTATGGAGACAAAAAACAACAGTAGGTTTGAAGTATCTCCTTCCCTCCATATCTATGGAAACAAAAAACAACAGTAGGTTTGAAGTATCTCCTTCCCTTCATATCTATGGAGACAAAAAACAACAGTAGGTTTGAAGTATCCTCTTCCCTTCATATCTATGGAGACGAAAAACAAAAGTAGGTTTGAAGTATCCCTTTCCCTTCATATCTATGGAGACAAAAAACAACAGTAGGTTTGAAGTATCCATTTCCCTTCATATCTATAGAGACAAAAAACAACAGTAGGTTTGAAGTATCCTCCTTCCTTCAATATCTATGGAGACGAAAAACAACAGTAGGTTTGAAGTATCCCCTTCCCTTCATATCTACGGAGACAAAAAACAACAGTAGGTTTGAAGTATCCTCACTCGTCAGCATCTATGGAGATGAAACAACAATACGCTTGAAGCATCTTCCTCCCATCGATATCTATAGAGGCGAAAAAACAACAGTAAGATTGAATATCCCCCTCCACTCCATGTCTATGGAGAAAAAAAAAAGAAAAAAAGTATCCTCCCCCCTCTATAGCTATGCAGACAAACAACAACAGCAGTATCCCCCTCCCCTCTATGTCTATGGGGGCGAACGACAAAAGAACAGTAGGGTTTAAGTCCTCCACCCCACCTCCCCCGCCCCCCTCCATTCCTGAACATCAACAGTAGGTATGAATAAACCTCCTCCCCCCGTGTCTACGGAGACGAAATACAACAGTAGGTTTGAAGTATCCTTCTCGTCCATGGATATATGTAGGCGAACAACAACAGCAGGTTGGAATTATTCTTCTCACCTCCATATTCTTGGAGACGACAAACAACAGTAGGTTTGAAGTATCCTCTTCCCTTCATATCTATGGAGACGAAAAACAACAATAGGTATGGGGACGAAAAACAACAGTAGGTTTGAAGTATCCCCTTCCCTACATATCTATGGACACGAAAAACAACAGTAGGTTTGAAGTATCCTCTTCCCTTCATATCTATGGAGACAAAAAAACAACAGTAGGTTTAATGTCTCCTTACAGAACAAGGCTATGAAGGCGAACGGCAACAGTAGGTGTGAAGTACCCCCCCCCCCCCTCTCGCCCCCCCTGCCCCCCATCCCTCCACTCTCATTCACCCTCCATGTCTATGGTAGGCAGGCTGAGGCAGCTGCTGTTGATTCATGTGGACACTTCCAGCGCCAATCCTCGGCCAGGGACCAAGATCTAAGCGCCTTACAAAAAACGCGAGACTGCCTACCTGCGTAGAACCGACTGATAGATGCTTATCATTCGTTTCCTGTCTCATAGAGTCAGGCTTCAGTCACACACACACACACACACACACACACACACACACACACAGAAGTTTTTTTTAATTGAGGGAATAAACATAAGTGGAATAAACATACACTTTCTTGTGTGTGTGTGTGTGTGTGTGTGAGAGAGAGAGAGAGAGAGACAGACAGACAGACAGACAGACAGAGACAGAGATTTTTTTTATTGAGGGAAGTGGAATAAACATGCACTTTCTTGTGTGTGTGTGTGTGTGTGTGTGTGTGTGTGTGTGTGTGTGTGTGTGTGTGTGAGAGAGAGAGAGAACAGATAATTTTTTTATGAACTTGTTGCCGTGGATTCTCTTACGAACGGTTAGGTGCATGCTACTCACGGGACCTCGGTTTGCCGTCTCATCCTCGCTGTGGCCCTCTCTACACGTGTGTCACCCCCCCTCCCCCCCCCCCTCCGACCCCTCCCCCCGTGTATTTCACCACGCGGCACAAGTATGGGTAGTTGTTGATATAAGATATGATATGGAGTGATGGCCTAGAGGTAACGCGTCCGCCTAGGAAGCGAGAGAATCTGAGCGCGCTGGTTCGAATCACGGTTCAGCCGCCGATATTTTCTCCCCCTCCACTAGACCTTGAGTGGTGGTCTGGACGCTAGTCATTCGGATGAGACGATAAACCGAGGTCCCGTGTGCAGCATGCACTTAGCGCACGTAAAAGAACCCACGGCAACAAAAGGGTTGTTCCTGGCAAAATTCTGTAGAAAAATCCACATCGATAGGAAAAACAAATAAAACTGCATGCAGGAAAAAATACAAAAAAAAATTGATGGCGCTGTAGTGTAGCGACGCGCTCTCCCTGGAGAGAGCAGCCCGAATTTCACACAGAGAAATCTGTTGTGATAAAAAGAAATACAAATACAAATACTTAGATTCGTTTCAATCAGCAGCAGCAGCAGGCGAAGAATGCATCATTGTGTCTTGCATATAATTATGCGCGTTTTAGATTTTAATGATGATGATGATGATGATGATAAGGATACTTATATAGCGCCTACCCTCGGTCGGAGACCAAGTTTTACAAACACGGGGTCATTTGCACAAAATGGCTGCCTAACCTGGGGCAGAGCGGACGGACGGCTGTCATTTGGGCGCTCATCATTCGTTTCCTGTGTCATTCAATCAGGTTTCAGTCTAGTCACGCACTCATACAAACACACACAAGCATGTGACATTTCGCACGGAATGACACCCCGTGAGAACGGACACTCGAGCTTAAACAAACAAATAAACAAACAAACAAACAAAAAAAGAAATAAAATAAAAAGGCTGTTAACGTTCCTATTCCTCGCCCCTCTCCTCTCCTCCCTCCCCCCTCCCTCTCCCCTCCGCCACACTGTCTGTTCTTTCTTTTTGTTTCTCTATTCTTCTTTCTTTCTTTCGCTTCCTCTTTTTTGTTGTTGCCTTTTTTTTCTGTCCTTACTTTCCTCCTGATTTCCTTTCGTTTTCTGTTACGTTTTTGTTTGTTTGTTTGTTTTCTCTATCGTTTTTTTTTCTCTCTTTTTTTTTCCCTGTATTTCCTCGATCGTTATTTTTTTTCTTTCTTTCATTCTATCTATCTTTCTTTTTTTTTTATCTCTTTAAAAAAAAAAATATAATGTCCTTATTTCGTTCTGAAGGTGTATTTATTCCTTCTTTCTTTCTTACCGTTTCCGTTTTATTCGTGCACACTTATTTACCCACCAAAGACGATTTTTGATAGAATCTTGCCTAGGACAACCCATGTCAGCGAGATGGCAAGCGAGTGAAAGGCAGACACACACACAGACACACAGACAGAGATTTAAGAAATTACTTATAGATTCAAATAATCAATATTGCCAATGTTGTGTAAACACAAGGAATGCAGCTAATCCCAAACATTTTCTAAATTCGACACCAGCAGCACATTCAAGACAAATTACTGTCTAATGTACAGACTTCGTTTCAATGCCTTTCGTACAAAATTTTCTAAAAATATAAAATGTATATGCGGTAAGCAAATATCTGTAGGCCATCTACTCATTCATTGTCCGAGCATAAGACAGTTACTTCCAAAAGATGTAGTTGATGACTTTTCTTCCAATATTTCATTAGCCACTGAAAAGATTTTGAATGATTATTCATTGCTTAGAATGTTTTCAGAAATTTTAAACTCCAGTCCAGTTAGTATCCTCCTTTGATGTATTATATTTAATGGTTATTTATATTTACATTGTTGTAGGTTAATACTTGTTGATATGCATATACATATTCTCCTTCCCATGACAACTTATTCAATACACACCACAACCTCTTTAGACTTTTTCTTATAAAATACATTTCCTCTGATACATAACATGAACTTTTTTCTTTCTTTTTTTTTAACACTAATATTCACATGCATTCCCTTTCCTTTATACACTACTTTACTCCTTTCCGTCTAAAAACACTTATAGTGAATAGACGTTAAACTGGAGATAACAGACAGAGAGACCGACAAACAGACAGAGATATAGAACGAGAGATGGGATGAGGACGGACAGACAGACAGACAGACAGACAGACAGAGAAAGGAGGAATATTTAAAAAAAAAGAAAAAAAAAAGAAAAAAAAAGAAGAATGCTGGAGATGCTAAATGAAAGCACATATGAGGGAGCGGACCACCCTACCGACCTGGGCTGAAGACCTCATTTTATTACAGTTCACAACCATCCACTGTGATTTCTGCAACTTGATCGCATCAATCTAAATATGAATTAACGAAAGGTTGGTTTTGCCAAGAAAACGGGGGAAGGGGAGGTGGGGAGTGTGTGGGGGGAGAGTGGAGGAAGAGTGTACGAAAGACTTGTTCGCCATTTCTGCTTCCATTTTGATGGGGTTCCTGTGAAGTACGCAACAGGAGGTTAGGACGACAGCGCCAGAGGGCAGCACTCTTATCTGAAACAGGACTTTCTCAGGGAGGAAAAAAGAAAAAAGAAAAAAAAAAAAAAGAGCACTAGAGTGGAGATTGAAAGGTGAAGAGATTGGATGAGCGAGTATACGGAGAGACTGCGAGAGAGAGACAGAGAGACAGAGACAGAGACAGACAGAGACAGAGACAGAGAGAGGCTTTAGAAATTAAAGACAGCATGATAAAAAAAAGTTGCGGGAACAGCGGAGAACCATTGAAGAAAAAGAAACTGAACAAACTCCGTTAAAGTTCAATAAAAGCTTACAAGGGAAAGCAAACACCTTCACAAAAAAACAACAACAAAAAAACAAAAAAAACAAAAACAAAAAAAAAACTTTACAAATTATACACCAATACTACAGCGTCACCCACGCGGTTCCACCATTCATAAAAAAAAAGCTAAATAAATCAAAGGATAGTCTGGGCACCAGAAAGGAAAGCGAAAGCTAACAAAACACGGCAAAAGAACTTTTCCACGACTTCTGTTTCCATTTTCTCAAGTTATCGCTAACAATGTAACGGATGATTGAGGAAGATGGCATCACTGCAAAACCAACATCCAATATCCGGACCATCTCCCGAGGAGGGAAAAAAATGAGAGGAGAGAAGGCAGTGAAAAGGTTAAAAACTGAACGCCAAGATTAACGAGTGGGCTGAGGGTGTAAAGTGCGACGCGCGAGCAGTTCAAAATGAAACGTTCAGCTCAAGCGTACGAATGACTTGTTAAGTCAAAACCTTCACATCCATTCCTCCTTAACTCTCTCCATACGAACGGCGAAAGAGACGACGTTAACAGCGTTTCGTCCCAATTACCATCATCAAAATATTGCAAGCGGAACGCTCTTATACTGAAGAGGTGAATGTTGACAATTCTGACGACGGAAGCTAAAGGTTGGGTCATTCAGACACCCACTGGACATCCGAGGGGTCTGTGTAGAGAACAGAGAAGAGAGGACTGGCCGTAATGAGTGAGTTAAGAGGTAACTTACGGTATCAGCACAGTGCCATGTGACACTGCATGTGTGTGTGTGTGTGTGTGTGTGTGTGTGTGTGTGTGTGTGTGTGTGTGTGTGTGTGTGTGTTTGTATCTGTATTACTCTGTTTGTCACAACATATTTCTCTGTGTGATATTCGGGCTGCTCTCCCCAGGGAGAGCGCGTCGCTGAAGTGACAGCGCCACCCATTTTTTTGTATTTTTTCCTGCCTGCAATTTTATTTGTTTTTACTATCGACACGGAATTTTCTACAGAATTTTGCCAGGGACAACCCTTTTTTTGCCGTGGGTTCTTATATGTGCGCTAAATGCATGATGCATACGGGATCTCGGTTTATCGTCTCATCCGAATGACTAACGTATGTATGTATGTATGTATGTATGTATGTATGATAGTCAGTCGTGTCCGACTATGACCACCAGAACAGCAATGAAGGCATCTGCTGTCCCAACTGTCTGGGTTAGAATTTGATTACGTAAAGTGGAGAGCGTCTTGCCCAAGTTAACATCCCCACTCTCTCGGCCAAAAGGGTTTTAGGCCATTCGGCAGTTGGGATGGTTCCCTAAGGCCGACTAGCCACCATGGCTGCAGCACTAAGAGCCAGTGCAATCTTGCCTCCTAATGTCATAATACTTCACAAAAGACTAAACTATGAAAGGCTTTAAATTGCAGTGGACAAACCATTGATCATACAGCTCTCACTTTGCTGTTGGCCCAACTGTAAGCTTTTGTCAATCTGTGATGTAAGCCAAGCGTTGGGCCGTGCTGTAGCTATTGTATTATCAATGGTTTCTGTGTTACAACGCGAAATCATTTACAGCTTAGTCTTTTGTGAAGGACTATGACTCTCAAAACTAGGAGCAAAATTGCACTGGTTTTTAGCGCTGCATCCTTGGGGGCTAGTCAGCCTTTGAGAACCATCCCCAGTGGTGTCTGTCCTAAAACATGCCTTGGCCGAGAGAGTGGGGATGTAACGTGGGCAAGACGCTCTCCATTATAATCAACTAGCCCGGATAGTCGGGACAGCAGTTACCTCCTCTGCTGTTATGATGGTCATGGTGGAACACGACTGACTGTCATACATACTGTAGATACTGCAGTGTGATGTGAAAGGGTCCAACAGCATGCAGATCAGCCAGCAGGCGCCAGAGGGAAGCCCACATTCCGTGCCGTCTGTCTCGTCCCAAGGGGCTGACCCTGGTATAAAGGAAGGTGTAGAAGACGGACCCACTGCTGAGAGTGAGTGAGTGAGTGAACGAACGAACGAACAAACGAACGAACGAACGAACGAACGAACGAACGAACCTTTCGTTATTGAGGAAAAAAAAAGGAATAAGCCAAAAAGGCTTGTCTTCATCGTGCCCTCATGAAAAGGGAAAATAAATATTAAATACAAAAACATAAAATTACATGAATAAATTTCAAATTATGTCACACAAAAAAAGCAAACAAAACAAACAACAACAACAACAAAACAAAACAAAAAAACCCAACAACAAACACAAAAACAAACAAACAAAAAAAGAAGAAAAAAAGAAAGAAAGATGAACAACATAAGTACTTGCATGAATGATACTTAGAAAGAGAAAAAGAAAGAAGAAGAAGAAGAAGAAGAAGAAGAGAGAGAGAGTGAGTGTGTGCGTGTGTGTGTGTGTGTGTGTGTGTGTGTGTGTGTGTGTGTGTGTGTGTGTGTGCGTATGTATGTGTGTGTGTGTGTGTGTGTGTGTGTGTGTGTGTGTGTGTGTGTGTGTGTGTGTGTGTGTGTGCGTGCTGTCCTTATCGTCTCTAACACCACAACAGCAACATTACTGTGACTCAAACATAACATTGTTACTGCTTCCCAGTTCGATGGCATCATACAAAACAATGAGTATGACTGTGTGAAGTGGGAGAGCAACAGTATATGAATATATAAGTTCAATTGTGGCAGGTCCACTTCCTTTGCGTTTGCTGTGCTTGACTATGTGTGTATACATATGTATGTGTACATAACTTCATGCATGTATATGAATGTGTATTGTGTGTGCGTGTGTTTATGTAAGTTTTTTTTTTTTTCTGCCCCGTCATCTGCACCGTTTCAGTGGCACTACTCCCACGACGCTCATTTAGATTCCCCCATACACGGCCACACCCGGGTTTGTCCGTCGTAGTTCCAGCGTCGGCAGTCCACAGGGAACCATCGATGTTAGGTCGCCAGGAGGCCACACACCAGAGGAGACCCTGCACTGCTGCTGAGTCACTTCGGTGGTGTTCAGTGGTGCCTGTTCTGTTTTAACGTACTTAGGACACCACCTACTAAGCCCCCTACTAACGACAATAATGGCTTAGTCGCGGAGCCAGACTGAGTGAGCGTGTGTTTATGTAAGTTTGTGCCTGCCTATGTGTGCGTATGTATTAGGGTAGCTGTTAGATACACATGTATGTTAAAATGTATGTATGCAGTGTGTGTGTGTGTGTGTGTGTGTGTGTGTGTGTGTGTGTGTGTGTGTGTGTGTGTGTGTGTGTAGTCACATTTTGGTGTGTGTATGTAACATAGATATAATGTTTTATGTTAACAAAAGCGTTTTTATAAAGCACCTAGAGCAGATTTCTGGATAGTGTGCTATATAATTATCCATTATTATTATTATTATTATTATATGGTTCGTCCAGGTCGAGTCTGACAGGTCTCTCACAGTCTCTCACAAGAGGGCGGAGACCTATAGCTGGCACATCAGCCCCTCGCTTAAAGCGTTATTTGAACGAAAGAAAGAACGATATATGGGCAGGATTGAAAAATCAGAACTGAGGGTGTAGGGAGAAAGGAGGGGCGGCTTCATGTTTCAGAAGGACAAGTACATTCGAGTCAAAGATAAGGGGGCTACTGTGTCAAAACAAAAAAAAAAAAGAAAAAGAACAAAAAAAAGGGACAGTGAAAATAAAATAAAATAAATATTTTCTCAGCGCACAGCCACCCTGATCTTTCTTAGTAACACGTACGTGGAAAGCATTGCATTATGAAACAACAATAAACAGGAAGAAGACAACCCCCCCCCACTCCACCCCCCAAAAAAACAAAAAAACAAAAACAACAACAACAACAAACAAACAAAAAACCCCAAAAAAACAACAACAACAAAAAACAAAAACAAAAACAAACAACAAACAAACCTAGAGAACCTTCCATCAAACACAACGTCAAAACTATCCGGACTACAGGATGAATAGAGAAGGGGGGCGGGGAGGGGGGGGGGGATACAATTCCAAACAGAAACAGGAAAAACAGGAAGAAGAGATGAGAAGTGGGGAGACGGTTTTGTAGGCCAGGAAGCGAGAAATGTGGTCCATGGAAACTCAAATGGAGTGTAATGCGATGTGATAAAATGCAGCAATAGCAGTTGGCAGCGAGGTAGAAAAGACATATATATATATATATATATATATATATATATATATATATATATATATATATGGCACACTAAAGCATGGTGCAGTAAGATACAGTGAACATTTCTTTTTGTTATCTATTTCTGACACTTCTGCGTTCCAAAAGCTTGCTCAGAATGTCATTCTAGTCCCGAGGACGAAGTCTTGCTCTTTTTCTGAGCACTTCTAGTTCTGGAGAATGCAACACTCTTCTGTTGACGCTCTGTCTCCTCAGGCCAGGGATTTTAATACAATTTTCTCAGGAAGCTGAGTAGTAGATAGCCTGAAGAATATATTGTTGGTTCTGATTGAATGCCGGTACCACGTTGATACTCGTTCGTTATATTTCATTCAATATTTTCATTATTTACCCAAACACACACACACACGCGCGCGCCCGCGCGCACAAGCACACGCACATCTCTCTCTCTCTCTCCCTCTCTCCATATGTATATATATATATATATATATATATATTATGGAGAAAGAGATAGAGAGAGAGAGAAATATATATATATTTATTTCTCTCTCTCTCTCTCTCTCTTTCTCCATATATATATATATATATATATACATATATATATATATATATATATACAATATATATGTATATGTATATATATATATATATATATATATATATAGAGAGAGAGAGAGAGAGAGAGAGAGAGAGAGAGAACGAAAGAGAGAGACATATATATATATATATATATTTATAAAGATAAATGATAACGTATTTTATATATTTGTTCATGTGACATGTACATGCTAATTGGCACACTGCTCAGCTCGCGGAGAGAAGAATGTCGCAATACCATGCGCTTAATTAAATGAATATCAATATAATCAAGATTAAATTGCAGTAAAAGAGTCTACATCAAGATTATGGCGAATCCACTCCAGTTAAAATGAGCACGAGTAAAAAAACACAACGAAAGTATTTTGTGAGAAGCGTAAATTCATAAGCAAACTCATTCACAAAGATCAATTGCAATCAGTTATTTAGCCTACAATCGGTTATGTACAAAAAGTCGAGTAGCTACAAATATGAGGTGAGCGGAAAACTTCTCTGAAAATTAACTGTGCGTAATTGATCAAAGCACCTCGATTCATTGAACTGACAAGCATAACTCCAACCCTTCCTTTTGTCCCCCTTTTTTTTCTTTGCACAAAACTATAAAACTACAGCTTTTCAGAGACGTCATGGAATTCATACGGTTTCCATTGAAAGATTAGAACCACGTACGTCAGTATAACATTCCTCCAGTTCACAGCACTGTGCATTTTGTATGTGGGCAACCGACGGAAAATTGCATTGTTTATATGCATGCCATTCATCCTATCCACAAAAGGAATTAGAAGGGAAGAAAAAAAACGAGGTAAGATCGAAAAAAAAAAAAAGACATACATGAAAGCCAGAAAATTATATTTTGTAAGACAAAAGAAAAAGAAAAGAAAAGTGACAGATAAAAAACACCAACAAAGATATGTAGGACATGAAAATAAAGAGTAAGTAGAGCAAGCAAGAAAGAATGGATTAAAACGATAGTCTGGACATGCAGGACACGGTGTCCCTCACGTACTTTACCACATGATTAAATACGGTGGAATATACACGACATGTGGAGTAATTCT
Organism: Babylonia areolata; assembly: GCF_041734735.1. Lineage (NCBI taxonomy): Eukaryota > Metazoa > Mollusca > Gastropoda > Neogastropoda > Buccinidae > Babylonia > Babylonia areolata. Next base: position 2,622,029 of record NC_134883.1, read on the forward strand.
CACGAAATGACACCTCATGAGGAAACGGTATTATATTCTTTCTTCTTTTCTCTCTCTCTCTCTCTTTCTTTTTCGCCTCTTGTCTGCAGACATAATCATTGCAGGTCTTATTACAGAAAAAAAAATGCAGACAAGAAGAAAATAATGTAGCTGTTTTTGTTTGTTTGTTGGTTTTTGTTTTTTTCCCCCCATTCTTCATCCCCTTCTATATTTCGCTCTTCTGATTTTTTTGGAGCGGATTGTCTAACTTCCTAATTTTCTCTTTTTCTTACTGACCGCCATTTTTTACATACATTTTTTTTGCATATTTTAACACACATGTTATGTTTACCAAGTAAAAGGTGATTTTTCAACGAAACTTTGCTGTGAATAATCCAGTTCCTGAGAGAGAGAGAGAGAGAGAGAGAGAGAGAGATTTCATTATCCAAATTATGGCACACACACACACACACACACACACACGTGCGTGCGTATATATATATATATATATATATATATATATATATATATATATGTGTGTGTGTGTGTGTGTGTGTGTGTGTGTGTACATATCAGAGTTAATTTCATCGACATAAAAAATTTGCCAGAGAACAACACTTTTGTTGTCATGGGTTCTTGTTCAGTGCGCCAAATGCGTGCTGCACACGGGGACCTCGGTTTATCGTCTAATCCGAATAACTAGACTACGCTCAGTTTTGATTTTCCTTTCAAACCAGGGGAGATCGGGCGAGACCGGAAGTGGAAGAAAGCCAGCCCCACACGGACACTATATTGGTAGATAAAACCTGCCACCTTCCTCCCAAGATACTGTAATAGCCAGTGACATGATTAATTTCTTCATTTTCTGATGCAGGGGCAGCCACCAGATCGCATATGGAAATAACTTACAATCATTTCGAGCAGTATTGTATCATTTGAATGAGCTGATAGAACAGTCCTTAAAATCCGAAATAAATGCAGTACCACTCCCCGACTCCTTGCCTGAGCCACACAACACCGAATGAATTATCGACCAAATATTGTTCACAGTATATACTGTTTTCCTTTACTTGTTCATGCGGTTGTAGTAGTATTTCGTAATTCTGTTTGCTCAGACAGATTGAACCAGTACTTCATGCACTTAAAAGTTTTACGAATTTTCTGCGGATATCTATAGTTTCACCGTTAGAAAGAAAGAAAGAAAGAAAGAAAGAAAGACAGAAGAGAGGGAGAGAGAAGAGAAAGAGTTAGAAACTGACTGACAGACAGACAGAAATACAGGTCTACAAAAAATATAACTGAACAAAGTTGGATAAAGGCTTTGAGGACAAAATGTACCCTCATAACTGTGGGTCAAGAACATATGACCTAATGCTACAATGTCATGTAGTGGTCACATCAATTACCAAAGAATAGTCCGGCTCCAAAAAAGAAAAACCGCGGCGCGCGCGTGTGTGTGTGTTTTGAGTGTGCGTGCGGAAAAGAAAACGATCAGTATCTATATCAAGGACGGACAAAGGATAGGGTTGGGATGGGCTTTGAAAGGGAAAGGGAGAGGCCTCTTTTCTGTGATTTCTGTTTTCCTTTCCAGAGTGAATGCCAAAAGCATAATGGATGTTCAAAGAAGTTGGCAACCGTCCGAAACCAACACAAACATTAGGGAAATCTTCACAGAAAAAAAAGAAGGAACTGCGCAGGGTTGAAAAAACGAAACAAACAAACAACAACAACAACAACAATAACAAAGAAAAAGTAAGCGAATGAGCAGCGAGAGAGAGAGAGAGAGACAGAGACAGAGAAACACAGACAGACATAGAAAGACACAGACACAGACACAAACAGAAACAGACACAGACGCAGAGAGACAGTGACACAGAGACAGACGTGAATAGCCGATAGTACCCCCCACCCCCACCCCCCACCAGAAAAAAAAAAAGACAAAGAAAAAAAAACAAACAAACAAACAAAACTTACCACTAACGAGTAACGAAAATCTTGTGTCAAAACGTCCATGCTCTTATCTCGAACCCTCCTCTGTGATGACTGTCAGCATCAGAGCAGTGTCAAGCGAGACAGTGCAGTAGGGAATGCAACATGATAGAACAGGAAGCTGGCGCCACACGGGAACCCAGATCAAACGCCGACCGACCAGTTGGAGAGAGAAAACTGAAGCAACGGAGCATGGACCTCTGGCATAGAGGAAGAGTGAGTGAAGAGTTGATGGATGGGGGGAGGTGGTTGGGGGGGGGGGGGGATGAAAATGGTGAGGGGTGGTGTGAGTCAGACGTCTCCCGGTGGGCAGAAAATAGTTGCTGAGATGAGTACGTTTCATTGTCTTTTTATTTAAAAAAAAAAAAAAAAAAAAAAAAAAAAAAAAAATCCACCCTCTATCTACCCAGTTGCCTCCCCCCAACTCACCATCCCCCCCCCACCGCCCCCGCCCCCTGCCCGCTTTTCTCCAAAACGATATCACTCAAATGAAAAAAAAAAAAAAAAAAAAAAAATCGACACTCTAGCAAGGTGTCAATAATCATCAGTATGGTGTGACGGGACATTAAACAAAATCCATCATCTTTCATTGTGTTTCCGAAGACTGACAAAGTACAAAATGTATGAATACCGTCGTGCAAAGTAACGATACATTGTGATGTTGACTGAGCACAATACCGAATGTTATTCACATGGGTATAAATTACATGAAATATGTAACACTTTCATGTGCCCCCCCCCCCCCCGCCCCCCTCCCCCCCGCCCTTCCCCCCCCCCTCCCGCACGAGGTTTCCTGAAATAAACACGTCTCTTGGCTTGCTATGATAGAGCAATGGAGCGATGTAGCAGTGTACCGTATTTTGTGTTGTTCAATGTCATAGTTACAAATTCTAGAATAACCTTTGCAAGAGAAAGGGAGAAAGTCAAACTGAAACTGAGTTGATTCATGTTCGAAATTTCTCTGCCATCTGTTTCATAGAACTGTTAACATTGAGGGGTTGGTACCGGCCATACCGCCTACTGGTTTCCTGACTCCACACAAAGAAGGATGTCGCATCAAACCTCGCGACTTTAGAGAATACGACGCAACAAGTGCCATCTCCAATCACATCAGGAACAATTCAAGATCCTTTGTGGTAGGCAGATCTCAGACTGAGCAATTCAGAAACTCTTTCTTTATTAGCACTGTTCGTGACTGGAACCATCTGGACGAGACAATGGTGACAGCAACATCTGTCGAGAGCTTCAAAGCACGGCTCTCAGGACACCACTAGTGCTACGCTGCGCACTCCCCCCCCCCCCCCCCCCCCCCCCCCCTCACCGTTGCGTTTATGTCATAAGTGATGATAGCAACGTACCCTACAGATACAGATAGAGAAGAGCGTGAGATATTCCAAAAAGACAATGAACACGCTTCGCTTTAAAAACTTTAAAAAATATATATTCTTTTGCTAATTCTGCAGTCATTAAGGCTTGGACGAACACTGCTGATAAACAGTGGATTGTATTCTTGATAAAGTCAGACATCTTTTTGTCCACATTCAGGCAGACTTTTCCATTCCCATTATTCCTAGCAACAATACATGTAAGAGAGAGAGAGAGAGAGAGAGAGAGGAGAGAGAGAGGACAAGGACAAGGACCAATTTTTTATTGGCAAATAGCGTTTTACAGCTCTAGTGCCAAGGGGGATTATTCAGCTTATTTTAGTAGACGACGAAAAGAAAAAGTAAAACGAAAAATAAGGGGAAATAACAAGCAAATAAGTACATATTCATAAACACATAAACACTCATACATTCACACCCACAACATTAATACAACATATTCCATATTACTCATGCATAATACTAAGTAATTGATTCGAACATATGACCATCCAACTTTACAGCCGAGACTCTTTTTGGTTATTTACCAATCTAAATTGAGTTATGGATCTTATATTTTATTCTGCATTATGTTTCTATCATGTTAAAACGATCGTTCGGTTAATCTTTTCCTTCGAATGTTGTATGCTTCTACAATATATTTGGCGAGTGAAAATAGGATGTCTTCATTATCTGATGAAAGGATACCTACTAGATCGTGTCTTAATGCAAACGGATGTGTAAAGAATGTATAATCATTTCTATTAAGACTGTATTCCTTACAATAGAAAACAAAATGATCCTCATTTTCTAAATCCTGATGACACAACTCACATACACTATCACTTTCACTATTTTGAATATACCATACTCTATCTGCATGTAGCCCTAAGGTCCTGGATCGAAATCGAGAAAGGAGACACCGTTGCCATTTATTTGTAATTATAGAAATGTATTTTTCCGACTGGAAAATATTTTTGAACGAAAAATACCAATAATATCTTGCATTTTCTTCCATGTCTGAATGCCAGTTTTGCTTGCAGAGAGAGAGAGAGAGAGAGAGAGAGAGAGAGAGAGAGAGAGAGAGAGAACTCAGAACTCATCAGAGTACGCATCGCAAAGAAACAAGAAATGTAACTCATCCTCCTTTATAAAACCGTACATCGGACAAGGGGAGAGTATGGATGGGTTAGTTTGAAAGCAATGCTTATGAGCATATAACCCCAGAGATCTCAACCTAAACCTGGCTAAACTGGTTCTATGCCACTTGTTGGTTAGAGAAAGAGAGAGAGAGAGAGAGACAGAGACAGAGTGACACAGAGACACAGAGAGATGCAGAGAGACAGACAGAGAGAGAGAGAAAGACAGACAGACAAACAGATGGGCAGACAGCAGGCTTACAGACATACGCTAATCATACTCGCGCACTTGCACAAGTACAACCCTGTGCGCCCACACCATCAACACAAGCACACCCACACGCAGGCACACACCCATCTAAATACAATGATAAAGGCAGGAGAAGACAGTGAGAGAAAGAGAGAGAGACATAGAGATAGAGATACACAGATAGATAGATAGATGGATAGGTATATATATATATATATATATATATATATATATATATATAGGGAGAGAGAGAGAGAGAGAGAGAGAGAGAGAGAGAGAGAGAGAGAACTCAAAGCGTTTTTATTCAAGGATTAAGATTTTAGGCATGGCCTATTCTTTCAATCTGTCTTTGCTAAGCTACATCAGTCACAATAGCATACATATCTATCTATCTATCTATCTATCTATCTATCTATCTCTCTCTCTCTCTCTCTCTCTCTCTCTATATATATATATATATATATATATATATATATATACCAGTATATATATATTGAGAGAGAGAGAGAGAGAGAGATCTACACGGAGACAGACATACAGAGGAACAGGGACATCCAGACAGACAGAAGTTGCCAGAAAGATAAATCAGCATACAACTGACTGCATCGGAAGCTTAACAAAAGCGCTCAGGAGGAAACAATTATCCTCAAGAACTCTGGTTTAAGAACCCCAATTTATGACAATTGACACTCATCCCCTAGCATCAGTGACTTGATTTCCCCTGTCAAAATCAATCTACGAACAGTCGGTTTTGCAAGAAAACAGGGAAGGAGAATGGTGGATGGGTGTTCGGTCGACGTCTTTGCCATGCCATTTTCTGCCCGACTTTCTTGGGAGTTCCGGCGCAGGATACGACAGGAACCTTTGGAAGATGGCCCCAGAGGGCAGCACTCTGCTTTAAAACAGTACCTTCTCCAGACAACGATCTAGTGCAAGAGGAAGGAGAAGAGAAAGTTAAAAAGCGTTGATAGACAGGTACATAGACAGACAGACAGACATGGCTAGAAAGAGAGAGAGAGAAAGACAGAGATATCACACACACACACACACACACACACACACACACACACACACACACACACACACACACACACACACACACACCTCAGAAATCAGAACTTTTAATATTAGGTCATTGACCTGTATACACATTGTTAGAGAGAGAAAGAAAGAACGAAAGAGAGAAAGAAAAGAAAGAAAGAAAGAAAGAGGGAAAAATAGAGAAAGAGAGAGAGAGAGAAAGAGAAAAGGGCGATGCATATGGATTCCAAAAGAAAAGAAAACTGGAAAAGCACAGCAGGTTTACTGTGTCAAAGTATCCACACCATCCCTCTCCTTTCTGACCTGAGGAAATAACATTACCCCGAGAATGCACTTCGATGCGTCAGAGCTTGGCAGGAAGTTGCTAAAAATGGCGAATTCCAGCGATACATACAGCGACAACCGTCGTGAGAGATGATAATTGCATTAGCGCCGGGAGAAAGACGGAGACAGAGACACAATTTACAATAGGAAGAAGTTGGCGGGTTACCTTCACTCCTGGGACTAGGGGGTTTGTACATGAGAAGATGAACAAGACTGAAATGTGGTTCAGCTGTGACGTAGGTATATTGTTGTTTGCAACACTTGGACATTTCGGTCTTATATGGGACGACCAGGTATTGTATTGTATTGTATTGTATTGTATTGTCAGAACAGAATTCTGTGTATAAAATTCGGGCTGCTCTCCCCAGGGAGAGCGCGTCACTACAGTGAGAACGCCACCATTTTCTTTCTTTTCTTTTTTTTTTTCCTTTTCCCCCTGCAAGTGCATTTGGTTTCCTATCAAAGTGGATTATTTTTTACACAACCTTGACAGGGATAACCATTTTTGTTACCGTGGGTTCTTGTACATGCGCCAAGTGACGGGCACAATAGCTGAAGGGTTAAAGCGTTGGAATTTCAATCTGAGAGTCCCGGGTTCGAACCTCGGTAGCGCCTGGTGGGTAAAAGGGTGGACATTTTTCCGATCTCCCAGGTCAACCAACATATGTGCAGACCTGTCAGTGCTGAACACCTTTCGTGTGCATACGCACGCAGAAGCTCAAATACGCACGTTAAAGATCCTGTAATCCATGTCAGCGTTCGGTGGATTATGGAAACAAGAACATACCCAGCATGCACACCCCCGAAAACGGAGTATGGCTGCCTACATGGCGGGGTAAATAAATAAAACGCTCATACACGTAAAATGTTACATGTTTGTCTGAGTGTGTGGGCGCGCGTGCCTGACATCTGATTGAATGACACAGGAAACGAATGATGAGTGCCCAATGGCAGCCGTCAGTCGGCTCTTCCCAGGTAGGCAGCTTGTTGTGTAAATGACTCCGTGTTTGTAAAGCGCTTAAAGCTTGGTCTCTGACCGAGGATAGGCGCTATATAAGTATCCATATCAATCAATCAAGTGCATGTTGTGCACGGGACCTTGGCTTATCGTCTCATCCGAATGACTAACGTCCAGACCACCACTCAAGGTCCAGCGAAAGGCAAAAAGAAAATACTTGCGAGTGTGAGATTCGATCCTGTGCGTGCAGGTTCTCCTAGACGGAAGCGTGACCACTAAACCACCACTGCACTGTGCATGTAATGTGATTCACATTTTCTTTGTACAGCATAGTGCAGCTCTTCTTTGCGAACATCCGTATTAGCCAAGAGAGCCATATTGGCCAAGGAATCTCTATGTGATGCACCATTATATCATCATAAAAAGATGTGTTTTTTTATTTTTTTTATTTATTTTTTACTGAACATAAAAAGAGAAAAGAAAGAAAGAAGGAAATGAAAAAGGAAAGACAAAACAACTACAAGAAGGAACCGAAAGAAAAAAAAAAAGGAAAAAGTATATATTTCAAAAGGAAGAGCGACAGAAAAAAAAGAAAAGAAAAGAAGGGATGAACTCATGGAGAGAAAATAAAAAGAATACAGACAGAAAAGGGAGAAAAGAAAAAAAAAACCCAACACAAATACAGAACAAAAAGCCACTAAAGAAAAAAAGAAAAGAAAAGAAAGTTTCAATAATGTCTGCTCATATGCGGGCTCAGGCCGACAGCCTTGTCCACCCTTCTGCAAAGAGACAGTACGAAACAGCGAGACCGAAACTGGGAACAGATGAGCAAATAATGTGTACAGGAAAAAAAACAAAAAAGAAGGAAAAAAAACGAAGATAGGGTGGAAGGGTAGCCAGTGTGATAGGAGGAACATACATACAATTACACGGAGAGACATACAGACGGAGAATGGTGGTGGTAGCCATGGCAAGGCAAGGCAAGGCAAGGTTTGTCTCCCTCTCTCTTTCTGTCTGTCTGTCTGTCTGTCAGTGTAACTGTACGTCTCTCCCATCACACTCGCTTCCCTTCCATCCTGGTGGTAGCCAAGGCAAGGCAAGACTTGTCTCTCTCTCTATCTCCCTACCTCCCTCCCCCCTCTCTCTCTCCCTCTCTCTCTTTCTGTCTGTCTGTCTGTCCGTGTAACTGTACGTCTCTCCCATCACACTCGCTTCCCTTCCATCCCGGTGGTAGCCAAGGCAAGAGAGCGGGAGACAGATCGGGAGATAGACGCACACTTTTGTATTGTATTGTATTGTATTGTATTGTATTGTATTGTATTTGAATGCACATGATTGTAATCTCCAATCGAATCAATAAAGATGTATTGCATTGTGTTACTCGTTTTTGTAGCAATATATTTCTCTGTGTGAAATTCGGGCTGCTCTTCCCACGGAGGGCGGCGCGTCTTTACAATGAGAGCGCCACCCAATTTGTTTGTTTTTTTCTTTCCACCTGCGAGTGTATTTGTTTACTTAACAAAATGGACTTTTTTCAACAGAATTTTGCCAGGCACAACCATATTGTTTCTGTGGGTTTTTTAGGTGCGCTAAGTGCATGCTGCACACGGGACCTTGGTTTATCGTCTCATCCCAATGACTAGCGTCCAGACCACCACTCAAGGTCTAGTGAAGGGTGAGAAAATACTGGTGGTGAGTGTGGAGATCGAACCAGTGTGCAAGTCTTCCTGCACTGTGTATACTCGACTGTCTCTCTGAAATATTTTAAAAAAAAAATCCACCAACACTTTCATGACAGATATAGATATATTTCAGATCGAAATTACAAAAATCTGGACGTGCTTACAGTAATAACCAACTGTGTATCTTTAAAATGTCCCGTTCAACCGCCAATGTCACACTTCAGCACCAGCTAGATACAGCACCCATGTCACTGAAATACCACCAGGTCATTGGTCTGTTATCAATCCATAAACCTACTGCTCTTAGTTTTCGTTGATAGGATGGGCTACATTTTCTACTACACATCACAGGGAATCCCCAGCTATTCTTAGACACCATATTTTCCAGGATTATAGCACAAGGGAATTTCGCACTATAAACTGAGTGGCGGTGAAAGGGAAATTATTTAAGCTCTTGCTACGATCATGAATTGTGCATTGTGAGAGGACGCCACTTCAGAATTACGGCTGAGCGTGCGAGCTTGCAGCTGGGCCGTCAGTTCGTGGCTAGGGTTGCTGGTGACCAGTCATTTACTTCGCAGTTCGCGTCATTCATCTGCTGATACCAAGCGTTTAGTTGTGATTTTCGTTTCAATGTTTTCACTTTTAAATCCATCTGAGGGCATCTGTTATAGGATACCATTACAACGTATACCGCAGTACATTATCGGTCTCATTGGGTGTTCTTTATTTAGTGTATTTCCTGAATACCACGGGATCAACTGACCGCATAATCATGTGCTAGCACGCAACATTCTCTTGCTGTATGCATTATGTTTTGCAATTTAAAAAACATAATTCGTTAGGTAATGTTTGACGAATCCGAGTTGCAGACACTTTGGCGGCTTATCATTTATCTGCAACGAGGCGACGCGTTTACATGATTTTAGTAGTTTTGCTTAGTGAGGATTGGATTGATATGTTGCTGCCTTAAGAAACTTTACTTTTTGTATAGAATCGCTGAATGTTAACACAACAGAGTGAATCTCTCTCTCTCTCTCTCGCATGCACACACATAGGCGCTCACGCACGCACACACACACACACACACACACACACACACTCTCTCTATCTCTGTCCCTCTTCCCTCTCTCTCTCGCACACACACACACACACACACACACACACACACACACACACACACACACACACACACACACACACACACTATCTCTGTCCCTCTCCTCTCTCTCTCTCTCTCTCTCTCTCTCTCGCACACACACACACACACACACACACACACACACACACACACACACACACACACACACACACACACACACGCACGCATACACGCCTCGAGGGAATCAGATCGTTGCGACTGATGAACGTGGCGACTGGAAATGAAACGAAGATGCGCTTGGGGCACAGAAAAGGATTTATTTCATCCAAAACACTCACCTAATTCCAACCGCTTCTTTTCTCGGGAGAAAGGGAGGTTAGAAAACTGGCGCCAGAAGGAAGCCTGCAAGTGGATATTGCGACCATCTTCAAAGGGATCGGTTTCTGGGGGAGGAAGGGAAGGGGCGGAAAGAGCAGTAGAAATTCAAAAGAAGTGGGTGGTGGCGAGGTTGAGAGACAAGACTATGTATTGGGGAAAAGTGATGAATCAGAATGCAGACTATGTATTGGGCAAAAGTGATGAATCAGAATACAGACTATGTATTGGGCAAAAGTGATGAATCAGAATACAGACTATGTATTGGGCAAAAGTGATAAATCAGAATACAGACTATGTATTGGGCAAAAGTGATGAATCAGAATGCAGACTATGTATTGGGCAAAAGTGATGAATCAGAATACAGACTATGTATTGGGGAAAACGTGATGAATCAGAATACAGACTATGTATTGGGCAAAAGTGATGAATCAGAATACAGACTATGTATTGGGCAAAAGTGATGAATCAGAATACAGACTATGTATTGGGCAAAAGTGATGAATCAGAATACAGACTATGTATTGGGCAAAAGTGATAAATCAGAATACAGACTTTTGGGCAAAAGTGATGAATCAGAATATAGACGATGTATGGTGCATGATGAATCAGAGTACAGACTAATCACAATAAACATGATAAACACAAGTCTGGCATATATAGGGGGTCACTGTGTCACAAAACAAAATCAAACCCACCCCGACTCTGACCTTTTGTGGTAATAATATTATGTACACGTTTCATGTGAAGACGCTGTAGAGAGCGGCAAGGCTTTGGCAGGACGCCATGAAGGTGCCACACACACACACACACACACACACACACACACACACACACACAGACACAGACACACACAGACACACACACACACATACAGCCACATCTGATATTACCCACCTCCCCGAGACAAAGGGGCGGCTCAAAGAAGAAAGTGACAGATATATCAAAGGAGAGTTGGGGAGAGAGAGAGGAACAGAGAGAGAGGGGGAGAGAGAGAGTGAGAGAGAAAGAGAGAGAGGAGATAAAGATAGAGAGAAAGAGAGAGAGAGAAAGAGAGAGGGAGAGAGAGGGGGGAGAGAGAGTGAGAGAGAAAGAGAGAGAGAGGAGAGAAAGATAGAAAGAGAGAAAGAGAGAGGGAGAGAGAGAGGCGGGAAAGAGAGTGAGAGAGAAAGAGAGAGAGGAGAGAAAGATAGAGAGAAAGAGAGAGAGAGAGAAAGAGAAAGGAACACAGAGAGAGGGGGAGAGAGAGACTGAGAGAGAAAGAGAGAGAGGAGAGAAAGATAGAGAGAAAGAGAGAGAGAGAGAAAGAGAGAGGAGAGAAAGATAGAGAGAGAGAGAAAGAGAGAGAGAGAGGGAGAAAGAGAGAGGGAGAGAGAGAAAGAGAGAGAGAGAAAGAGGGAGAGAAAGATAGAAAGAGAGAGAGAGAGAAAGAGAGAGGAGAGAAAGAGAGAGAGAGAAAGAGAGAGATAGAGAAAGAGAGAGAGAAAGAGAGAGAGGAGCAGAGAGAGAGGGGGAGAAAGAGAGTGAGAGAGAAAGAGAGGAGAGAAAGAGAGAGAGAGAGAAATCAGGATCAGCATGGCTGGAGAGAATAAGAAGTGGGAGCTTTATGCATTTAGGTATAACATGAGATTATTTGCACCGAGAGCACTGCGGGTATTGATTGTTTTTCTCCCGGACCTGCATAATAATACTAGTAGCGCACGAACTTAATTGGTGATTCATCATCATCATCATCATCAACAGCAGCAGCAACACCACCACCACCACAACCACCGCGAACAACAGCAACAACAAAGCAACAAACTGCAATGCATTGCAGCCTAGTGCAGTACCACGGAACACCGAATAGTACAGCAGTATTCCCCCCCCCCCCCCCCCGCCCCCCCCCCCCCCGGTCCCCCTAACCACCTTTCTTGTTTGGATAAATAAACTTTAGTTTAATCAGTTTCATATTTGGTGTTCGTGTAGGTCTGTGAAACAAATTGTACGTGGGAAGAATTATAAAGTGAATTAGGAGCTCAGCAAAGTTTACGTTGACATCATTAAAAAACAAACAAAAAACAAAAAAACAAAACAAAAAACAAAGTGGGCATGGATCTGGGACCGTGCCCAAACCACCCGTAAAACATTGGGAAGATTGGTAATTATACAATAGACCATATCGTCAGCTTATTGACAGTTATATCATAGACCATTGTCAGCTTATTGACAGTTATAGCATAGAGCATCGTCAGCTTATTGACAGTTATAGCATAGAGCATCGTCAGCTTATTGACAGTTATAGCATAGAGCATCGTCAGCTTATTGACAGTTATAGCATAGAGCATCGTCAACTTATTGACAGTTATAGCATAGAGCATCGTCAGCTTATTGACAGTTATAGCATAGAGCATCGTCAGCTTATTGACAGTTATAGCATAGAGCATCGTCAGCTTATTGACAGTTATAGCATAGAGCATCGTCAGCTTATTGACAGTTATAGCATAGAGCATCGTCAGCTTATTACCAATGTTAACCTGAGGGACTGCGGGAAACAAATCTTTCCTTGAAAACGAAACGCAGGTTGTTGTGGGTTTTTTTTTTTCCAAATTGACAAAATCTGCAGAATATGACATCGTCAATTTCGTTTCAACAAAGCCAAACCCCATGCAGAAGAGAAACACCGAGCCGGCAGTTGCTTTTATCATGACCTGGACACTAAGTTTGTACAGCAGTTTGAAACTAAAGCCCCAGAACAACATAACGCTGCCATCTTTTCAAATATGCACAAACTATCAAAGTGTGCCAAACATTTTGTGCCATGTATCAGAAGACCACGACATTTGGTGAGAAAACCAGTCGCTTTGTTATATGACATAATATGAAATAACCAAGACCGATGATGAAAACTAAGAGAAAGAAAGAAGACTGAATAGAACGAAGAAAAAAAAGAGAAAGAAATAAACGTAACCAGACACGCTAAAAGGCCAAAAAGGCTGATTTACGATGGCTTTCTCAAATTTGACCCGCAGTCTGATATTCACGATAAACTGGGAAGACAAAGTATGACGGGCAATGGAGCAATGTCTGGGAACAGGACGGGAGGGCACACGGTGTTTTGACATAAAAAGGATCACATCTCAACACAAATCTGTTCACGTCCACACACACACACACAATGCCACTCACCCGCTAGAGTGGATGAGATGAGATTATATCTGTGCCGGTTTCCCCTGCGCTTCTAGCCAGTACAGCATCGCGCCGAATTACAAAATACGACCACCGAGTCTTTTGTCCTGCTAGCCAATATGATGGCGAGTTGGAAAACACGACGAGCACCAGTCCTTTATACTTTCAGGCAATATCAAGGAGACTTCCAAAATACGTACACAGCAGCCGTGGGTGTACAGAACAATGAACAACAGTACAGGCAACGCCACATGGATAAGTGCAACAAATCTAGACAGTGATAATGAGGTCAGCTAAAAAGGAAAAAAAAAAATCAAGAACAGCGATAGGAAGCGAGACGAGAGAGAGAGAGAAAGAGAGAGAGGGAGAGAGAGAGGCGAGAGAGAGAGGGGGGAGAGAGAGGAGAGAGAGAGGGAGAGAGAGGGGAGAGAGAGAGGGGGAGAGAGAAAGAGAGAGAGGGAGAGAGAGAAAGAGAGAGAGATGGGGAGAGAGAGGGAGAGAGAGAGAGGAGAGAGAGAGAGAAGGAGAGAGAAAGAGAGAGAGAGGGGGGCGGGGGGGGGGGGGGGGCAGAAAATCAGAGTTTTCAAAACTACGCGCGCGTGCACGCAAACACACACACACACACACACATACACAATAAACACACACACACACACACATACACACACAAACACACACAAACCATACACAAGCGGAGAGACAAACACGCTATTATGCTGACAGACAAAGAGAAAAGGACAGAGAGACACAGACATACAGACACAGAGAGACAGGCGGACACATACACACATATACACAAACGCGCACAGAGAGACACAGACATACAGATACAGAGAGACAGGCGGACACATACACACATATACACAAACACGCACAGAGAGACACAGACATACAGACACAGAGAGACAGGCGGACACATACACACATATACACAAACACGCAAACACAAAAAATAACAGAGGAAGAAAGAGAGAGAAGGAGAGTAAGAGAGGGGTACGGACAGACAGACAGACAGACAATCAGAGACAGACAGAGACATAGAGAGACAGAGAAAAACACACTTACAACCACTCCACCCACCCACCCACCCACACACCCACACGACAACAACAAAAAACCCACACACAACACACACACACCACCTCCCTCACTCCACCCCACACAAACACACACAACACCAAGCATCCCTTAAACACACAAACACGAACAGCCCCCAACCACCCCCCACCCCACCCCACCCCCACACACCTCCACACACGACACAATACACACACAACACAACACAATACACACACAACACAACACAACACAACACACACACACACACACACACACACACACACACACACACACCACCTCCCTCACACACACACAAACAGCCCCAAAGCCCCCCCCCCCCCACCCACACTCCCCACTCCTTCCACCTCAGCCCCTCCAAACACACACACACACACACACACACACACACACACTCGACGCCTCCTTCCCTGCACCCCGCCCCCACCCCACGCCCCCCACCCAATCCCCCATACCAAACCAATCCCCACACCACACACACACATACACACACAACACACAACACCCCAGCCCCCCCCCCCCCCCCCCCCCCCCCCCCCCCTCCCCCTCCCCCCCAAAAAAAACAAAAAAACCCACCAAAAAAACCCCCCAAAACAAACAAACAAACAAACTCACCGACTGCAGACGTTTCTCCGTGCGCACGGCGTGCAGAACGATGACGTTGCCCACGATGGTCAGCAGGCACAGCAAGGTCAGCACCACACCCAGCGGGATCTCCCGCCACAGCTCTCCCCCTGCTGCCTCTCCACCCACCACGCCCCCACCCGCTCCCCCTCCCCCTCGTGGGGGCACCCACGTGACGTAAGGGTCGTCACTGGTCGAGTTGAGCCAAGCGCTCGAGTTCCAGTTGAAGAGTTGGAAGAGGCCGCTGTCATCATCATCACCTTCACCATCACCATCGTTGTGGTTGTCGTCCAGTTGGAAAGAGACATTACCACTCCCACTACCACTACATGTGGTGGCGACTGTGGTTAGGAAATCGTGAATGGGGAGGGGGGTTTCGGTGATGCTGACACGGGTAGTGGTGGTGGTGGTGGTGGTGGTGGTGCTTGTCGTAGGGGGGAGGGTGGCAGTGGAGGTGGCAGTGGTGGAAGGGGTGGTAGTGGTGGTGCGGAGGGTGGTGAAGGTAGACGTATCCATTTAAGGTGAAGAAGGTTTGGCGAGGAATGGCTTGGTTGTTTTTCTTGTTGTTGTTGTTGTTTGTTTGTTGTTTTTTTGTGCGTTTTTTTTTCTTTTTTTCAGTACAAGCAGATCTTTTAAAAAAGCATTTTTATTATTAGAATAACGTTACGTTATGCTGGGTTTTTTGTTTTTTGTTTTTAGTGACGAGTATGTTTGCTATGCCGTTCGTTGTTTGTCGATGTTGATAATTGTCGTTCTTCCGTTTTAAATTAAAAAAAATCCTTTTCACTATAATTTTTCTTTGTGTTTGTTTTCTTAAGTTATTTTCTGCCTTCTTTATTCTTGTATTTTGTTTTCTGCCCTGGTTTTCCTAAACTCTAAGACAAGCACGGCTTTTCAACCCCACATCCATAAATGTCCATAAAACGCGATGTCATAATCTCTTCTTCAGGTTTGTTGATATCAGTAGCTTTCTCTCCTTTTCATCCTTTATGTATTAATCTATCTCCTTTTTTTCTTTCTTTTCTTTTCTTCCTTTTCTGTCTTTCTCCAAAGTCAGAGAAATGACGTCACTTTTCCGACCCACACTGTCCATATAAGGCGATGTTACGATCTTTTATCACGCAGTTCGCTGGCTGCGTGTTTCGCCGCTGTTATACTTTTTGATATTCCTTGCTTCATCCATGCAAAAGGTATAACCATCAACGCATGGCCCCCATCAGTTTTCATGGCTGATTGTGAGTATAAAACTGATGACTTCTTGTTAGTTCTCGATTTTCCGCACGCACCTGTCATCATCTTAGTCATCGGTGGTGGAGTTATTCTACCTTGATATCTTTATACAGTTTCATCACTACCTCATTACTTCCCTCTCTCCCTGGAGTCCGTGTTGTTTTGTTGTTGTTTTGGTGGTGGTGTTGTTGCTGTTGAAGCCATTACTGTGTGGTGGTGTTGTTGCTGTTGAAGGCATCACTGTGTGGTGGTGTTGTTGCTGTTGAAGTCATCACTGTGTGGTGGTGGTGTTGCTGTTGAAGTCATCACTGTGTGGTGGTGTTGTTGCTGTTGAAGTCATCACTGTCATCTTAGGAAATGGTGTGCTTTCTTTGAACGTGATTCATTGCATCACATTTATTTTTCTTCATTTTACTCTCACCTCATAGGACTTCCAGAAATATAAATTAGAGTAAAACAAAAAAAAAGAAAAAAGGAATGATCCTTCTGAAAAATAGAAGTGTTTATTGGCTGTTTTTCCCTCCTGTTTTACACACTCAAGTCAAATTCACTGTACTAAAAAAGGAACAGTTTGTTACTATTCAAAACACTAAGCCACAGCTATATCTATGATCTCCTTCCAGCTGTCAAACTGTCAAAGAATACAGGGGAAAAAATGACCACAAAAATAAGAAGTATATCCGGTCACTTCACGACAGCTGACACACTGCCCACCTCCCATGACACCCGGTCACTCACTGGTCCTAGGGTCAGTCAGCGGTCTTCACCTCTCCCGTCGCCCGGCAGGTGGCGCTGGCATGAGTCTGGTGGCCGGAAAGACATGCAAAGAGAAGGTCTGGCTCGGTCATGACGTTTCTGTTGGACTGGCT
>NC_134883.1:2644199-2656699 GCF_041734735.1 Babylonia areolata
GAGGAAGAGAGAGGGGGGAGGGAGAAGAGAGAGAGGGGGTAAGGAGAGAGGAAAAGAGAGAGAGAGGGAAGGAGGAAGAGAGAGAGAGAGGGGAGGGAGGAAGAGAGATAATAAATTATAGGGAGGGAGGAAGAGAGAAAGAGAGAGGGGAAGGAGGAAGAGAGGGAGAAGGAGGGATGAAGAGAGAGACAGAGAGAGAGGGAAGGAGGGAGGAAGAGAGAGAGAGGGGTAAGGAGGGAGGGAGGAAGAGAGAGAGAGCGGGGTGGAGTGTCAGTGCAAGGATATGACACAGAAACAAAACCAAAAAAAAAGGAAAAAAAAAAAAGAAAAAAAAAAACACCCCAAAAAACACCTTCATTTGCGCCGTTATCTTTTCATCAAGACGGTGTTTGTCTTCAATGAGACTATGCCAGCACAGGTCCCATTACGTTCCGTTCGGTTTCGTATGTCGAGGTGAGATGCTGGATGGACAATAGGTGGATGGATCAGGAAATACGTGATGTTGATGCTGCTGCTGCTGATGATCATGATGATGATGCTGATGATGATCATAGTGAATGAATGTGATGATGAAGATAAACATGATGATAATGATGATGAAGCTAGTTATTAATGCGTGTGAATGACTGGTGCGAAAGCGGCGATTTTGATTTCTGGCTCTTGTGCACAAGAATCAACGCTGCACAAATACATACTTATTATTCGTTATCATTATCTTCATCATTATGGGTGGGTCTCTCTCTCTCTCTCTCTCTCTCTCTCTCTCTCTCTCTCTCTCTCTCTCTCTCTCTCTCTCGTGTGTGTGTGTGTGTGTGTGTGTGTGTGTGTGTGTGTGTGTGTGTGTGTGTGTGTGTGTGCGCGCAATTGACTATCCCTGCAGGTCTATGCTCTAATTGTTTTGTTTTTTGTGTTTTTTTTGTATTCTATGGTAGTTTATCAAATTCATAGATACTTTTTTTTTGTCGATGCGTGTGATTTATTGCCCTTTTTTGTTTTTTGTTTGTTTGTTTTTGTTTCCTTAGCGTATTTTCCGTTAGGACTTCACAGACTGTTTTTAAGCAGTGAGAGTTTTAGTCAAGCGGTAAACTGGTGTCGGACAGCACTGTGCACAAGAACGGATGCATCTCTGTGTGTGTGTGTGTGTGTGTGTGTGTGTGTGTGTGTGCGTGTGTGTGTGCATGTTCGCTAGCAAGTGTGCTGTATGTTTGCATATAGGGAGGGGTGAAGGGGGTTAGGGTTGGGGGTGTGGGGGTGGGGGAGCACGCGCTGGTATAGGTCTTTGTGTTTGTCTTTCATGCTTTTCACGTGCTTGCAAGGGAATGTTCCTTATCTTACGAACACATAATAAAGTCTGAAGTGATATCATCAGCACTGAATAAAGCACAGAGGATGAGCTTAGACGAAAAAAAAAAAAGAAAAAAAGAAAAAAAAGAAGGTGATGAAGAAAAAAGGAAAGTTTAGAGGGAAATTGCGGATGAACACGCCGGAAGACAGAAAAAGAGAGAGCGAGAGAGAGAGATGCGAGAAACGAGCAGAAAGTGAAAAAAACAAGAGAGCATTAATAACTGGTGAAAATCACTGACGCATCGTTTCCAATAGGAAGGAATATTATTCATAATCGAAAAATAAAAACCAAACAATATCCGACCATGCACAAGAGGATGCGAAAGGTGGGAGGGGCGTGGGGGTGGGGGTGGAGGACGAAGAAGAAGAAGAAGAAGAAGAAGAAGAAGAAATATTAATGATCCACATAAAAGAAATACAACCATGTTCGCATGAAAAAGCTTTAACGTATATTACACGTAATATATTCCGTAATGTATCGGGCGGGTATGGATAGATATAGATAGACAGGCAGATAGACAGACATACAACAAAAAGAAAGACACACACACATGAACAAAGACAGACTCGAGCTTAATAACAAAGGACAAAGAGCTTGAAAAAATAACCATGATTTGCCTATTGATCCTAAAAAAATATCTTTTGCGTTACGAAACATTGTTAAAGCTTCACTTAATTCTACACGATATTTGAGATATACAACAACAACAAGAGCAACAACAGCAACAAAAATGTCACTATAATCATTATCGTTATTGATAGGAACTGATGACAATTTTGTTTTCCAACACGACGTAAACAAGTCTTTTAAAAAACAAACAAACAAAGTCCTCACTAATTCTCAGTCTCTCTCTCCCAGAATAACAGAGAAGAAAGAACGAGGTATTTGACATGATCAAGCACTGAGCACACCATTGCACCGCATTTTCTTCTGCCCAGAATAGCCCCACTGAAACACCAGCTATTCCGTCGTATTAGATAGGTTTTTGGACCCCGGAAACTAGACGCATGTCGAGCATAAAACACATTTAGCGGCTCAGATTCAAATTAACAGCTCGAACTAATGCGAGTTTAATGGGAACATAGAAACAAAAAAACCACACACACAGGGAAAAAAAGTTAAATAGACATAATCGCAGCCAGTCATATATACAGAACAAAACTCAGAATGTAGAAAAACATTCAGTCAGTCAGTCAGTCAGTCCGTCAGACACTCTGCCAAACAGTCAGGCAGGAAGGCAAGCAGATAGGCAAAAGAATGAGTTAGATAAGCAAAACACATAGTACATGCACAGGTATATCAAATAAACAGTCGAACAAGCAAATAAAAAACAACAACAGTTGAATGCATGAATGAATTAATAAATGACAGACAGTACTGAGACAAAAAAGAAGAAAAAAACAAACCCACCACCACACACATGCATGCGTACATAATATACATATGCGTGTGTTTGTTTATTTGACTCAATAATTCTTTTGTTTATATGTTTGAATACATCTTTGTTAATGAATTTAGTTTTAATTTTCAAATTATATTTCTTACCTTGTCAACATTTTAAAATAATTTTTTTTTACTGTTCAGTTTCCTATCTAAACGGCGAATTCAAGAAAAAAAGAAAACGAAAAAAAGAACAGAGTTCAGCCGAAGAAATCCCCATGAAATTGACGATCTCTCCAGTATGACGAAGAAAACTACATCAACAAGCGTAATATAATGTAATTAAAGATAAGATATGAGAGAAAGTCATGCAGATTCCAGACAAAACCGAACGAAACGACAGCCAATTCCGAGCAAGCAATCAAAAGCACCACAAAATGGTAAAGAATTGATTCAAAGAATATAAAATCATTGATCAAAGTAAAAAAACGAAAAAAACAAAAACAAACCAAAACGAGATTCCTGAAATCAGAAGTAAGAAACTAAACTGACAAAAATCAATCAATGTTTGAAAAGTGATATTAATGAATAAAGCCTGGGGAAGAGGTAACAGAGATGAAACGAATAGGCTTCACTCACTATCATGATATGGCAATAGAAGGCCCCCCACACACACACACACACACACAAACACACACATTCACACACGCGCACACACACATGTGCCCGCGCGTACACACACACACACACACACACACACACACACACACACACACACACACCACAATACACTCAACACCTTCTTACCCCCTTCACACATCGTCGGCCGAACAGAAACGAAGCCACACTGAACTCAACCCAACCAGGGAGGGCACACACACACACACACACACACACACACACACACACACACACACACACACACACACACACACACACACACACACCACAATACACTCAACACCTTCTTACCCCCTTCACACATCGTCGGCCGAACAGAAACGAAGCCACACTGAACTCAACCCAACCAGGGAGGGCACACACACACACACACACACACACACACACACACACACACACACACACAGACCGACGAACAGACACACCGACCCAAAGCAGCAGCAGTCTGTGTGCTGTGTCAGTAGTAAAACGTCCCTGGGAATCCCTTCAGTTCTGGAGTCAGCTGTCTGGCTTATCCAGGCCAGTCTCTGTGACCAGCACGTGGCGGCGGTCTGTGAATGGAGCCACGGATGTGAGTGAGTGAGTGAGTGTGTGTGTGTGTGTGTGTGTGGGTGAGAAACGGGAGAGGGGACGGGCGCGTGTTGAGAGTGAGTGAGTGAAGGAACCAAGGTGTGTGTGTGTGGTGGGATGGAGTTGTGGTGGTGGTGGTGGTGGTGGTGGGAGTCTGCTGCTGCACTCTTCTGGGCTGTCCCAGCACTGACTGACAGCGCGCGCACACACACTGCCATGGGGGTTACACTACACACAGCACAGCACAGCACAGCACAGCACAGCACAACACACCACGGGACGTGCTTTAAATGGGGGAAGATGAGGATAGGAGAGATGAGAAGGATGGGTGGGAGGGATGGAGGAGGGATATAGAGAGAATAAGAGAGAGAGAGAGAGGAGGAGGGAAGGAGGGAGGGAAGGCGGGAGGTGGAGAGAGAGGCGGGGTGGTGAAAGGGGAGCGAGACAGAGACAAGCAGAAACGCAGTGAAAGGGAAAGAGAGAGAGAGAGAGAGAGAGAGAGAGAGACAGACAGACAGACAGAGAGACAGAGAGAGAGAGAGAACATGAAAGACAGCACAAGACAGAGTGCTGTGAGCGGCAGTGAGGGCAATGCTAACGCTGTTCCGCAAGAGCAAGCGTCCTGATCCGTTCATTTAACTATATCCCAGAGCTTTACGAGGACATTCTACACCCATGACAAGAAAGGACTTTTCCCGATCAAAGTAGACATCCAACGTAACTGGTGGAATCAACAATTTCATCAAATTCGTGGAATCAATAACTCCATCATTGTCACACACACACACACACCAACAGCAACAGCAACAACAACAACATTTTTGAGAAAGAGTTTCATTAGAAAATGAATGCTAAATCAATAATGTAATCATTATCACACATAAAGACATTTTAAACTTTCAGAGTTTCATCTGAATTGAGCGTACAACAAGGCCACGAATGACAACATAAAACCACCCAAAACTGTTGCACAATCGTTCCAGTCAGTCCCCCCCCCCCCCTCCACTCTTAGTGTCCCTGTTATCCCAAAAGTATGGTGAGTGATTAACCACTGGGCACTCTGATTATTTGATCTCAAACCGTGACGTCCAGCCACTTGATGGGCCAGCAGTTCTCAGAACCACGCCACACTGTGCACGTAATTGTTTGGTGTTCATGTGGAATACAGGGCTCAGTGTTTCCATCATCCCTTTCAGTTTCAGGTGTTTTTTTTAAGGCGGCATCACTGCGTTCGGACGATTCCATAATTATACGCCATATCCGGTACATCTGCTAGGCAGACGCCTGGTCGGCAGTCAAGTCTTGAGTGCTTGCATGTGTATTTCTGTACCTGTCAGATTGGGTTTCATTGACAGAATTTTGCCAGAAGGCAACACTTCTGTTATCATTGTTTCTTTTTCAGTGCGCCAAGTGATTGCTGCAAACTGTACCCCGGTTTATCGTCTCATCCGAATGACAAGACGCTCAGTTTTGATTTTCCAGTCACACTTGGGAGAAGGGACGAGATTGGGATTTGAACCCAGACCCTCACGGACACCGAGTACTGGCGGATGAGCGTCTCAACCATTCTGCCACCTTCTGCCATCACCCTGTTTCCAACATCGTGAAAGCGTTCCGCTGGGTGCCTCTCCAAAGGCAGGTCGTTCTCTGTCCCTTTCACCAAACTGAGAGACATTACACTGTTCTTGTGGCAGAACAGCTGCCACACTGTTCGACCTAAGAACGATGGCAAGGGTACGAATTCCATTACACCATTATTCTTGACAGTTTTTAAAAGCCTCACAAACCACTGTGGTGGTTCATTCCCGCAGTGTCGAACTGAAAGCTCTGTTGATGCGTAGAAGTTACGTTACAACATAACACCGCACATATACTGACCTGGGAGATCGGAAAATCTCCAATCTTAGACCCGGAAGCGCCATGGCCTTGCAGTGGAGGAGGACCTGCAACGTACAGCTGTCCTCATCAGTCGCGGAGACTGGGGGTGTCTATCTAACAAACGAGAAGAAGAAGAAGAAGAAGAAAACACCATTAGGCGCCGAAAACGGAATCGAACCCAGGACCCAGGGCCCTCAATAAAGATGACGTTAAAGTCACCAGTTTAAAAGCAATTCTTCATACATGTTTAGGAGCTGAAGAGCAGACAATGAGTTAGAGAAAGAAGTCTTTTTTCCCAGTATGACATTAAGAAAAAAAAGAAAAAGAAAAAAAAAAAACCATCAAAAGAACCGAAACCAGGGCAGCACGTTTCGACGAGCAGAAGACCGCATTGAAAGTAGGGGCTCGTAGTAAATGGACGGGTCGCCATCTGCTCATGTGGCTCCATCAGTAGCGTGAAAGAAGGGAAGGTTTCAGCGCTGTGATGACACACGTGTTGACTAAACCATTCATTCTACTTCAGCACTGTGATGACACACGTGTTGACTAAACCATTCATTCTACTTCAGCACTGAGATGACACACGTGTTGACTAAACCATTCATTCTACTTCAGCACTGTGATGACACACGTGTTGACTAAACCAGTCAGTCTACTTCAGCACTGTGATGACACACGTGTTGACTAAACCATTCATTCTACTTCAGCACTGTGATGACACACGTGTTGACTAAACCATTCATTCTACTTCAGCACTGTGATGACACACGTCTTGACTAAACCAGTCAGTCTACTTCAGCACTGTGATGACACACGTGTTGACTAAACCATTCATTCTACTTCAGCACTGTGATGACACACGTGTTGACTAAACCAGTCAGTCTACTTCAGCACTGTGATGACACACGTGTTGACTAAACGAGTCAGTCTACTTCAGCACTGTGATGACACACGTGTTGACTAAACCAGTCAGTCTACTTCAGCACTGTGATGACACACGTGTTGACTAAACGAGTCAGTCTACTTCAGCACTGTGATGACACACGTGTTGACTAAACGAGTCAGTCTACTTCAGCACTGTGATGACACACGTGTTGACTAAACCAGTCAGTCTACTTCAGCACTGTGATGACACACGTGTTGACTAAACCATTCATTCTACTTCAGCACTGTGATGACACACGTGTTGACTAAACCATTCATTCTACTTCAGCACTGTGATGACACACGTCTTGACTAAACCATTCATTCTACTTCAGCACTGTGATGACACACGTGTTGACTAAACCATTCATTCTACTTCAGCACTGTGATGACACACGTCTTGACTAAACCATTCATTCTACTTCAGCACTGTGATGACACACGTGTTGACTAAACCATTCATTCTACTTCAGCACTGTGATGACACACGTGTTGACTAAACCATTCATTCTACTTCAGCGCTGTGATGACACACGTGTTGACTAAACCATTCATTCTACTTCAGCACTGTGATGACACACGTGTTGACTAAACCATTCATTCTACTTCAGCACTGTGATGACACACGTGTTCACTAAACCATTCATTCTACTTCCGCGCTGATCGCTGTTTCCAATTTTCAAAGTCCTGAAACGTCAAGAGTTTTCCTTGCTTGTACTTTTCTATCCTTCGTTCTGTCTTTCGCTTAGTCGGTCTGGACGGTTTTCGTTCAGTGTTACCTCTTTCTTTCTTTCTTTCTTTGTAGCTTTGTTTCTTTCCGTCTCGTTTTCTCAACTTCTTTTTCCTTCCTTATTTCTTTTTATCATTCTCTTTCATCAACTTACTATTTCTATTTATTGATTTTTTTTTTTCATATCAGCGGTGCGTTTTTGTTGTCTGTTGTAGGCAGACAGTAAACTGGATCTGGAACCTTCTGTATTTTATTCTATGGCTTGAACTGCACAGCCTATGATTCACACACACACACACTCGAGCGCGCGCGGGTATGTGTGTGCGTGCGTGTGTGTTTGTGTGTGTGTGTGTGTGTGTGTGTGGAGAACTGTGTGAAGGAGAGAGAGAGAGAGAGAGAGAGAGAGAGAGAGAGAGAGAGAGAGAGAGAAGCGTCGAACTATACTCATGCCACTAGTTAAGAAAGACAACAAACAAAAGTGATCGCGTTTATCCTGAACTGAAAAAGCAAAATCAGA
The DNA here is from genome assembly GCF_041734735.1 of Babylonia areolata. Taxonomy (NCBI): domain Eukaryota; kingdom Metazoa; phylum Mollusca; class Gastropoda; order Neogastropoda; family Buccinidae; genus Babylonia; species Babylonia areolata. The sequence goes on from NC_134883.1 coordinate 2,652,225, forward strand.
AATGGAGATAGCAATATTAAACAAAAACAAGAAAAGGCAAAACCATAATCGACTTACGAAGCCTTTAAAAAATACATATTTGTTGTTGCTGTTTATGTTTGGTTTTGTTTGTAGACCATGCAGTGGAGTGAAGGCCTAGAGGTAACGCGTCCGCCAAGGAAGCGAGAGAATCTGAGCGCGCTGGTTCGAATCACGGCTCAGCCGCAGATATTTTCTTCCCCTCCACTAGACCTTGAGTGGTGGTCTGGACGCTAGTCACTCGGATGAGACGATAAACCGAGGTCCCGTGTGCAGCATGCACTTAGCGCACGTAAAAGAACCCACGGCAACAAAAGGGTTGTTCCTGGCAAAATTCTGTAGAAAAATCCACTTCGATAGGAAAAACAAATAAAACTGCACGCAGGAAAAAAAAAAAGAAAAAAAAAGAGTGGCGCTGTAGTGTAGCGACGCGCTTTCCCTGGGGAGAGCAGCCCGAATTTCACACAGAGAAATCTGTTGTGATAAAAAGAAATACAAATACAAATACATGCATTCAGGAGGAGAATGGTGACGTCGTCTTCACCGGTGCCCCTACAACATCAGCAAAAGTCACAGGATAGGTGGCAGGTTGTTGCATGTATACCGAAGATGGGATGATTGTATATACTAAGTACCTGTCGCCGAATTCCACAATTGATTTTTCATCGCTTCAATTCACACCGTTCACTTTTGAGTAAAAAAAAAGAAGAAATATCTGGATATCGTTTTCATTTCGTCTGTTGACTTGTTTACACTTTTTTGTTTTAATTTTACTGTTCGCCACTATCTCCTCCTGTTTGTTTTACTGGGAATACCCACACACACACACACACACACACACACACACACGCACGCACGCACACACACTAAAGATCACAACTGTCGACCAAATAAAAGCAATGTCGTTTTCTGTAGCTTCGTTCGTAGTGCAGCGAAATTGATTGGTCGGTATTAATAATCATTCAAGCCCGTTCCATTGCAGTGTGTATGGTCAGTTGAACACTGCGCAATTTTCATTAGTCCGACAATTTATTAATCTTAAAACGCTTAAGTGCTCTCTCTCTCCCTCTCTCTCTGTCTCTGCGTGTGTGTGTGTGTGTGTGTGTGTGTGTGTGTGTTTTGCAGTTGTTAATTCATATTATGTCTTTTAACAAGTAGTGATATTGGACAAGAAGAAACGAAAAATAGAGAAATAGGATGGTTGGGGGTGGGGTTGGGTTGGGTTGGGTGGGTGGAGTAGGGAGGAACGGGTGAGCGAGGATGTTGGAATAGGGGTGGGTGAGTGTGTGAGGGTGTGATGTAATGATCCGGATAGGGAAAAAATGGTCTGCGTATACAGTCTCTCTCTCTCTCTCTCTCTCTCTCTCTCTCTGTGTATACAGTCTCTCTCTCTCTCTCTCTCTCTCTCTCTCTCTCTCTGTGTGTGTGTGTGACAGAGAGAGCGACACACACAGAGAATCGCAGACAAAAAACAAAACAAAACAAAAAATAGAGTGAATGAGAGAGATAAAGAGGGAGGGAGGGAGGGAGAGAGAGAGAGAGAGAGAGAGAGAGAGAGAGAGAGAAATAGACAGAGAAGCCTACGCCAAGCTAAGTGAGTCTGTTATAAGCGTAAAATTGTACAAGTGAAATTAAACTAAAGATAACGAGAGAGACAAGACCTTGAGGACTCACATACCATACTAACGTACTCGGACACTGAGGGAGACAGAGGCCACACACAGGAAGACGCACGGCCACACAAACGCTCAGTAACTGTAATACTGAAAGGAACAGAGAACAAACACCCCTGAAAATTAGACAGAAGGAGATCCCCCTCGACTCCGACGTCACTCACTCACGTCTAATTCCAAACACACAAAGACAAAAAAAAACCAAGAACTTACATGTTCACGTTATTTCCATTCAGTTCTCTCCCAAAAGGCAACGCGCTCTTAAAAAAACCCCACCCTAAACACAGTGTGTGTGTGTGTGTGTGTGTGTGTGTGTGTGTGTGTGTGTGTGTGTTTGCTAGCATATCTGTGTGTTTGTTTACATTTATTTGTTTGTTAGTTGATTGATTTTTTTTTTTTTTTTTTTTTTGCAATTAATTTTATTTCTTCATCTGCTTGCTTACTTTTTTTTTTTTTTTATCTAATTATTTCATTTTTAGAGATATTTACATAGTTATTCTAATTCATTTATTCATTAATTTGATGACTTACCTATTTGTTTATGTTTCTTTCTTTTTCGCTTTCTCACGGCCTGACTAAGCGCGTTTGATTACGTTGCTGGTCCAAGCATCTGCTTAGATTAGATGTCGTGTAGTGTATCTGGATTTGTCCGAACGCTGTGATGCCTCCTAGAGTAACTGAACTGAAGACAAAAGAACACAATACACACACTGAATGACACGAAAAAAAGACCTGCTGGTTGGCTTACTCCTCGCTGACGCCGAATCTGGTGCGCTGTGTTCTGTCCTCTTCAACGTCTTGGAAGTTCTGCCGTTGACTCTTCGCGCTGTCTTCTGTCCTCTTCAACGTCTTGGAAGTTCTGCCGTTGACTCTTCGCGCTGTCTTCTGTCCTCTTCAACGTCTTGGAAGTTCTGCCGTTGACTCTTCGCGCTGTCTTCTGTCCTCTTCAACGTCTTGGAAGTTCTGCCGTTGACTCTTCGCGCTGTCTTCTGTCCTCTTCAACGTCTTGGAAGTTCTGCCGTTGACTCTTCGCGCTGTCTTCTGTCCTCTTCAACGTCTTGGAAGTTCTGCCGTTGACTCTTCGCGCTGTCTTCTGTCCTCTTCAACGTCTTGGAAGTTCTGCCGTTGACTCTTCGCGCTGTCTTCTGTCCTCTTCAACGTCTTGGAAGTTCTGCCGTTGACTCTTCGCGCTGTCTTCTGTCCTCTTCAACGTCTTGGAAGTTCTGCCGTTGACTCTTCGCGCTGTCTTCTTGTGCCACCGTGTCCAGTCTTTTTTCGCTGTCGTCTCCACGTCGCAGTCTTCTTCAAGTTGTCAGCATCTAAGCTGTCTTCTTCTCGTTGACTTTTACGTTTGTGTGTGAGTGTGTTTTTTTTTATTTTAATTTTATTTTATTTATTTATTTATTTTTTTGTACTCAAGTTATCTTCTAAGTTGTCTTCTTCATATTATTACTAGTTAGTTTTTTGTGTTTAAAAAAAATGTATTTATCTATTATTTATTCACCTTTTTTCCAGGCCTGGCTAAGCGCGTTGGGTTACGCTGCTGGTCAGGCATCATCTTGGTAGATGTGGTGTAGCGTATATGGATTTGTCCAAACGCAGTGACGCCTCCTTGAGCTACTGAAACTCTCTCTGTGTCTTCTTCAAGTTGTCTTCAATTCCTCAGCACAGCTGTTTCAACTTTCTGTGTGTCGCTGGCGTCTTTCCGACTGCCCCAAGCAATCACCCTCCACCAGTCTTACCGCGCCTCAGGGGTGTTGACCAATCACTGCACAGCTTAGTCACATGACTCATTGACACTTCTAATATACAGTGGCCTCACGGAACAACGAAAATCCGTGTGTGTCTCACGGAACAGGAAAGCACGTGCGGTTGACAAACACGACATGCTGACATGGACGCAAACTGAACTGTAGTGACACTGACGGTAGCCCGCAGGGACAGACCAGCTCTGGAGACCAATTAGAAGGTCATGCAACATCTCAGACATGGATGATTGTGCCACTGGGCCTTGTTAATTGATACTTAACACTACATACCTCTTTTTTGCACATTACGTTGACACAGAGTAGAAATTTATATGGGACTTCAGTCCGCAAGTCATGTATGTCAAAATGTTCACAGAAGCTTTTCTTTTCTCCGCTTCATCTTGAGAGAGCACATCATTCACTGAATATGAAACGTGAGTTTTAATTATAATACGTAGTGTAATCGACTCTGCATCTGGTATTGGAGAAACAAAAGAGCTTAAATTCGCTTGACAAAAAAGTATCAAACACAATGCTTTCACGCATCTTATGAATAGAAGAAAGAGCTTTCTATCAATAAACATAAACAGAGGAGAAATTCATCCGTTCTGATACCCATATCAGTTTGATTTAAACTGATTGTTTTTGGTTTGATAAACCCGATACCGCTTAAGAACAGCATATGGCTAGTCTCAAAACATGACATATACATGCATTTATCAACAACAACAACAAAAAAGTGTGGTTGCGTGTATGCGTCTTTTGATAAGAGGCGCCTTTAAAGAAAACATAAAGTATATAATGTATCCTTCGTTGCTGCTATCTAGTGTCAGCGAAGACCTAATTTCAAAACTCGTTAAATTTGTGTATAAAGCAGAGTCAGTAAGGAAAGATTCACCCAGGAATATGTGTATTCATTAACGGTATTCAGTACCTTCATGTATGTGAACTTTATTTGTATGAGCCAAGGGCCTAACAAATTAAACAAGTTTGACTTAAAGTACATTATATCTCAACTTGCTATTTTCACCACCCT
>NC_134883.1:2661699-2674199 GCF_041734735.1 Babylonia areolata
GAGAGGAGGAAGAGAATGGAGAGGAAAGGAAGAGGAAACTAAAGGGGCAGATGGAGAGGAAAAGAGAGCAGGAAGAGAATGGAGAGGAAAGGAGAGGAAACTAAAGGGGCAGATGGAGAGGAAAAGAGAGCAGGAAGAGAATGGAGAGGAAAGGAGAGGAAACTAAAGGGGCAGATGGAGAGGAAAAGAGAGCAGGAAGAGAATGGAGAGGAAAGGAGAGGAAACTAAAGGGGCAGATGGAGAGGAAAAGAGAGCAGGAAGAGAATGGAGAGGAAAGGAGAGGAAACTAAAGGGGCAGATGGAGAAGAAAAGAGAGCAGGAAGAGAATGGAGAGGAAAAGAGAGCAGGAAGAGAATGGAGAGGAAAAGAGAGCAGGAAGAGAATGGAGAGGAAAAGAGAGCAGGAAGAGAATGGAGAGGAAAGGAGAGGAAACTAAAGGGGCAGATGGAGAAGAAAAGAGAGCAGGAAGAGAATGGAGAGGAAAAGAGAGCAGGAAGAGAATGGAGAGGAAAAGAGAGCAGGAAGAGAATGGAGAGGAGAGAGGAGGAAGAGAATGGAGAGCAAAGGAGAGGAGGAAGAGAATGGAGAGGAAAAGAGAGGAGGAAGAGAATGGAGAGGAAAGGAGAGGAGGAAGAGAATGGAGAGGAAAGGAGAGGAGGAAGAGAATGGAGAGGAAAGGACAGGAAACTAAAGAGGCAAATGGAGAGGAAAAGAGAAGAGGAAGACAATGGAGAGGAAAGGAGAGGAGAGAGGAGGTAGAGAATGGAGAGGAATGGAGAGGAGAGAGGGAAAAGTTGGGGGGGGGGGAGAGAAAAACGTAAGATAGGAGAGGAAAGTAGAGAAAAGGGAGGGAAGGAGAGGGAAGTGGAGAGGACAAGGGAGGAATGGAGAGGATGTGTGTGTGTGTGTGTGTGTGTGTGTGTGTGTGTGTGTGTGTGTGTGAGCGCGCGCGCCCGCGTGAGGGTGGTAGTCGGGGGGAGTGAGAGAGTATGTATGAGCTGCCATTGTTGTTTTGTGATTTTTAGATGTGGAATGGTTGATGATTGTCATTTAGTAGCCCTCGGTTGTGCATGCTCTTTGAAACCAATGAAGTATTGAAGTCTTGAAATCTTTAATCGATGTGTATTCGGTTGAAATCAATCAATCAATCAAAAACACTTTATTAATCCACATGGAAATTAAGTTGTGCAATCACAGGCTCATTGTAAACACTGGCATAAAATCATGTGCATCATAAGAAGAGATTAAAACTAGTCAAATAAGAATTCCCATTCCCAATAGCTGACGATATACTAACCCCCCCCCTCCGCCCCCCCCACACACACACACACACACATACTCATGTTAAGACAATAGGGTATTGCACAACAATATTAACAAATGAAAACATCCAACAAAAAAAAAGGGTATAAGATTACTAAAAATGACATGCGCGCACGCACGCACACACCCACACCCACACCCACCCACACACACACACACACACGTACACACACACAGACACACACACACACACACACACACACACACACACACACACACGTACACACACACACGTTAAGACCATAAGGAAATAATGTGTGGTGTCTGGAATATGACCAAAATCACACCCCGTCACTGGTATTGATATTGATGCCCGGGAGGGGGTTGGGGTGGGGGGGTGGGGGGTGTGGGGGCGGCGCGGGAAGGGGGGGGGGCAGGCTGAGTGTAGGGGCTGTCAATTTCAGCACATGGTCAAAATTACCTCCCCCTCCCCCCCACACACACACACCCGTTGCTTTAAAACGTTGGGTTTAGGCAAAGGGACAAAAGTGACCTCTCCCATTTCCGACGCTTTCGTTCGGGATGTTATGAGCGATGGCGAGTTCAAACCTAAGGCCATGAACCAGAAGAAAGAGCCAACAATAGAAGTTTAAAAAAGATAAAGAAGAGAAGGATGGAATGAAAAGAAAAGGAATATCACCAGAGAAGGTAGAAAGGAGGAATGGCAAAAGGAACTAAACAAAGAAACAAAGAAACAAACAAACACAACAGGAAGGTGGAAACAGGAGAAAAGAAAGCAAACAGAATTTTTCTAAAAAAGATGACATTACAAAAGAGAATTCTACACAAGGATGAGAGAGAGAGAGAGAGAGAGAGAGAGAGAGAGAGAGAGAGAGAGAGAGAGAGAGAGAGAGAGAGAGAGAGAGAGAGAGATGCTTGTGTAAAAGCTGTGTAAAAGATGCGTCCCTGGCAAGTCAGCATGAGAAGATTCAAACGTGAATGAGTGCTGTGCCATGTCAATTGCCCGGGTCGCAGCAGTATGGTGTCAGGCAACAGCTTAGTTCAGCACGTGGTCATTTTCACACCAGCCGAACTCCGCTGTTGGCATCAACTTCCTTTCTTTCTTTCTTTCTTTCCTTCCTTTTCTTTCTTTCTGTTTGTTTCGTACTTTCTTCCTTCCTTCTTTCTTTCTTTTTTCCTGTTTCTTCTTCTTCTTTCTCTCCTTAGACAGAAAGATACTTCATTCGCATGTTTTTCTTTTCTTCCTTCCCCCCCTCCAAACAAAACTCTCTCTCTCTCTCTCTCTCTCTCTCTCTCTCTCTCTCTCTCTCTCTCGTTTTCCATTCTTTCCTATCTTCTCTTCCATCCTTTCATTCTTTCCCCCCTCTCCTTCCTTTTTTTTTTGTCTGCTCTTTTTCTATATATATATATATATATATATATTTTTTTTTTAGATTACTCTTGTCTTTACACTTCATTCGTCTTTTTCCCTCCTCCTCCTCCTCTCTCCCTCTCTCTCTCTCTCTCTTATCTTCCATCCCGCCTTTTCCTCTCTTTTCTTCATTCCTTCTTTATTTTTTCCTTTATTTTTTTTTCTATCTGGGAGGAAAAGGGATTTTGTTTAATGTACCGCCTGTCTTTCTACTTTTCCTTCATTTGACTTCTTTCTTTTTAGATTTATTTTGTCTTTTTTTTTTGGTTCTTTTATTCCTTTCTTTTGCACCCTCCCCAACCTCTCCCTCTCTCTCTCATCGTTCATCCTCTGTATTCCTTTTTTCTTTCCTTTCGATGGCTGGAATGTTTTGGTTTGGTTTTGGGACACGCTCTGTACATGGTAACCTGACAAGTGCTTCGTGAAGGCAGTTTTTAGTTTTTTTATTTTTTAATGAATTTCTAACCCTCCTCACTGTGGTTAGTCTTTGCCGTTTGGTGGAAACAATCTTTTTTTGTCTTGAAAGTGGAGGATATTACCTTTATTTCTTCTGGAGCTGGATATTCTTTCATTTATCTATCTATCAGTTGACTAATAATCTACCACCCATCTGAATACCACTCTTCATTCAACTTTCATGCTTGATTTTGTTTTTGTTCTTGACATTATGATTTCCTTCTCTCTCTCTCTCTCTCTCATTATATACAGAATGACACACACACACACACACACACACACACACACACACACACACACACACACACACACACACACACACACACATGTGAGCGCGCCCATGCACATACTCTCATCACAAAGTGTGAAAAGAGAAGAGAGTGTGTGTGTGTGTGGGGGGGGGGGGGGGGGGGGGGGGGGGGGGGGTGGGGGGGCGAGGGCTGGGAGGAGACAGAGGCTGGCCCACCCATCAAACTGACCAAGCATCAGGGGGCCAATGCAATATTAATACAACGCAAAGAACGCTGTCTGGAAATAGCAGAGAGAGGGCGAAGACAGCGGCACGTTGTTAACTGATGCGTGCATTGATTTGGGCGATGATATCCTACCAAAGCGAAACAACCAACAAAAACAAAATTCATAAACAAAGAAAGAAAGGAAACAGAGCACAACTGCAAGAGAAACAAAAAGGTAAGAAAAAAAAAGGTGGATGTTATTTCAGATTCACCTCACAGCAATATGTGCCTATGTCTCTATATTTGTCCACGGGTAACCAAAAATGTAAATGCAGAATTCATTCGTTTTCCGTTCATTGCCGATTATTTTGTTTATTCGTTTTTGTTTGTTCGTCAGTTATTTCATTCAACGTTCGTTCATTTTATCTCATGACCCTATTGAACTTCCCATCCAAACGGTGATGGTGGGTTACTGGTTTTCAGTCAAGTTCAACACCACGTACTATGTCATATCCCGGTGTTCGGTTCTCTCTCTCTCTCTCTCTCTCTCTCTCTCTCTCTCTTCTCTCTGTGTGTGTGTGTGTGCGTGTGTGTTTGTGTATGTGTGTCTGTCTGTCTGTCTGTCTGTATGTATGTATGTAAGTCTGTGTGTCCGTGGTAAACTTTAACATTTTCTCTGGAAATATTTTGTCCGCTATTTACCAAATCTGATTTAAAATAGCAGGAAACAATTTTTCACAGTCACACCAATGATAGTTTGTAAGTCTCCTGAATTAAGCCGTGTTTCCCGTATCATTAACGGTTTATTTCGTTGAGGCCATTTCCGGGATTCCGAAAACACCATATTACCGCAGCCCACTTGCAGTGGCGTTGGTGACGCATCGTAAGAAGACGGCGTGACCTCGTTTTTCTTGTTCGCAATTTAATGGAAAGAAATACATATTGTGGACAGAACACACACATTGACACAGACTACATCATCGACGTGTTTACTGCATGTGCGTCTTTTAAAGTGTATTTAACTGGAATGAAAAAAAAAAAAAAGAAATTGAATCGATTGTGTCGTACTTTCCCGGCGAGTGTAACTAAACTTGTACATCTATCTGGATCCAGATAAAATGACTGAATGTTGCAGTGTGATTGCGGCAATGGCAACGTCTCCTTTACCGCGGACTACAAAGAATTCTTAAATGCCCGAGATGCACCAAAATGATATGATTTAAACAACGTCATCACTTTAAATACCGCAATCGATTTATTACTTAAATGTTGACTTTTGAACGCCATTCATGGATCCGCCCGAACATGCCAGGTTCGAATCTGCGCTCAGGCCTTTTTCTCTCTTTTTTGAAGCACTAAGCTTTATAACAAATACAGAACACATTTTAACGATTAAATTCATTAAGAATTTTTTTAAAGTGTATCAGAAGTAAGTCTTGAAGGCCTTGCCTCTCTTGTCATATTTGTCGTACACAGTCCAGATCGTTAGAACAGATTTCTACAGTAAGACGTGCTCCTGTTCTTTGAACACAACTTCAGTGGGCATAGAAAGCTGTCTAAAATGAAGACAAGAACCAGTTCTTATCCCTCGTTGAAACCACCAAGAGAGAGGGAAAAAAATGGGCGACTCTGGCAACAAATTGTGATTTTTTTTTACTTCCTGCAAAAAAGACGACTCCGGCAACAAATTGTGATTTTTTTTACTTCCTGCAAAAAAAGGCGACTCTGGCAATAAATTGTGATTTGTTTCACTTCCTGCTGCAGAAAAGGCGACTCTGGTAAAAACAAATCATAATTTATTGCCAGAGTCGCCTTTTTTGCAGAAAGTAAAAAAAAAAAAAAAAAAAAAAAAAAAAAAAATCACAACAAATTGTGATTTTTTTTACTTCATGCAAAAAAAGGCGACTCTGGCAATAAATTGTGATTTGTTTTTACTTCCTGCAAGAAAAGGCGACTCTGGCAACAAATTCTGACTTTTTTACTTCCTGCAAAAAATGCGACTCTGGCAACAAATTCTGATTATTTTTTTACTTTCTGCAAAAAAGGCGATTCTGGCAACAAATTCTGATTTTTTTTAACTTCCTGCAAAAAAGGCGACTCTGGCAACAAATTCTGATTTTTTTAACTTCCTGCAAAAAAGGCGACTCTGGCAACAAGTTCTGATTTTTGTTTACTTCCTGCAGAATCTTCACAACATAATCTTTACTCGACAAAATTAATGGTCCTCAAAAGAAAACTTTATTTTCAGCACCACTCAAAACAGAGTTTATTTTTTCTCTCTAAAATCCAAAAGCCTATCCTTTTCAAAGGCACTGAAACCGAATATTCTAGAGTAATTACGTAGCACAACCCATTACAAGCACATAATATTCTGAACACGTTGTAAGTAGAAAACACGAAGGGGTATTTTTTTTTTCGAGAAGTGTCTAGAGCCTTTTGGAACTATTACGAACATCCGACTACTAAACGTCTCACATTCGTACGCCATCAGCAATCTAAACTATGCAGAACAAGTTATAAAACGCCCCAAGCAAGATGCAACCATGTCTATCTAAACTAACATTGCTTGCTTTCACAGCTGGAGGGGGTGGTGGTGGTGGTAGTGATGGTTGTGTTGGATTGACATGGTTATGTCTAGAGCTCCCATTTTAGTCACAGTTGTGCCGCGCGCTCAGTTCATAGACCATGAGAAGACTGACTGAATGCCGTGACTGAAGAAACTGGACCTTTAGTTATGGTCATTAATATCTCATAAAATAAATAAATAAATAAAGATATGTTTAAAAACAACAAACAAACAAAGCAAAAAGAAAAAAGAAAAAAAGAATAACAACTCTCGCTTCTCTACATGGCACAGGGAGATGTCCTGGAGGGAAACACTTCAAGCCAATCATTTCCTCAGTTCCAAACGATCGGATCCTTGGGAACCGAGCTCTTCATCTGAGTCTAAACGTAGACCCTTTTTACGTCGTAAAGACCCCTCCCTTCCTCATTTACTCCCCCTTCCACTTCCTGTTCTTCCAACACGAATGACGAGGGAGTTGTGGGAGGGGAGTTGGTGGTGTGGGGCGGCGGGGGGCGGGGGGGGGGGGGGGGGGGCATGAGTGGGGGCAGAAATGAAAACCTTCAGCCTTTGATGTCGTTTCACCCAGTCCTTTCACACGGTGGCGGTGATCGATTTCATGGAAGCTGTCTGGCACAATAGTATTGCTGTCATTGCTCGGTCCGAGCGGCCATTCCCACTGTCTGGATCATAAACTGATCGTAATGGTTCAGCGAGTTTAAGTTCCTGTCCGTATGATTCTCACCCACCCATCCCAACTCTCTCTCTCTCTCTCTCTCTCTCTCTCTCTCTCTCTCTCTCTCTCTCGCGTCAGTGTGTGTATGCATGTGTGTGCACGGGTGTGGGTGTGTGTGGGGAGGTGGGGGCGGGTTGTTTTCTTCATTATGTATACCCTTCTGCATGAAAACCTTTTCCTTTCATTTATGTGTGTGCTATTTGTAATAGATGTAGATTAGCGAGGTCAGATTGGAAGAATAGGCTATGCCTAAAATCTTAATCCTTGAATAAAAACGTTTTAAGTTCTGAGTTCTGAGTTCTCTCTCTCTCTCTCTCTCTCTCTCTCTCTCTCTCTCTCTCTCTCTCTCTCTCTCTCTCTCTCTCTCTCTCTCTCTCTCTCTCTCATATATGATCTCAATTTTCGTACCCCCTACCCTTTTCTGGATAGCTTCGTGTTTATCTGGGAGTATTTCTCTTCATCTGACACACCCTTCACAAACAAAATCAGCTTTTTCATTACAAAGCGCCATGTATGATAACTTTTTTTCAGCGGAATAGGAACTACGTTGGAGAGCATGAAGAGGGTGATTTCATTGTTTATTTGTTTATTTGTTCCCTGTCCGTAAAGCATGTCTGTCAACTGAAAGTTGTGATGAACACTTTCCTGAGGCTGAGTTTTGACGTTCGTCTTCTTGGGGAAGAGGAAAATGCTGTTCCAAATAATAATCAATATGGACATGTATGCTGCCAATCTGGACATATCCCCCCTTTTCTTGCTCCAATTTTCCACTAATTGAAAGAATGGCGTTCTACATACAACATCGATGATGTCATTGTTTCATGTCGGCTTTATGCATAAAGCTTCTGAGTAAGGTCAGTGGTGGTTCAGAAAGCCGGCATCGCCTTACATAAAACAGCATTGTCTGTGGGATATCGCCTGCATGGAGAGGTGATACCTCAAGCACTACTACTACCATTGTATCAGTATCGGGATCAGTAGCTCAAGGAGGCGTCACTGCGTTCGGACAAATCTATATACGCTACACCACATCTGCCAAGCAGATGCCTGACCAGCAGCGTAACCCAACGCGCTTAGTCAGGCCTTGAGAAAAAAATGATAAAATAAAATAACAAAACAAAACAAACTAACAACAATAAAAATAATAATAATGACTACCACTAGCAACAACAATAATTACAGTAATGATAGTGATAATATAATAATAGTAATAATAATAATAAAAATAATAATCATCGTCATCATCATAAAGCGCCTTTCCATCCAAAACATGCTCAGTTACGCTGTTCAAAACATAAAAAGATGGATGTGTGAAACACACATTTAAACACATACATACATACGCACATACATACATACATAACACTCAAAATACATACTAAACGTCATAACACCTATTAAAAAAAAAAGATACGTCTCACATCACAGTACCTGACACCAATATCACAATACTTTAAAACAAACATTAACACTATCTCAACAAATCTCATCACCATCCACATATACATACCAGACCAAAAACGAAATGATTGTGAGGACGGATGCTGAACTTTAACAGCAGTACAGAAGGAAGGATGACAAACGTATTGAGAAAAAGTTATTGCGTTTTGCCAAAAGTTCTGCCCACTTTCCGGCAACGGTTCTCATCTTCAAAAGTTATTCAAGTATGTGTCTCCAAATATTTATAACATGCGTGCGACTCAGAAGAAGTGCAAACAGAATGTCCGACATACAAAACAAGACTCAATACCGGTGAGAATAAATTCGAATTCTAGGACAGATGTTCTACATCTGCGAGAATAGTGTAGAAGCTCACAAGATGAATCAGAGCTGGCTAGCATGGAGGAATTTTTCTATCAAATATTTGTTCAGCTTGCAGCCAATAGAGAAAATATCAGGTCCAAATTCAAACAGGAGCCGCTTCTGGCAATTATATATATATATATATATATATATATATATATATATATATATATATATATATATATATAAAGTGCCTCAACATTTAACAGGTAGGTAGATGCTGTGTGTTTGAGAGAGGGGGGAAAAGTGAGAAAGAGAGAGAGAAAGGGGGGGAAGCTAGACAAAGAGAGGTGGGGAGACAGACAGACGGACAGACAGACAGGCAGACAAAAATGCACATGTACGCGAATATACATCCATGCGTACAAAACAACAACTAACAAACAAACAAACCTGAAACTGTGAGAGCTCAAGGTTTTCCATGTAAGCTCGCTATTGTTTGTTTTGCTTCACGGCTGTGTCTTTTGAGTGCCAGATCATATTCTAATTCTTATTACACCAATTTCTCTCCAGACAGCCTCTCTCCACAAAACACAGAGTGATAGAGAGAGACTAGAGAGAGAGATGGGGTGGGGGGGGGGGGGCGGAGACAGACAGAGAGACAGACCGAGACAGAGACAGAGAGAGAGACTGAAACAGAGCGAGAGACAGACAGACAGACAGAGACAGACACAGAGAGAGAGACAGACAGAGAGAGACAGACAGAGAGAGACAGACAGAGAGAAGATACAGTTCAATACAGGCTGAGACAGTCACACATGCAAACAGACAGAAAGAGAGAGAGAGAGATGATGGGGGCAGGGGAGGGGGTGGGAGTGGAGGTAGAACAGAAACAGAAACACAGACACAGACAGACCGTCAGGCAAGAGACTCCAGACTCCAATCCTGGCCCTTGGTAACATGCCGCCTCACTCCGCGGACCAATCAGCAGATGACACAGCTTCTCAGACATGGACAAGAGTGCCACAGGGTGTCGTTAACTGCTACTTATGCCCCAACCCCACCCCCGACATCCCGTCCCCCTCGGCCACCCTTCATGCGGGCCGTGCGTTGACATTACATTGAACCATTTTCTTGAACTCTAGGTCGGAAGGTACTTTTTGATTATCAAAGAAGAAATACCACCCTAACTTCTCCCCCCTTCATCCTCCCCCCCCACACACACACACAATACACCCGCACACCCCAAAGTAAAAAAAAAAAAGAAAAAAAAAAGAAGCTATAACCAGCAGTCTGGTCGACTCTTTTTTCGAACGCAACAAGTCAATGCTCTGAACCCCGAAAGAAATGGTAATCACGTTCTTTCCGTGACTTCGACTCATCTTGTGAACAAATATAGGTAGGGGGTGCGGAAGGATATCCTTCCATTTTGCTTTATATGGGAATATATACAAAAGAAGAAATTCTTCTGCATATCGTTCTAAATCGTCCCCCTACCCGCACATTGGATGTAAACTGATCTGCTTTCTTTGGTTTTAGGTTTCCGTGTGTTTGTTTTTAACACGATACCGTTTGTGTACAGCATTTTCACAGCGATGAGTGCAACCCCCCCCAAAAAAAAAAAAAGCAACATTATATGAGCTGAAATGCTTTTTTTTTTTCTCGTTATGTTGCATTCTTTCAAAAGTTGCCTATCAAGGATGCAAAATTCTTCATATCTTTATAAATTTGAACGATTTCATTTAGAAGAAAATAGTACACAAACACTTGAATGTTAACTTGCGTTTATGCATGACTGCGCGTGTTAGCATGCTCAGTGCAACAACCATAAGGAGGGCTCACTCAAACAAGCAGAACGAAAGATACACCATCTCTACTCACTTAGCCAAAGTAACTAAATCTGGATAGATAATTCCACGGGTACTACCGTACACTAAATCTGGATAGATCATTCCACGGGTACTACCCGTTTCAAGGCCTGACTAAGCGCGTTGGGTTACGGTGCTGGTCAGGCATCTGGATGGCAGATGTGGTGTAGCGTATATGGTTTTGTCCGAACGCAGTGACGTCTCCTTGAGCTACTGAAACTGAAACTGAAACTGAAACTACCCGTACGGTATCGTAGTACCCGTGGAATGATCTCTCCAGATTTAGTTACTTTGGCAAAGTGAGTAGAGGTGGTGTATCTTTCGTTAGATTAGTACATCTCCCATTAAAGAAAATGCAGAAACTTGTCTGTCTTGACATCACTAGTGGAGACAGCTTCAATGGTAACAACATCAACGATCGCTCAGTACCTGATAGTCTGCCCTAGCCTGGAGCTTGTTTCTGATTCAAGTCCAAAACAGAGCATCTTGATCTTGGTGGAAGGTTTTTTCTCCGCCACCCCCACCCCCACTGCACGCCACGACCCCTTCTCCCGATCACCCCCCCCACCACCACCACCACCACCTCTACACCGATACCCACCCCTACCACCACTTTCAATGTGCCGTTCGTGTTCTTTTCCATAGTTGAGGAAGGAGGAGGGGCGGACAGTATGGACAGGATTGAAGACTTCGTTCCCTTGATGTCCTTTGGTTGAGTCCTTTCGGTAGTTCAGCGCTGGAAATCAGTTTCACGGATGTTGTGTGTGTGTGTGTGTGTGTGTGTGTGTGTGTGTGTGTGTGTGTGTGTGTGTGTGTGTGTGTGTGAGTGTGTGTGTGTGTGTTGCTGTCATTGCTCATTCAGCAGTCCTTCTCCCCGCCTAGAACAATGGTTTAGTCAGTTTAAGAGAGAGAGAGAGAGAGAGAGAGAGAGAGAGGAGAGAGAGCTGGCAGAGAATATGTATATATATATATATATATATATATATATATATATATATATATATATATATATATATATACAGAAATAGGGAGAGAGAGATCTTTTGACGCGCGAAAAATAACTACATTATAGTAGCTTTCAACCAATTTTTTGTAGAAATGAAAACTGAAATTTCAATGGACATGAACCATTTCCAGGGTAAAAAAAAAAAAAAAAAAAAAGACTCCCAAAGGAAATGTACGTGCCACCAATGAGTCATTTCATAAGTGGGTTTCCGCCACACAGTGCCGGTGATCGAACAAAGGACTATGGCTGACAACAACACGAAACCCAAGGGTGGTACCTCAACATACGACCTGACTTAAAAGGAAGTTACAGTGTTGGTAGATGTCGTTCAAGTTTTTCAATAGAGGGGATAGTATTCTATATTGTATGTCTTTACCATACACTAGTTTTATATCAGCCTGTCCAGATAAATTTGGATAATACTAGGGTTATTTTTTATGTCCTTTTTTGATAGAGTATGGTTATGTATGTGCATTAGAATGGTATTTTGTTATCTTTGGACTAATATGTACACGACCTAGAGCAATCAATAAAAAAAAAGCTGAAAACTATTGCGAATTAATATATTTCCATATTGTATATGATCTTGATATCGAGCCCTGAAATCAAAATCACCATTTTTAATGATTTTTTTAAAGAATTGTTCCACTCTAAAAAATCAAATCACTCCATTTTACATTCTTCATTAACTACACTTCCTTTCCATCGATTTCCGGATAAAAAAGATAAAAAAGAAACGTGATTCACCCTGCTTTTCTGTATGCGCCATCTTTTGACACAAGTGGTCTTGCCTGTTAAAAGTGCACATATTCATCTGTCCATCATTCCGCTTTGAGGTATCCTCAACATTAGATTCCCATACCAGCTGGCATCATCAGCGTGCACCTATATATAGGATACATACTATATGTTCTGTATATTCTTCCATATAAGATTAAGTATTTGTGCTTAGCAATATTCATTAATATTATCGATACA
>NC_134883.1:2679199-2691699 GCF_041734735.1 Babylonia areolata
ACACAGGAGTGAAGGATGTAATTATGAATTATTGTATGCCATGGGGCAGCTGAGCTGAGCTGAGCTGATATATATATATATATATATATATATATATATATATATATAGAGAGAGAGAGAGAGAGAGAGAGAGAGAGAGAGAGAGAGACATACAGACTGACAGACAAACAAATAGACAGACAGAGAAACAGAGAGACACAGAGATATTCCGCTTCTATCCTACATTTCATTATATGTCAGAAATAGAGAATGAAAACTGAATGGACACAGGACCATTTGCAGACTGAAAGAAGTCTTCCAAAGGAAATACGTCACAATGGCACAATGGAGTCCTTTCAAGTTCGCATTAGCCCACTTCCCAACCAAACAATATACTTCAATGGAAAAAGAGAAGATTCGCTCGTGGTGTACTTCAGCTAATGGTCTGACCTAGAAAGTCCCATTGTTGATGGATTTAATTCCAGTTTTGAATAACACAGAAAACAGGCCTAGTGTATGTGTGCATCAGGGAATACCTGTATGATAGAGTAAAAGAAATCCAAGTCTCTCCTATCTCAAATATAATGATGGCAATAATAATAATAATAATAGATGATGATGATCATCATGATGATTATACCAGCATTATTCATGTTGAGTAGTATAGTTGTTACATTCTTGTTGCTGTTGTCACAGGGACAGACTGGATAACAAGGCGATGACTAAAATCTGTTTCTTTGACATATGAATTTGAGTCTCTCTCTCTCTCTCTCTCTCTCTCTCTCTCTCTCTCTCCAGTTTAACTATATGTCTAACCACTATCGCAATACTTAATGATTTACAGCCACAATCAGTGTCCTGCATACTGTGTTTGTTTTGTCTTTTTTTTTTGTTTTGTTGTTTGTTTTTTGTTTGTGTGTTTTGGATTGGGGGTCGGGGGTGATTTTTTTAATTTCATAATATGATGTTTGTATCAGGATTATGTAGTTGTGCATGTTTAAATGTGTATGTAAATGTCCTGTCCTTATTTCTACATCTCTTTGTTACTTTGTGGATGTTTTGTTTCATTTTCATTTTCATTTTCGATTTGCCCTGAGAGCTGGATGAAAAAAAGCACATGCATGCTTATTCCACTTCCCTCAATAAAAAAACGTCGTTCGTTCGTTCGTTCTCTCTCTCTCTCTCTCTCTCTCTCTCTCTCTCTCTCTCTCTCTCTCTCTCTCTTGTGCAGATAAACATGTGTAGCCAAGCGCTTAGCTTCAGATACTGCAGTCAATTAAATATTTAGTAATTCTTTTGTACCGTACCCTTCCCTTATTATAGTAAAACCACTCGGGTAACACGGCTACAAAAGTGACGTCGCCGACAGGATAAAGATCCAACACATGACTGATCCAAAATCATTCTGTTAATGTTTCAATTCATTTATCCACATTCAATCCATCCCTAAACCACAGCCCTTTACCATCAAGTGTACTTTGTCACAACTTGGCGCTGTGAGCAAGGATGTGTTAATTCATTAAATCTCTTATAATAAATCAAAGCCCCTAGCCAAATTCACCGCTGACGCTATCACACATGTATAAAACTACCATCACTTTCTGTTCCTTTTGTGGCAGAGAACAACATCCAGTATCACCCATATAAGTAATGGCATGTAAGTGTGTGAGCAGTAATTTCTTACTTATCGTCAGATTAGTATTTCAACTGCCAGTAGCGATCATTGCAAAATTCTAACAATGACGTTTCTTTATCATTTCTCTTTTTTTTTAATAATATTTTCTGAATTATGAATTGAAGACAAAATCTTGCTTCCTTCCGCTCTTCTCCAAACACCCCTTGGCTAGTCTACTTAAAGTGTACGTATCCCTCTGAGAGCCCCTGTCTTCTTCTGTTGAAGAGCCATCTATTCCCCTTGTGGCATCCTCAGATAGGAATTTCATGTCAGCTGGCATCGTTTGTTAAGCACAAACGCTATACATGTTCTGCATTGCATCTGTTTCATATTTGATTTTCAGCTGATTTCTAATACACACGAAATACGAAAAATTAAGGTTTAAAACTGAACCAAACGATACCTTGGCAAACAGATGACTGACGCAGAAATCAGAAAGGAAGCAACGACAAAAAAGAGCACAAAAAGAATAAAGAAATGCTTAAACAAAAACAAAAAGAAAAAAAAAGGGGGGGGGGACAAAGGGTAAAGAGAAAGAAACGACAGAAGCAAGAAAAAAAGAACAAAAAGAAGGGAGAACGAAGTGTGGACAATAAAAAAGGAGGGTGATGGCAGAAAGAAAAAACGAGTGACAGGAAGTAGTCTTTACAAAGAGGGAAGAAGTCAGAACAGGATGAAATGAACGAACAAAGAGGAAATAGAACAGAGGTAGTGAAAAAAAAAAACAAAAAAACAACAAAACCAAAAACTCTTTGTTATTTTTTTTTCAAAGGCAGAAACGTAGCAGTAACAAACCGAAGCAGAAAACGCAAATGATGAAACGACAGAAACTAAACACACAAGAAAAAGGGCGTAAAAGAGGACAGCAGATAAAGAAAAAAAAAAAAAAAAAGATAAAACTACAGAGACAAATTACGAACTCAGACTTTACAGAAGGGGAGGTAACTTGCCCGTAAAGAGCATAAAAATGCCCCGGGTGAAACCAATGAAGGAGATTGCCACGTAAATCTCTGTCAAGTTCATTACCTGTTTATGGCAGTCAGGCGTTGGCAATGGCCCAGGTCAGTGCGTGGCAACATTCATGCCGCCCCTCCGTCCATCCGGTCTTCTCTTGCTTTGTCTATCCGTCTATTTGTCTATCCGTCTGTTTGTTAATCTGTCTGTCTGTCTGTCTCTTTCTTTCTTTCTTTCTTTCTTTCTTCCACCCTTCACCCCTTGTATCACTTTCGATTCTTTCCTTCCCTTATTACCTCTTTTTATGATTGTTGCTTTCAATCTCTGTCATTTCATTCTTCCTGTTGTGTTTGTTTCGTGGTTGTTGTTGATGTTGTTTTTGGTTGTTGTTTTTTTTTCACTTTCCCCATATTTTTTTTTCATTTCGTCCCATCACCTTTTCCTGACTTTCCTCTTCTTCCTTTCTCACTTCTTCCCTTCCTTTCTCGCTTCTTCCTTTATCACTTCCCTTCCTTTCTCACTTCTTCCCTTCCTTTCTCGCTTCTTCCTTTATCACTTCCCTTCCTTTCTCACTTCTTCCCTTCCTTTCTCACTTCTTCCCTTCCTTTCTCACTTCCCTTCCTTTCTCACTTCTTCCCTTCCTTTCTCGCTTCTTCCTTATCACTTCCCTTCCTTTCTCACTTCTTCCCTTCCTTTCTCACTTCCCTTCCTTTCTCACTTCTTCCCTTCCTTTCTCACTTCTTCCCTTCTTTTCCTCACTTCTTCCTTTCTCACTGTGTTGTCATCTCTCACACTAGAAATAACAATATTCTTGTGCTCTAATCACTGCATTTATTCTCCACAAGATGTCTGCCATGTCCGTACTCCTTTTTCCTCGGGACTTCCGGCGAGTGACTATTCGCACGAAAGCCGTGTACAATTTCACGACACTCCCCTTCTTTTTTCCACTTCTTCCCTTCCTTTCTCACTTCTTCCCTTCCTTTCTCACTTCCCTTCCTTTCTCACTTCTTCCCTTCCTTTCTCACTTCCCTTCCTTTCTCACTTCTTTCCTTCCTTTCTCATTTTTTTTTCAATAACACCTCGTAATTTCTCTGTTTCATTATTTCTTTCTTCCTTTTTCTGTTCAGTTATTTATCATATCTCTTTCTCCCTTCCTTTATTTCTTGCACCATGAACAAGGAAAGCAAGAACGTGTTAACGGCTCAAATGTGTTAGTTTCAGGAGGTACGGTGTCCAGGGTGTAGTAGTCATACCTTCCTAGAGATTTGCATTTGTATTTTTATCACAACAGATTTCTCTGTGTAAAATTAGGGCTGCTCTCCCCAGGGAGAGCGTGTCGCTACACTACAGCGCCACCATTTTTTTTTTCCTGCGTGCAGTTTTATTTGTTTTTCCTATCGAAGTGGATTTTTCTACAGAATTTTACCAGGAACACATTTTACGTGCGCTAAGTGCATGCTGCACACGGAACCTCGGTTTATCGTCTCATCCGAATGACTAGCGTCCAGACCACCACTCAAGGTCTAGTGGAGGGGGAGAAAATATCGGCGGGTGAGCCGTGATTCGAACCAGCGCACTCAGATTCTCTCGCTTCCTAGGCGGACGCGTTACATCTAGGCCATCACTCCAATAAGATAGTGCTTATTCATGGAGGCGAAACGTTCACCCTGCGGCTAAATGGCCTGGTTTATCTACCACTACATCAGTTTGACCATTGCTCTGTTGCTGTTTTTCTTTCTATGCAGAGTCATACAATTTTATATAGAAAGTTGGTAAGGAAGGTACACATTGCTTTTTTGTTTAGTAATTCGTATAGCTGATCGATCTATCGACCGATCGTTAACGTTTCCATCAGACTTTGTCTACTCAAAATGCCTGGGCAAACTGTCCATACATCTTCTCCAGCGCCACCACAACTTCAGCATACTCTCAACCACATGGTTTAGATAAACCATCACACACAAAAAGAAAAAAAAAATCATCAACATAAAATCCAAACTAATGACAAAACCAATGGACAGCTGGACGCACAAACGGATAGATAACTCACTGACAAAAGTCAAGGTGAAGGCGAGCCAAAAACCAACACAGGATGACTGGTCATCACTGGCACGTCTCGCCACCTGACCAATCACTACCCCCACCCATTAAACAGGCCAAGCGTCAGGAGGCCAATGCAATATTAATAAAGCGAAAAGAACGCTGTCTGGAAATGGCAGAGAGAGGGCGAAAACAGCGGCACGTTGTTAACTGATTTCCTCCTTGCCCCCCCCCCCCCCCCCCCCCCCCGCCCCCTCCGCCTCTCCCCTCCACCTCAACCGCCCCGCTTTTCATTCGAATATACAGAAATGTCGATTTCTAATTAATAATAACAATTATCATTATGATAAAAATGATAATAATCCAAATGATGATAATATTATCATTTATTTTCAGTCTAATATCATCATCTTAGATGAACAGACTATAAATAAATAAACAAACGATAAACGAACTTGTTAACTGATGCGTGACCTTGTTTGGAGAGTCAACTCTTCTTCTACGATGGGAGACGGTGGGTGGGTGAGGGGATAGAGAGAGAAAAAAAGAGATCAAAGGAACGAATAAGGAAAAGAACAAAGAAATTAAAAGGCAAACTGGTCAGATCCATCCCGAGAAAATTGTGTCCATGTTGTTGTATCCATATTAGTGTATTCGTTCTTTCGTTTTGCAACTTCCATTCATTAATCATGTTCTTCATAGGATTCGAACCCACATCCTCCCAACCATAAGTCCACCATGCGTCATGTGACTGGCAGATGTTGGCGTAGTACACTGGTACTGTTGTGCCTAAACAAGGCCTTCCTGCACTGCCAGGACCTGACATTCGATCCAGATCACCAGAGCACATTCATGAAATCTGAAGAAGTGTGAAGGGCTTGAGTTCTGTTTTCCATAGGTTAGCAGAGGGAAGGTGGAGACAGCGGGAAGTTGTTAACTGATGCGTGACCTTGGTTTGGGAATCACTTCCCCTGTTGAAAGCGAAGCAGCAGACAGAAATAGAGACCTACATCGCGAAAATAGGAATCTAACAGCATATTAACAGATCTATTGAAAAGATATCACACAGATGAAATTTATATCATTTGTAATGCTTTATAAACAAACATAATCTTGTTGCTGGTGACTATACTGTTTTTCGTTTTCAGCGGTGAATGGCTAATGTAAAGCTAGATGGATTATTGCACATTTTTTTATGGTGTGTATTTGTCTCTGAGTTCTTTGCATTGAGAGAGAGAGAGAGAGAGAGAGAGAGAGAGAGAGAGAGAGAGAGAGAGAGAGAGAGAGAGGAAATGGATTCAAATATATCCCACAACAATAGTTCCCACGTCTCTGTATCTGTCCGTGGAAAACTAACGCAGAGATTTTGTTCGTTTTGGTTTGTTTGTTTTTTTTTAACTTAAGTTCATTCACGTTTGAGATTACCAGAGGGTATTTACATTTAAAGCCTTGAATGATCAACTATTATTATATTCCTCAAAAACACAATGCTGTCAAAAATCGTAACTCTTGGATCTTTGCCTGCAGTTTAATACTTGGCAAGGGTTCTTGTAAACTCAGCATTGGTCTGGAAGGAAACCATCAACAGAAGGGACAGTAACTCTCGATGAGAGATATAGACAAGGAAGTAATCTCCCTTTTTCGACATGGCCGTCAGATTCATCAGTCTGTTGCCATCAGACCGTAAGGGAAGTGCACGAGTGGGAGAGGACAATGAACGTGAGAAATACGCGTGTGTCATGCAAAGGCAAGAGAGATAGACAGACACAGAGAGAGAGACAGAGAGACAGAGACAGACACAGACAGACAAACAGACAGAGATAGACAAACATAGACAGAGAGACAGATAGACAGAGACAGAAGGATGAATGAATCCTATTAGAGAGGAAGAGAGAGAGATAGAGAGAGAGAGATCAAGAGCGAACGAGTGAGTGACCATGCGAGAGAGAAAGAGAAGGGGAGAGAGAGGCAAGGGAAAGACAGAAACTGAGAGAAAAACAGAAAGGGAAAAAGACAAAGCAAGAGTCAATCAGAGAGAAAAACAGATAGATAAAGGAAGACGGAGAGAGGGGTTGAGAGAGAGAGAGGGGGAGAGAGAGAAAAAAAAAACAGAGAGAGAGAGAAACAGAGAGAGAGAGAGAGTGAGAAACAGAGATAAAGTCAGAGCCAGAGTCAGAGCCAGTCTGAGTCAAAGACAGAGAGAATGAATGAATGAATGAATGAATGAATGAATGAATGAATCTTTATTTTCCAACGGTGAAGACATTAGCACTTTGGCCGACTTACACATTTTCCGTTGATCTAAGAGATACACAACACATACGCATATAAATGTTGTTACACTTAATACATGTATAATGTATAAGTATAATGTACAAGAGAGAGAGAGACAGACAGACAGACAGACAGACAGATACAGAGACGGAGACAGAGACAAAGGTGAAAGGACAATGAAAGTGTGATGATGTCCTGCTCTCTCATGTCGGACCTGACGGTGATTTCCATGCTGGGCCTGACTGCCCAAGGAAACGGCAGGCAAAGCGACTCTGGACGACAGACGGACAGAGGTCCTTTTTTTCCTGACAGACCCTGGAAGTCGACAGGCCCGTCCACCCTTCAGCCTCGTGATGTCTTCACCAATACACGCAATTATCCACCAGTTCCTCAGTCAAAAAACCTCAACCTCAGCTTCAAACTATTAAAAACTATAATTTCAAATCCAATATATTCATTCCAGTGATGCGTATCAATAAAACACGGGTATTGTATATAAACTGTTATTAATGCTTTACTTTGTCTTGATAACTGGACATGTTTTCTGGCAATGACCAAGAAAAAGTCTAATTACTAAATTTCCTTCAACTATTTCTAGTAATAATCGTGTGCCTTTTCCACGCTTCGTTTCTTCAAGAGAATACGACCTTGTTAAATGATTGTATGCGTTCGCCTTCAGACTCTTGGCGTTTGACTTCGTTGTCTCAGTAGAGAGGTTTTGTTTTGATTTAGAATAACCACTCCTTCTCTTCTGACGCGATGTACACTGAACAATGATGAATGGTTTGTATGTGTTGCTGATGCAAACAGGTTAGTTTTTTTCCCCTGCAAATGTGTCTCTCAGCAGATCAGTTGATAAACTCACTGTACTTAATTATGAGAACAATGCCAAACGTGTTTCATAATTTGTATTAGTATGTATAAGATATGAAACATTTTTATGTACCCCCATGTTCGTCTTGTCGGGGGAAAGAGGCTGATTAGAGACATTTACGTACAGACAACTGCTACATATCTTTCTGTCCTTGTTTCTATACAACCCGGAAAAAGAAAAAAAAAAGGTATCAGGCCATCTTATGATGTGGATAAATAATAACTTTTTAACACCAATCGCGACACTTGCAACGTTAGAATGACCAGAGCTTCACAAACTCTTTTCTGCAGTGAGGAGTAAAAACCTACCCCTGACCCAGTTCCTTTCTCTGGGGGCAAACATAAAGCCACAGGCATAGGCGCAAAGGGCATCCTACTACAGAATAATGGGCAGCTTACATGCTGGTGTCGCTGCTGTTGGACAGAATACTCGTGAGAAATAGCGGGTTCTTGAGATGCTGATCGGAACAGGACTTGATTTATTTATCATTTTCAGTGGAACGCGAATGATTCCCAATGTGTACATATCCGCCAGAAAAGAAAGAAAAGAGAGAAAGGCTTATATATATATATATATATATATATATATATATATATATATATATATATATATATATATATACATATATATATGTATGTATGTATGTATGTATATGATGCTGGACAAAATTTAAGGGAGGACAAGATAGTGAATGTTTGGCAGAATATCATTGCTAGCCGATTTACGAATTTTGCCCGGAGGAACAAGGACTTAGAATAATACGAGTGACAGAAATTGTTTATCACATAGAGCAAGGGGAGATTTTTTTACTGTCCGTTACATGGTACAAGATCAGAAGAATGTGTAATTCAATTCAATTCAATTCAAAATACTTTATTATCTGCTTCAACCAAAAACAGAAAAATTTCTTTAGGCTCACTTAAAATAAAATGCCCGTCAGCAAAAGAAAAAAACCCAAACAACTGACACACCCTTCACTTATCACCATGCACACATCAATTATTATGTAAAAAGAAAAACATGTGGGTAAGATACTATTACATTCAGAGTGTAATAACTGTGTGTGTGTTGCGTGTGTGCCCGCGCGTGTAAGGGTACAGCAAGGGAGGATATGGGTACAAAAAAAAAGATACTCTTGAAAAAATGCACCACCCATAATTCTTTTATAATGAGGTCTATCAACATTGTGAGTTATTGAATTGGTCTGTTGACACAGCGGCCTGGTTATCTATCGACAATCTCCCAGGCAGCTATGTCTAATCAGGACAGTTTTATATCTCCAAACTAAATACGTGAAGGGTTGAAAGAAAGAGTAATAAAAAAAAAGAAAGAGAGGATGAAGAGGAGGCAGAGGAGAAAGAGAAGAAATGACGATAAAAAAAAGAAAGAACGAGGATGGGAGAGGGAGATATAGGCAGACAGACAGAGGGGACCGGGGTGGGTGGGGGGGGGGGGCGGGGTGAGGGGGGGGGGGGTATAAGCTTCATAAAAGCCTTAAAAAACATGCAGTATCCCATGAGAAAATGTCTATATGCCGTGAGGCCATTCCAGCGCTTACAGCCTGTTCAGATTTCACTATTCGGGACGCCAGGAATGGTAAATAAGAGGAGCGACCCTTTTAAAACCTGCAAACCCTAAGAGAACCCCTCACCTCTCTCTCTCTCTCTCTCTCTCGCTCTCTCTCTCTCTCTCTCTCTCTCTCTCTCTCTCTCTCTCTCATTTTCCTCTCTGTCTGTCTGTCTGTCTGTCTTTCTCTCTGATTCTCCTTCTCTGTCTGTCTGTCTGTCTGTTTCTCTCTGATTCTCCCTCCCCACCCCCCTCTCTCTCTGATTCTCTCTCTCCCTCTCAGAAAAATCCTATGATTCGGGAGGGATGTGGGAAGTTTTGTCATTGTTAGCACCGCACTGACCTCCAACAATTCTCACGAAACAGACGAAAACTCACTTCAAAGCAAAGCAAACCATTACTCTTCAAATTATATAGACAGAAATCACGGAAATACCATCGGCTGACCAACCATATTAATGTTACTCTCCCAACAACAACAACAACAACAATAGAGAAAAAAATCGTTCGATACCGATTTCCTGAGACTGGAGAGAGTTTGCGGGTTTGTTTTCTCCCCCTTTTTAAAAGCAGCATCTCTCTCTCTCTCTTTATATATATATATATAGGGAGGAGGACGCGTGTGTGCGCGGACGAGCGTTTAAATGTGTGCGTGTGTGAGTGAGAGAGAGAGAGACACACACACACAGAGACACAGAGAGAGAGAGAGAGAGAGAGAAGTACGCGCATGGCGAGCGACAACGTGCGTCAGTGCGTGTTCTTCAGTAGTTTAAAACGTCAGTTCCCACATGATATGTGCGTGTATGGTAATAGTAGTAGCCAGTCAGCCGGTTAAAGAGCCTGTTCGGACATTGCAGGGTCAGACTTTCTCATCACGCGGACTGACCCAAAGAAGATTAGAGCTACTAATACCTTGACCTCCACTGTCCGACATTACTGTACCCCCCCCCCCCCCCCCCTGTCAGTCTGTCCGTCTGTCTCTCTGCCGTGCTCTCTCTCTCTCTCTCTCTCTCTCTCTCTCTCTCTCTCTCTCTCTACATAACAAATGCTGATGAATATTGTTTCAGTGTGGCGTTGTCTCAGGCCCGATTTAATGTGCTTCCTTTAAATAACAATGTTAATAGGTACACTGAAAATGCTGTTTTAAAGCATTGTCCTTTTTGCCAAGGTGAACTAGAAGATGAATACCATTTGTTGTTTGTTTGTTCTGTATATAATGATTTACGGACAAAATGTCTTCAAGACTGTTTAAACATGTCTCTTAGTTCACTTCTCCGATCAAACAACAAGCAGAGAAATTTCCATGTATCAAAATTTATTTTCCATGCGATCAAAAGGAGAAATCATATACTCAGACCTAATTAAGTAGAATTAATGTCAAGTCCATG
Source organism: Babylonia areolata (assembly GCF_041734735.1). Lineage (NCBI taxonomy): Eukaryota > Metazoa > Mollusca > Gastropoda > Neogastropoda > Buccinidae > Babylonia > Babylonia areolata. Next base: position 2,689,950 of record NC_134883.1, read on the forward strand.
AATATTATGATATTGTGTCATCTGTTCAAGTGTTATAATACCCCTTCCCATGCCCACCCCCAGTCCCCTTGTTTTGAATTGTGGTCCATGGCCAAAGTTCATTAAAACAATTTCGTTCGTTCGTTCGTTCTCTCTCTCTGTCTCTCTCTCTATGTGTGTGTGTGTGTGTGTGTGTGTGTGTGTGTGTGTGTGTGTGTGTGTTTGTCTCCGTCTGTGTGTGTGTGTGTGTGTGTGTGTGTGTGTGTGTGTGTGTGTCTCTCTCTCTCTTTCTCCCTCTCTCTCCTCTCTCTCTCTCACTTTCTCTCTCTCTCTCTGTCTCTCTATATGTGTCTCTCTTTCTCCCTCTCTCTGTCTACCCCTCTCTCTCCCTCTCTCTCTCGTTTTTGTGCGTATGACAGGCGCAACAGCCGAGTCGTTAAAGCGTTGGATTGTTCAATCTGAGGGTCCCAGGTGCGAATCCCCACTAACGGCGTCTGGTGGGTAAAACGGTAGAGAATTTTTTCCCCGATCTCTCATGTCAACAAATTTCCAGACCTGCTAGTGTCTGAACCCCCTTCGTATGTTCAAGCACGCAGAAGATCAAATACGCACGTTAAAGATCCCGTGGTCCAGGTCCCCGATCGGTGCGGGTTATGGAAGTAAGAACATACCCGGCATGCACACCCCCACCCCCCACCCGACAGGAAAACGGAGTATGGCTGCCTACATGGCGGGGTAAAAACGGTCATACACGTAAAAGCCCACTCGTGTACATACGAGTGAACCGGGGAGTAGCAGCCAACGAACGAAGAAGAAGAAGAAGAAGAAGAGGAGGAGAAGGAGGAGGAGGAAGAAGAAGAAGAAGTTTCAGTTTCAGTTTCAGTAGCTCAAGGAGGCGTCACTGCGCTCGGACAAATCCAAATACGCTACACCACATCTGCCAAGCAGATGCCTGACCAGCAGCGTAACCCAACGCGCTTAGTCAGGCCTTGAGAAGAAAAAAGAAGAAGAAGAAGAAGAAGAAGAAGAAGAAGAAGAAGAAGAAGAAGAAGAAGAAGAAGAAGAAGAAGAAGAAGACTGATTGATTGATTGATTGACTGATTGAATCTTTAATGGGTAAAGAATTAGGCGCAGTAAAGGCCTTTATACAATTCTGGCCATTTAATGACACAAAACATAAAAATAAAGAAATAAAATAAAATAATAAGAATGACGAATAAGAATAGAAACTGGAGTAGTCTATTAAAAGTAACAAAGCAATGAAAAGAACAATTGGTACTTTAGCACACACACACACACACACACACACACACACACACACACACACACACACACACACACACACACACACACACACACACACACACACACACACACACACACACACACACACACTTACTGTTCATTTGCTAGCACGATCACACATACATTCAATTTTCTATTCATCATGGCATGGCAGCTAGTGGACTGAGTACAAGCAATCATTTGCAAAAGACCGCGAGTAGGTTAATCAAAAGCATCGAATAAAATATTTTTGTTAGACTTAAAGAGAGATATGGCTGGAATTTGACGACATGTCTTTGGAAGCATGTTCTATGCTTCCATTAAATGAGAGACTCATCTTAAATAAATCAATTTTAGGCTTTGGGACAGTAGCTGTGTGTAACTTACGTTGGTACTGGAAACAAAATAATGATTTTAAATATAGTGGGCATGCGTCATGAACAGTCTTATGCATAAGAATCAATGTGTTATATCTAATAAGTAAATG
>NC_134883.1:2699199-2706699 GCF_041734735.1 Babylonia areolata
ACCTCCTCAATGCTTCGTTTTCATGATCATCTTTTATTTATTTAGAATTATTGCAACGAGAGGGGGACGCTCGCATTCCTTTCATTATCGCCATGATCATTCATTCATTCATTCATTCATCAAATCGTTCTTTCTTTCCATTTGTTTATTTTATTATGTTTTTTTGTTGTTTTTTGTTGTTTTTGTTTTTTGTAGTGTGTGTGTGTGTGTGTGTGTGTGTGTGTGTGTGTGTGTGTGTGTGTGTGTGTGTGTGTGTGTGTGTGTGTGTGTGTGTGTGTGTGTGTGTGTGTGTGTATTTATTCATTTTTGCTTCTTTATTCTGTTGTTTCGTTTCTATATTTGTTTGTAAATCTATTTATTCGTTTATTTATCTATTGATAAACTATCTATTCACTGTTCTGCCCATTCCCTTATTCCACGGTTTCGTGTTCTTTCTTAGTGTTAAACAGAGGAGTAACTTTTACAGTGCATCGATATGTGTCCTATTTCCCTCTTTTCTTTGGAAAAAGAAATTGCAAAGAAAAGAGAAATATACTGCTGATTTATCTGCTTGTTTCGTTCTATATTTGTTTTTTGTTTGTTTGTGTGTTGGTATGTCTATTTATTTTTTTAAGTTACTTATTGATCGATAAATAGTTATTCAGTCTGTTATACTTACTCGCTTGCTTCCATGATTTTGTGTTCTTTCTTACTGTTAAATATATGACCCACTATTTTTCAGTGCTCCGATATGTGTGGGTTTTTTTGTGTGTGTCTTTTCTTTAGGGGAAAAAAAAAATCCAAAGAAAAGAGAAATATACTGCGTACCAGTATCAGTATCACTATCGGGATCAGTAGCTCAAGAGGCGTCACTGCGTTCGGACAAATCCATATACGCTACAGCACATCTACCAAGCTAGATGCCTGACCAGCAGCGTAACCCAACGCGCTTTTATTGACTGCGTACCGCAAACATTCAAAGAAAAAGAAAAGAAAGAAAAAAAAGTTGTTTGCGCGCCTCAAAGAAGTGGAAATAAAAGTTGGAGGGTGCCTGGTAGAGGGGGGTGGATGGGCCTGGGGGTGGGGGTTGTGGTGGAGGGGTGGGGGTGGGGGTGGGGGGTTGTTAGTGGGAAGAAAACAGGAGGGGTTCATCTTTTTTTTTCCTTTCTGGCATTTCCTGAAGGCTGTGTGAAATCAATTTGCCTTCACCCCCTTTCACGTTCATCGATCATATTATTCATTTATTCCCCCCACAAGGCTGGTGGGGGCCTGGAGTTAGGCCTGGCCCCCCTTCTTTTATTTCATCAAAGGGAGGAAGAGCTGTCACTTTCTCTGCCTGCCTGCCTCTGGGTCTATGCGTTTTACTCTGTGTGTGTGTGTGTGTGTGTGTGTGTGTGTGTGTGTGTGTGTGTGTGTGTGTGTGTGTGTGTGTGTGTGTGTGTGTGTGTGTGTGTGTGTGTGTGTGTGTGTGTGTGTGTGTGTGTGTGTGTGTGTTTGCGCGCGTGTGTAACGGGGGATGGGGATGTTCTGAGTATGTAAGTCTGAGCTGCGCGCGTGGCATATGTTTTGAGCGTGTGTTTGTGTGTATGTACACAGGCACTAGTAGTGTCTATAGTGTGTATGTGTGTTTATTTGTGCGCACGTGTGCGCGCGCGCTTGTGTGTGTGTGTATGTGTGTGTGTGTGTGTATGTGTGTGTGAATCATCATACGCATGTCGCTCCTTTACTACTACAACTATCAATAAATTTGATACATAGAAAAACAACTTTATACCGTGAACGACTTTGACGACAAGGTGTGCCAAATCATACACACAGTGTGGAACTATCTGAGGAAATTGTCATTTGGCATCTCGTTGTCCTGAGCCAGTGTAGTGACAAACAGACCTCAAAGTATTCTCTACATTCTGCGCGTAGACGTACTGAACAACACAGTGAATATAAAATACTTTTGAACTGGCAGTCTTATTCTGTACAGACACTTTTTTTTTCAAACTGAAGAACGATTAATTTTCGTTCTCTCCCATTTGGGGTGTTACGGAGAGTACCATGGTATATGTAATATCGGGAAGGTCATAAATACACGAAAGGAAACTGAAATCAACAGTCTGCTATCGTCAACACCAATCTGAAAGCAATGTTTAAAAGAATTCGATTATCCTTGACCGAACTTATAATTTTTGTTTAAACAGCAGGAGGAAGAAGTCGGAAACTTTTTTTGTTGTTGTGAATAATAATGAATGTAGTTTTTGTTAGCAATAAACGTTTAATGAAGAAATGAGAACAGAGCAGAATAACAAACAATACGTTCCGATGCCATAATGGTGTTCATCACGATCCTCTTTGTAAGCGTGTTGTTTGTTGCGTAATGTAGATCAGCACCCCCTGCTCCAGTCCACTCTCCACCCTATCACACCACCAAAATGTACTGGACCTTTCTCTTCAGCAACTTATTTCTTAGTTCTCGTGCATATAGGGTCCTCCGGATACTGATACCGGCCATTGGTCATTGTAATAATAAAAAAAAAAATTACAATATGTAAAATTCAATGTCTGCTCAATATCTAAGTCCAAATAACATAGCCAGGGGTCATGGTGAGGGGATGGGGGTGGGGAGAGAGAGTGAGGGGAGTGGGGTCGGGTGTGTGACGATATCTCCTTAGCGGATGCGACAGCAGTCGGTGATTGATGAAAAGGGACTTAACTGTGATTGTCCGGACATGCGCGGAGGGACTAGAAGGAGGGACCTCCAACGGTAAAATAACCCTCAGTTCGTCTTCGTCGTCAAGACGTTGATCTAGCTTCCAACGTGATATAATCTACCTTCTTCTTCTTCTTCTGCGTTCCCCGTGATCATGGTCTCAGACTTGCAGTCCTATGCTGGAGATGAAGGTGGTGGTCTTGATGTGATCTTCTTTGGTGCCACAGAGCTTTTCTGCCAGTGTGGCTCCACAGGGCCACTGCTGCGTCCGTGCATCTTGATACAGGGGGCAGGACTGCAGGATGTGCTCCGGGGTTTGTGGGCCTGTCTTACACGGGCAGTCAGGAGTGTGTGACAGCTTTATTCGGTACATGTGGTCTCGCAGGCGGCAGTGCCCCGTGCGTAGTGGGAATATGATTGTCTGATAATCTACCATTCAAGTTACGATACAGGGGGGAAGGTGGGTTGAACGAACCAATATGACGGAAACGAACGTTATTCTTTTCAGGCCATAGCCCCCTCTGCAGGGGGTCAATGATACAGAACGGCGACATTTTGATTATTATAACTGACAAACACAGTGATAACGAATGAACAGGCAACGACTTGATGGCAACTCAATAAAAAAACAACAACATAACAATAAGTCTCATAAATAGAGCAGTCGGACACAGTTAGATGGTTCCTGCACCTCTTGATTAAAAAAGCTTTGCATGGACACATGGATAAGAAACTTTTTCATTACGGTGTTTGGAGGGTGGGGTGGTGGTCTGTGTGTGTGTGTGTGTGTGTGTGTGTGTGTGTGTGTGTGTGCGTGTGTGTGTGAGAGAGTCTTTGTGTGTGTGTGTGTGTGTGTGTGTGTGAGGAAGAATGGGAAGGAAATAGTGCCCCCACCAGTCCCCAGCCCGGGGCTCCGCCCCCCCCCCCCCCACCCGGGCTTCCCCCACCTCCCCTCAGTTTACACATTGGGTTCCTGAGTTCCCCCCATTCCCCCCCCCCTCCCCTCCCCTCCCCATACGTCACTTTCTTGTCAGTGCCTTTCAACACCACGGCACTAATGTACACCTCGTTTCGGTATGCTACCTCTATGTTCTTGACAGACAGATACTTACGAACTGATATGGGTTTTTTTGTTGTTGTTGTTTTATTGTCAGTGGTATGTTCTCCCTGGGAAAAAAAATTCTGACCAAAAAAAAAAAAAAAAAAGAAAAAGAAAAAAGATAGTGGTTAAATATTGATGAACAGAAGAAAAAGAAGAAGAAGAATTATAATGATCATCGACGGGCGCAAAAGCCGGGTCCCGGGTTCGAATCTCGGTAAAAGCGCCTGGTGGGTGAAGGGTGGAGATTTTTTCCGATCTCCCAGATCAACATAATTATGTGCAGACCTGCCAGTGCCTGAACCCCCTTCGTGTGTATACGCAAGCAGATCAAATACGCACGTTAAAAATCATGTAATCCACATCAGCGTTCGGTTTGTTATGGAAACAAGAACATACCCAGCATGCACATCCTCGAAAAGAGAGTATGGCTGCCTACGTGGCGCGGGGGGGCGGGTGGGGGGGGGGACGGGAGGGGGGGGGGCGGCCATGCACGTAAAAGCCCACTTGTGTACATACGAGTGAACGTGGGAGTTGCAGCCCACGAACGAAGAAGAAGAAGAAGATAATGTTCATCATCAATGGCATTTCCATAGCGCATTTCTCAAAATCAGTTTTAGTGTAATACCGGCAATGCCATTCGCCGATAGACATGCATGTGGCCACGCTCGTAAATGACTATCCTTTTTTTTTTTTTTTTTTTTTTTTTACTATCCACACTCAGCAACTCATAAACCATACACATACGCACTCATGAGCAGAAAAAAAACCCCGACTCACATCAACGGTGGAGAAAAAACTCACAGAACAGACGAGTTTTTAGCTGGGTCTTCACTTCTGATTTTCATCTTTTTATATTTTCTTTTCTTTTTTTCCATTGAATCGAAATAAAAATAACGTTCATTTCGTGCGCGCGAGTGATGAACAGGATAAGGGGTGTAACTACATACAGTTTTTTGTTTACACCATTTGAAGTGCATGGTTGCGTCCCTTTATTCTCCTCCCCCCCCCTCTCTCTCTCTCTCTCTCTCTCTCTCTCTCTCTCTCTCTCTCACCAACAGTAAGGAATATGTGTATGTATTTATACAAAGCCTTTAAGAGGCGCGTTATTATGCTTGATTGAATTAACTAACCGCTGGCAGTGTGCATTCGTGATGCCTTTCTGTCAGTGTGGAACTGTTTAAATGAGCCACTCTCCAAATCCATGTGAATTATTCATATTCACTGTACCCCCTTCAGAAGGGGCCATGATCTGCTATGATTTCTTCTTCCTTTTTTTTTCTCTTAGAGTTCGACCCGCACCCCCCCACCCCCCCAAATCCGCATCCCCACCACCACCCCCACCACCACCCCCACCACCACCACCACCCCCGTCCTCCTCTCTCTGTCTCTCTGTCTCGTCTGTGTTATGTCGTTTATGCCATGATTCAGAAGAAATTCCGTCATTTTATGTTTTGCTGTCTTTGTCTTCATGGCTTGTTGAAATAATCCAGCCTTAGTTTTATGATTACCCATGCCGCTTTAGATTCAACTTGCTTTTGTGGTCCAGGAATGAAACTGTATTGTGCAATGCGGCTTTATACATTTTCAGTGCCTTAAAACGATTCCGTATTGCTATAACTTTGTGATTACAGGAATGATATAGATTGTCCATTATAATGAACATCTGAAGCTTATATATTCAGCACTGTATTTTTTGGTAAACTGATTGTTTGATTGGTATATGGCTTTCCCTTTCAGTTAGGGGCTTAGGTCTAAATCTGAATAAATTATTTCATCTCTCCCTCTCTCTCATTTAATTCATTAATTCATTCATTCATTCTCTCTCAACAGTATCAGTATCAGTAGCTCAAGGAGGCGTCACTGCGTTCGGCAAAATCCATATATGCTACACCACATCTGCCAAGCAGATGCCTGACCAGCAGCGTAACCCAACGAGCTTAGTCAGGCCTTGAGGAAAAAATATTTAAAAATAAAAAAAATAAAATAACATAATAATAATAATAATAATAATAATAACAGAGCAGCGTCTGTGTACAACAGTGGCTAGCTGTCACGTGCACGACGACACAGCGACAGCGTGTGACACACTGACCTATCACTGGGTTGTCCGTCATAGATTTCACCAGCTGTACTGTAGCCTTCATGCTGCACGTGCAGCTATCCCAACAGCTGAGTGACACGACTGGGTGGTGGCCAGGACTGTGTGTGACTTGACTTGACTTGACTTGACTTGACTTCATTTATTGTCATAAAATCCCGAAGGATTAATAGACACAACAAAGAACAAAGGGAACAAAGAAATAAACGGTCATCTAATACGCATGCACTGAAATACATAATTGGCGAGTGTTTTTTGACAGTCATCGCAGGTGAATAAATCACTTGGTTTTAGGATATTGTTTTGTATTTTTCTAGAGATCACATTTGATTGATGATCATACTGCTGTATAGTTGTGATTAGATGGTTTCGCAAATTATGAAATAAGATACACGTATCTAAGAAATGTAATTCATCTTCAACAACTTCACATATAGCACATAACCTCTCTTCTCTAGCAATGTTTGCATATCTTCCTCGTTCGATGTTTAAATAATGTGCGCTTATTCTGAGTTAACAAAGAGCTTGTTTGTGAGCAGGATCGATTTTATCAGTTAGATAATTCCCAATTTGATAATAGTTTCTTTTAATTTTGTTGTAGAAGTCTAATCTGCTGTATTCAGTTTTTCTCTGTTTCCAGAATTGTACATATCTATTTCTTAGTTGTGTGTGTACGCTGAAAGCCACAGCACTGAGAAAAGGACGATATGAACATCAACATCCCCCCCACCCCGTCACTGAGCCACATGACACATCAATAGACGGAGGGACAAAACACGGTGCTACCCTGTGTTGGAAGAACGACCCGTCAAGAATCATCACACTGGAATTTGCAACTGTACACAAGGGTAAAAAATAAAAACACAGCCATTTCCACATGCTTGTGCCGTTTAACGCTTACTGCAGTTACGAAGCAAACTAACAAATGGCAAAACAAAACAACAACAACAACAACAACAACAACAAAACACGCATTCAAACAGAAAGTCTGATTTTTTTTTTTTTTTTTTTTTTTAGGATTCGGAACGTGTGTGTGTGTGTGTGTGGCGGGTGTGTCAAGGTGTGTGTGCGGGGTATTTGTGAATGCGTTGTTCCGTGCGTGCGTACGCACGCGCCGCGTTTTTGTGTGTGTGTGTGTGTGTGTGTGTGTGTGTGTGTGTGTGTGCGTGCGTGCGTGCGTGCGCGCGTGTGTTGTGTGTGTGTGTGTGTGTGTGTGTGTGTGCGTGTTTTGAGCGCGTATGTTTGTCTGCCTGTTCCTGTCTATTATGTTGTTATGTTTATTTATAAAACCCTTTTTTTGTCGGACCAAGTAAGCGCACATACGTACAGGCACAGACAAGAGAAATTATTCACTTTGATAATGCAAGAGTTTGGGGAAGGAATGGTACTCAGAGAGAGAGAAAGAGAGAGAGAGAGAGACCAATCGCAAGAAGTTAGCGTGCGTGTGTGTGTGTGTGTGTGTGTTTGTGAGTGTGTGTGTCTGTGTGAATGGATGGATGTGTGTGCGGTGGGGGGGCGGGGGGGGGGGGGACGCGGTGGTTGAATTACTCATTATTTCGAGGGTGGGTCAAAGCAAAAGTCAAAGTCAATGATATGAAAAATGAAAGAACGATAAGACAA
>NC_134883.1:2711699-2776699 GCF_041734735.1 Babylonia areolata
ATCGCGCGAGCCCCTACTCACTCTCTCGCCATGGCTCTGTCTGTGTCTGTGTCTGTGTGTCTGTCTGTCTGTCTCTCTCTCTCTCTCTCTCTCTCTGATGCCCAAAGTGTCCTCATAGATGTATGTGGAACATACCTTTGTAAATTCTTTTCGTGGACATAGTTTTAAAGCCTACGTGTGTCTGAACGTGCTTATAGCTGTTTGTGTGAATACTTTCTTAATTGTGTTGCAGCTACCAACAAACACAGGTAATGAACGGTGGTTTTCCCAGACTGTGTCCTGTTTTCGACAAATTATGTCACTATATTGACCTGTTTCTACAAGGTGTGTACACAAATATCGCACGAGATATACCGGACCATATGGATTATGTGTGCTGGATAAAGATTTCCTTATTTCACCCCATGGCATATTAAGTGCACTGTGAGATTGTGAGAACACAACACTATGGCACCATCGCTTCACACAGTCCTATCACTGTGAGTCACACGTGTCATCGCTTGTGGAGTGATGGCCTAGAGGTAACGCGTCCGCCTAGGAAGCGAGAGAATCTGAGCGCGCTGGTTCGAATCACGGCTCAGTCGCCGATATTTTCTCCCCCTCCACTAGACTTGGAGTGGTGGTCTGGACGCGAATCATTCGGATGAGACGATAAACTGAGGTCCTGTGTGCAGCATGCACTTAGTGCACGTAAAAGAACCCACGGCAACAAAAGGGTTGTCCTTGGCAAAATTCTGTACAAAAATCCACTTCGACAGGTTAAACAAATAAAACTGCACGCAGGAAAAAATACAACAAAAAAAGGTTGGCGCTCTCAGTGTAGCGACGTGCTCTCCATGGGGAGAGCAGCCCTAATTTCACACAGAGAAATCTGTTGAGACACAAAAGACAAATGCAATACAATACAATACAATACAACACAATACAATACAAAACCATGGCATTGTGAGTCAGGATAGAGTCCCCAGCGACGTCACACCTGTCATCGCTTCACACAGCCCTGACACTGTGAGTCAGGATACAGTCCCCAGCGACGTCACACCTGTCATCGCTTCACACAGCCCTGACACTGTGAGTCAGGATACAGTCCCCAGCGACGTCACACCTGTCATCGCTTCACACAGCCCTGACACTGTGAGTCAGTCGCTTTCATGTGAATACGTATGAAAGTGCTTGTATATCAGGCTGCAGTTTGTTTTAATTTCTAAAACAATCTATTCAGCTTTAAATTTCATGACAATAGTGTATCATGAACGTGTAACATGCAGGATGAATGCACAATACGACATGCACAGTGTTAACGTTCAGGTCTTTCAATATATTTATATTAATAATTACGATTTGATTATATACTAATTATCATCAACTGGAATGTTTTCTTAAAGCGAATAATGTTAAACGCATATATTTGGAAAATTTATACTTTTATTGCTCCTGTTTAATTAGTGTGAAATAATAGTTATCTTTATCTTCTGATCTTATCTTACCTCATCTTGAGGTTTAGAGAGTGTATGGAGGTTAAGAGGACGGGTGTGGGGGTTGTGGGGAGAGGGGGGAGGATGGCAGTATACAATAGAAAAGCCCTTGCAGTAACTCACATTTTTGTTACGTAAAACCCAGTGTACAATAAAATAGAACCCTTGCAGTTACTCACGTTCTTATCAAGTTAAGCTATGAGTCAGTCTTGCAGCTTGTAATTGCGTATCATGACTACACAATGGCAAATCCTGCATTGGTGATGTTAACGCACATGTGCACCACTGTCATTATATAATGTTATCATTAGTGGTGCTGACTCCATTCTATATCATGAGATGCTGAATGTGAATTGTGCTGTACTGGATGAATAGGAAAGAACCTTCTTTGCAAGAGGAAAGAAAAAAATAAATACTGGACGCAGTAAACCAACGCTTTTGGTAATAAATGTAAAAAACAAACGCATATAAACGAAAACACTGAATTCACAACAAAATTATGTATTGCAGTTTGTATGGATAGCATGCTGAATTAAAGGCATAATTGGACAATATCTACGCCTGCATTATCGAAGAAAAAATACATACATGTTGTTCGATGACAGGTCAATTTTGCAGCAACACCAATGCTATGTAATAAAATGACAGAAACTTGCACGGATATTTTTTTTCAGAGCGCTTAGGTATTACAACTCAGTTTCATTCATTCAGAAGGCCTGTCTGTTAACAACAATTTCAGAATCAGAATAAGGTCCATGCAATGTAATATGATGACGGGAGTTAGGAGATTATCTTTAGACCAATTAGATAATACAGTTTAAGTCATTTATTAGGCCTACTTTTTAATGACAGCAATTTCAGAACCAATCAGAATCACGTATCTTTATCCCAGTACAAGAAATTTTGTTTTGATTGAAATAGGTTCGTAGATTACTCATTCATTTACTCACGCACACATATCCCAACAAGATTGCACAAATTGATTACATTTCCTTCCTTTTTTTTAATTTTTTTTTTTAATTTTTAATTTTCTTCTTCTTCTTCTTCTTCTTCTTCTTGTTCTCCTTCTTCTTCTTCTTCTTCTTCTTCTTCTTCTTCTTCTTCTCCTCCTCCTTCTCCTTCTTCTTCTCCTTCTTCTCCTTCTCCTTCTTCTTCTTCTCCCCGTCCTTTCTTTTAACGTTCATTGTATTTCCACTCCCCACACTTTCAGCTTCTTTACCTCCCAGCATCTTTTTACTTCCTCAGCTGTGTGTTTCTCCTTCCCCCTTTCCCCTCCTCACCCAAACCACACTGCACACGCACAACTGCAGCGATAAAAGGCCAACCTCCCCCCCCCCCCCCCCAAAAAAAAAGAGCCCGGTGTAGCAGTCCATTTGTGACCCCCCCCCCCCTCCTTTTTTTTTTTTACCCCTGGGTCAAATTTTAGCTAGAACAGATTAACCCCCGGATTCGTTTCGTTTATTCATTTATAGTCTGTTCATCTAAGATGATGATATTAGACTGAAAAAAATTGATAATATCATTATTGTTAACGCCGCGGTTTATGTTGACTAGCCTCTTATTAGAAAAAGAACCCACGGCAACAAAATGGTTGTCCCTGGCAAAATTCTGTACAAAAATCCACTTCCATAGGGAAAAAACCATTGCAGGCAGGAAAAAAAGCCAAAAAGTAGGGTGGCGCTCTCAGTGTAGCGACGCGCTCTCCCCTGGGAGAGCAGCCCGAATTTTACACAGAGAAATCTGTTGCGTTAGAAAAGAGTAATACAAAGGAATACAATACAATACTTTTGCTTCGGTTGATTTATGATGGAGAGGATGAGGGAAAAGGGGGTCAGTAACGTCCAGCGCAGAATGGCCCTCTTCCCTTTTTCAATTGCTTGATTCAACCCATAGACAGAAAACAAAAAGGAATTTCTAAATGGGAGTCGATCTTGACAAGCCACAAAAAAATGTCCCCGGGGGTAAAACTCAGCATGGAAGTATTTTTGTGTCTGTTACACCGGCTCGATGTCCTTTTTTGAACTGCTCTTTTACTGAGAAGGAGCCCAGTGCTACAGCACAGAGATGCAGCCAGTGAGGGGGCTGGGGGTTGGGGGGGTATTGAACCAAAGCGTACTGCTTGCTCCACTGTCACGTTCTGGCTTTGGTCCTAGGATTGGGGGGACGATGTGTATTTCTTTTTCTTTTCTTTTCTTTTTTTTTCCTTTTTCCTTTCCGTTGTTTATTTGTTTGTTTGTTTCCCCCCCCTTTTTTTTTAATTTCTTACGTCTGGGGGAAACCTTTATTTCTTTTAATTGATTCTTTTCTTGTTTCTTGTCCTTTGTCCGTTTTTTGTGTGTTTTATTTTTTCTTTTACTTCTTTAATTTCGACGAACGTCGCGTTCTGTTTCTGCTCACTGCAGCCCAGCTGTTTTCTCCTTCAGTCATACCTCTCCTTCCTCTCTCCCCTCCCCCTAACCATACCGTGCACGCGCGGGTGCAGCAATTGGGTTTTGGTCTGAGGATCTCCGGGGGGGGGGGAATCTTCTGGTCTTGGTTGTGGTGTGATGTGTTGGTTTGGTTCTGGTCACAGTCATGATGGGTGGAATTGTTCTTGTCTTGCTGCACGACAGACTATTTTAGAATTGGTTAGAGGATAGGTCTCTTTTGTTTTCCTTGCAAAAGTGGTGTTGGGTCTTGGTCTCAAGACTGAGGAACGAATCTCCTCGTCTTGTTAATCTGTGAAAGTTTCGTTTTGATCACAGAGTATAGAAAACAACAACAACAACAAAAAACAAGAACAGCTACAGACAGCCGAACACAGGGTTACATAGTTTCACTTTGTTTACATTAGTGAATCAATTCAAAAAAGGTCTTGTTCAGTTGCTCAGTTTGCTGGTAACACTTTGATGATACTGTGTGTGAACAGCTTGAATGAATTAGAAAGGTCTTGTAGAGTTGCGTTGCAGTGGTTTGGTTCTCTGATCACAAGATGGACGTGAATTCTTGTCTTGTTTTCCTGTTCTGTTGAAGTTTAATCTGGCTTGTAGTTGGAAAGAAATTATTTTCATGCTTGCTGCTAGTCGGCTGAAAATGCTTCGGTGACACTTTGTGTGTGTGAACAGCTTCACAGTAAAAGCAGCAGATTACCGGCACGTCACTATTCTTCCCTTTCCTGTGTGGGTTAGTTATTTATTCACTTATTTATTCATTCATTACATTTTTACTACATGCATAGTTTTTAACCCAGATGTGGACCAGTGCGGTCGGCTGGGTTACGAAGTACAAGAACAAGAAGGACTGTTAAGACCAAAAAAAACAAAAAAAAAAATCCATTTACGGCTTCCAGTCTTGTCGTTGTAGACGAGGTGACTATTCTGTCTGGATCCCAACTTTGTTCTGAACAAAGGCCCAGACTGTTACGAGAATTCATGACGTCCACAGTTTCCAAATCCTCGGGGCCTTGTTGCATTGACAGAGAGGATAATAGTAGGTGGTTTGCGTTTCCTTGAGGTATTCATACTTCCTCCCTTACACCCACACCCAAATCCAAACCCACACCCACACACAAATCTACATCCACACACCCACACACAAACCCACACCCACACACAAACGCGCCCGCACGCACGCACTAACTTTTGCAGGACCGAATTACCCCCCCAGTCCAGACAATTTCGATGGCTGTATTTTCTCCCCTAATTTCAAACTTCGAATTTATTTCAAAGCTGTGCATTCTCTACTGGTAAAAAAAAAACAAAATACAAAAAAACACCTCTCCACACTCCCCGAAAGTTTTTATCGTTGTGCGATAGTCTTTAGTAAAAGGTTCTTTTACAGGGAAGTGTACATGTTTCGGCCTGTCTGTCCATTTGACTGACTGTGTGTGCTTCTCATCAAGTTTGATTCATGTTCACAGTGGCCAACCGACCGAGCTATTACGTGACTCACTGTTTGTAGTGTATGACAAAGTCATTGTTTATTTGTAGCGTGCATGACAAGAGTTGGAGGAACCCGTTGAATAATCCGGAAGTTCATTGCCAACGACTGCTTCGAAATCGTTCAGTACAACCAGTTAACAATAACTATACATGAAAGCTTACAACTGACGTGAGAACTGAGAATAAAATTACTTGACAGCTCTGGAAAGAAATCCTTGAGTTTAAGGCTCAAAGTTAGATGTTGACGGGTCATTATGGGCGTGGAAAAAAACATTAATTCCTTTTTTTTACTATTCTGTGTATATGTCCAGGATTACCGGCGTGTCTTGACTGTGATAACAGTCCATGATTGTTTCTTTTACTTTCCCCACATAACTCTGCATATATTCTCAAGCAACTGTTGAGATGATACGACAACGCAACACAATACGACGAAACGTATCGTAGATCATTTGCCTAAAAAAAAACCACAAAAAACATGAAAACTACAATTCAGACAGCGTGAGACAGGTAACCTCCCATACAAGCCAATACGAGCCAATCTCTCCTTCCCATTGCGAGAACGATCGCAGTCTTTGGAGACTCCCTGTATTCCCACGGAAACAGTTCACTTCAAATGAGACCGTTACCAATTCACGGAAACGGCTCTGGTCGTTAAATACGGTTACCTGTTACCGTGCAGGCGTCAATCCGTCTTGATTCGAGCTTGGGTCCAACACATCTTCAGACGGGCATGAAAATTCATGACATGGCACTTTGCAAGGCCCTGGGGGTGGGGGTTAGTTTTACGACTTGCAAAGAGTGTCGAGGTGTTTTGCATTCGCACGGAACGGTAGGTCTGGAACGACTGTGTCGGGGAATATACAACAGAGGTGTTCCTACATCAACAGTTTTTTTTTTTTTTTTTTTTCGTTCTGTCTTGTTTCGTTTACTTTCTTTTTTGTAATTTTTTTTTATCCATTTACGATTATGACCTTCATCATTTTAAACATATATAATTTTTGTATACGTAACCATTGTTCTTCATAAAAATCTATTGAATTATGTCAATTACATTGAAAATTGTCACAAAAAAAACAAAAAAAACCCCCAAAACTAAAAACAACAACAACAACAAAACCAAACAAACAGTTTTGTCCTTTATCGATCGGTCAAACGGGAAGCTGATTGCATTGAAACAGTTGATTACTTTGAAAACATATCATATTATATTAACAGTTTTTAGGAGACCGGCGCTTTTTGTCCACTTCAGATGAACTCAATTTTCTTAGCGCACAGGCTAAAGTTTGTGATTGACCTCACCGTCCGTTTATTGACTCATGATTAGTGTCATGTTCATTATCGCCAGGACATAATAATCATCCTCATTACAAGACCTTAACATTTGACGGTCATCATCGCAAAATCCGTACTGATATTTGTTTTTATTTCCCACATTACAAAAATCATCGCAAAATACTGTTTTTCAAAAACAGCCTATAGCATGCCAGACAGCAATGGTGCATCCCAGTGTCAACCTGCCAATATTTCTCTGGCCGCATAGCGCATATCAAGATCAAATGACGCAGTGATTATCGCCACAATATATCCAATTAATGCTTCCTTCGTCGCAAAGGTAATAGGTAATCCCCTAACCTCGAAACCTGTAACCGTTCTCGTCATTGTTGATTGAATGTTGATTGTCTTCACCGTAAAGCTTTTTGCCGGGTATCTGAATGGCAAAGACTATGTTCAGATACAGTCTGCTAAAGCTGTGAACACAGAGACCCACACAGACACAAAGATAAACACACACACACATACACACACATTTACACACGCAAAGATACACACACACGTGCACACGTCACAAAGCCATCTTCCAACAAACCGGAATCTGGAACGATACGTTGCAGGAACGTTTGCAGATTATCGTCGCAACGGGTGATGGGAGCGCATGGCTTGATTAGTCTATAAATCTATCTTTTTCTTGCTTTAACTCAAATTGTTTTCATCTATATTTACTCAACTGTATATAAGTTCACTTAACTATAAAAAAAAAACTATATTGAAGAAAACTTTATATTCTACTCCAACTGACACAGTTGTTTCAAGTTGTTCTCTAACATGTCCTGATTCAGCACTGTGTCTCCCTAGCAGGGTGGGCTGGGGGTGGGGTAGGGGGGTCTACTGCTCCAACGGACACCCCGAGTTGAGCTCAAAGATGTCCTGTTGCAGCGCTGCATCTCAATAACCAGGTGGGGGTGGGGGAGAAGGAGGGGGGGTTTGATTTACTCCTGGGAGGCAGCCAAGGGTGCTCTGCCCAATGCTGCAGAAAATGCGGCGACGGAGTTTGCCTGTACAACCTCCTCCTCCAGTTTGTTCCAGTCTGCTGCTGTCCTGACAAAGAATGAGCACTTATACTGCTCTGAACGTGTCTGGGGGACTTTGTAGCCACAGCTGTTGTTGTGCACGTGCTTGGCGATGATGTTGGTTGCCACGTGGTCTGTGTAAGTCTTCATTTTGATCTTCCTGTTGGTTTTGTCTGCACTAAGGGGTCAGGAATTCCTCAGGTGATAGAGCTGGAACCTGGCCTTCTGTCACTTTAAAGAGTGTGACAAGCCTTCGTTGCTTCTTTCGCTCTTGTGGTGTGGGAAAACATTGCTCCTGGAGCATCCGGTTGACACATCCTGGGTCTTGTGACTTACAAGTCCTCTTTATGAAGCGTGCTGCCCGTCTCTGCACTCGCTCAAGTTATCAATGAGACGTAGTGAATGAGAGAGAGAGAGAGAGAGAGAGAGAGAGAGAGACTATATATATGTATATATATATGTGTGTGTGTATATAGATAGATATATATATATATATATATATATATATATATATATATAGAGAGAGAGAGAGAGAGAGAGAGAGAGAGCCCACAAAGCAACGTATAAACAGAAGCATAATCCACACTTCCGATGCACGTCTATGTCACGAAAAGCACGTGCAACTCCGTGCCATGAACAACCCTTTCACAAACAGAACTCACCATAAACCCACCTTCCCGTCAAGCACAGAACGATTTCGTTTTTCTCAAAAAACAACAAAAAACACACCAACAACAAAAAACGTAGTGATTTTCAAATCCAGGAAACATAAAGGTCGACAGCGAAACTACCAACCACGATCCCAACACCCGCGATGGCTGACCAGATGTTCGTGCGAACCTTCGTGGTGATATGGGTTGTCCTGATGTTCGACGGGTGGCCGGTTGTGTCCACGTCAAAAATGAACAGCGAGTCGGAGACAACCTGGTTCTGCCACACGATGGAGTATTTTTTCCACACCAATTGCTGGGAATATCCTGCCCCCTCCAAAGTCTGCAAAAACCTCGGCGCGCTGCTCAAGAACATCTGCGACTACAATCCCCGTAAGGATTTGTCCAGCTGTGTTGTATGGAAATGGTGGTAGTAGTGTTCGCAGCAGTAGCAGTAGCAGCTACAGCAGTAGTGTAACAGGGTAACAGAATGTTGGGAAGTCTTCCTGTCTTCTATCTCGTTGTGTAGTTAGAGTTAGGGTCTGATATTCATGTGTTTTGATCACCAAAATTCGCTTGCGCAGCTGTAGCCTACAGAACGACTGAATAAGGGCATTACATATTAATATTAGGACCCGCATGTTTACCATGATTATTCCTTTGTCTTTGCATTTCGCTCATGAACGGTACAGCTTTTTTTTTTCTTTCATGTAAACAGTCGATGTCTTTTAACAAGTTAGTAATAGAACCGAATATATTTCTGCTCCATCCACCGATCTTTGACTGCTTATTGAAGAAAATCCGTGACTACAGAAAGAAACCACGATATAGTGCACATGGACAAGGATAACATCAACTGAAGAAAGACTGTTTCCAACAACGTGAATTTAATTTTCCAACTTTGGAGAGTGTACGTGGCAGGTACAGAGGGTGGTAGTAACACCAGATTTCAGTCGATGTGTGTTTTTTTCCAGTCACCAATGTATGCCATAGTTTGGAAGTCTATAATTAGATAAACGGGGACGGAATAGAATTCTACTCAGAACAGTTCATTAACCCCTCACCCCTTACCCCCCATCAAACTCATACTGGACACTGTTCCAAACAATGAAAGTGCTGATGGTAGACACAACTTTACTATTGACCGTTGAAGCTGTCCCGCGTTTTGGAGAAGTGCTTTCTCTGGTGTCAATGGTAAGGTTTGCACAGCTCAGTTGATTTGAGCCAGGCGGAAGAATTCTCTCTCTCTCTCTCTCTCTCTCTCTCTCTCTCTCTCTCTCTCTCTCTCTCTCTCTCTCTCTCTCTCTCTCTCCTTCACATTCGAGAGAGCATTTGGAAGTAACGCCAATAAATATAAGCAATTTTAGCACGTGCGGTCTTCATCATTAGAGAATGTCGAAGGTTGTGGGAGGATGGGGAGGGGAATGGACAATATCAAACCTGAAATGCATCATAATGTTTTGTTCGTTTTGTTTTTTTTAAATTATAATTTCACCCCATCAAAAACAACTATCGATTATCGATTCGTGCAGCTGCGTATAAAACCATGACCCTATGGCATGTAATTGTATTAAAAGAGCATGAAAGTGTCCAGAGGCCCATCTGCTGTTGCTGCTGCTACAACTACTTCTGTGGTGATTGTGTTGTTGCTGCAACTCTGCTCTGCACTATGCTGTACCTAGAAAGCGCCCTTTCCTTACCCTACACCAACCCTTAGCTCCTTTGTCCACCCCAGTGGAGGGACCCTTGGAACTCTCGTGTCTGTCTTCTCTGTTTATGTTGATGATATTATAATTATTATTTATTTAAATATTTATTTATTTACTTATTTATGTACGCTTATTGTTGACTTCATCAAGTTTTTGCGCTTTATAAATATTATTAGTAGTGGTAGTAGGTTTTTTTTAATGTATTTATCTATTATTTATTCACCTTTTTTTTTCTTTTTTCTTTTTTCTCAAGGCCTGACTAAGCGCGTTGGGTTACGCTGCTGGTCAGGCATCTGCTTGGCAGATGTGGTGTAGCGTATATGGATTTGTCCGAACGCAGTGACGCCTCCTTGAGCTACTGAAACTGAAACTGAAACTGTCCACCCCGACCCCTTCCCCGAAAGCTCCTGTCCAACCCATTCCCCACCCCCACCCCCACACTCCCTCTTCCGGTTCCGCCTCTCCCCCTCCTTCTATCCATCGCGGTTTCTGCTTGAGAGTGTCACACTCACAGACCTCAGGGGAATACGGACAGTCCCACAGTCCCGCTTTGACATGCCTGATCCCGCCAACTGCACATGCCCAGCTGATTGGGTGTTAGTTTCGTTTTGTGAAAGGCAGAATTGGATACAGGACCTTCACCTTTACCCCCCCGCCCCCCCCCCCCCCCCCCCCACCCCTCGCCCCGACCTTCAGGTGCCAAGTTGATGTTCATTTTAAGACATTTCTTAATAAATATTTGCTTTGAGCTATTTGGTTTTAATTTTTGTTTTAATAAAAGTAGCTCACCCGATGTTCGGTTGGTGAGCAGCGGAAGTATTTTTGTGAAGCCATTACTGGCAATATCCACAATTTTTCTCCGCAACACGGAGTGAGTAGTGTTCACATCAAGGCGTGGACGGTCACTCCGCCAGTCACACATAATTTTACAGTGCCGGGAAAAGGGTGGGCGGGGGCACTTTTTCAATATAAAAAAAACTATCCTCGCCTGCGCCAGAGATGTCCTGTTTTGGGGGTTTTTTTTAATCGCTTTTATCGTTTCTTTCTGTAATCTTTGCCTTATTTCCCGCTTTTTCATGTCAGTTTGCCCATATTTGTTCCACCACTCCTTTTGCTTTTCCTTCTGTGAATTGGACAGTCTGACACATGCACTAACATTATTTTTGGAACCCATAACTCCCGTGGCCAGTCGAGCATATTTGGCTGTTTGTGCTTGTTTCTTGCGCTGTATATGCCCATTTTATTTTTTGGCTTTTTTCTGTCTCTCCATGACGAAACAGCCGGCAGAACCGCCTAGGCCAGAATCATTTTTTGGATTTTGAAGCTGTATTAAAACTATCATTGTGGCCGAGTTTTTTCTTTGTTTTCTTCATTATTTCAGGTTTCACGAGGGCTTTGGTTGATGTAATTCTGGTTTGGTGTGTCGTCACGTGACGATTTTGTTTTTTCAACCCTGATATGGCTGCCCAGTGGGCGGGGCTAGCCCACTGCTGCCCGCCTCGTCCTCAGAAAGGATCTGAGCACATCACTCCTCTTTTGCAACATCTCCACTGGCTCCCTGTCTCACACAGAATAAAGTACAAGATCAGCACACTATGTTATAGATGCATTCACAAAACTGCCCCTTCCTGTCTCTGCGCCTGCCTTCACCTCTACACTCTATCTCGCTCAGTACGATCGGCTTCGGATCCACTCTGTTTACGCATACCCAGATTCAAACACTCGACTGTTGGCCGCCGTTCTTTCTTTGTCTCTGGACCTTGCAATTGGAATGAACTTCCTCTTTCGCTTCGTCAAGTCTCCGCACTCAGCTCTTTCAAGTCTGGCCTTAAAACCCACCTCTTCCCAAAATAGCCTCCCTTCCTTGCCTCTTCCTTGTTTTCAGTTTCTCCAGTTGGTTATGCATGCGTGTGAATGACTGGTGCGAAAGCGCTTTGATTTGTCTCTGCACAAGATCCAGCGCTACATAAATGCCGTTATTATTATTAATGTGTTAAAACACTATGGTCCGTCAAGCATTTTCAAACAGCTCTCTACTTTTCGACTGGTGAACGGAGGTTCAACTTTTTACCTGGCGCGTATAAAAGCGTATGACGTGACGTCTTTAAACTTTTTTTTTTTTTTTTTTTTTTTTTTTTTCAAAAGGGTAAGAAACGGAAACCTTGCCATAACACCAGACATAGTGGTGGCACAGCCTAGCTTCGGGCTACCACTTTCCTGTCATTATGTACCACAGTCATAGCTGGTTTCAAGAAAGGTACCACATGTTTACAGGTCATAAACACAATGTCAAACACACGCGCGCACACACACACACACACACACACACACACACACACACACACACACACACACACACACACACACACACACACACACACACACACACACACACACACACGAGAGAGAGAGAGAGAGAGAGAGAGAGAGAGAGAAGAAGAAGAAATGACATTCCATTTCGAACATTTTGTTTGTATGTTTTTCCAATATTCTAAAAAAATAAATAAATTAAAAAAAAGATTCAGTAACAGTGCAACTGACAGACATTCAATGTATGGTGTGATATTAACGATGTCATGGCAGGCTGAACAACGTTTGAGTAACCAGAACATTCAAAAGTCGCAATCTTCGTACTTTTTGTCTGAAATTTGAAAGCCACTCATATCCTCGCTTCGCTGACTTCATTCATGACACCCAAACAAAAACAACAACAACAACAACAACAAACAAACAAAAAAACACACCAAAAAACAAAAACAGAAACGAAACAAAACAAAAAACAACAACAACAGATAAAACAAAGCCAAAAAAAATCATAAAAAAACAAACAAAATGACAAAACGACCCTCCACCCCCAGACGCCCCCCCCCCCCCACCCCCCGCCAAAAAAAAAAGAAATCACATAGTGATTCTTTTTTTCTTTTTAATGATCCAAGGTAACACGATCATGTATGCGTGCGTGATCTGTGTATGATTGTGGGCGTGATTTGATTTGATGTTTTGGGGTTGTTGTTTTTTTTCCTGCAGCTTGTCTGTCAACGACCAAGTACTCGGTGTGCCTGTACCCAGAGACGTGCGCCAACAACACGCTGTCTTTCGGACAGTGCCCCAACTTCTTGGTGTGCTGTGCCAGCTTTCCCTTCCACGCCCGCACCCCAGAAGCAGGGATGGCGAATGACAAGTGACGGCTCTGAATCCGGGACCACCACCGCCTGGAACCCTACAGCTGTTGTTGAAAGGACACATTCCTGCATTCTTGTGTGTGTGTGTGTGTGTGTGTGTGTGTGTGTGTGTGTGTGCGCGCACATGCGCGTATGCGTACGCGTTCGTTTTCTACCTTTAGGTCAGTATAAACTCAGTACACTCGCCCATCGTTTGCTGTTCGTGATTAGAAATACTTGTTCAATCGTTTTTTGTTTTTTTTTGCTTTTTTTTTAAGGTTTTGCATTACACTGTGTCAACGACCACCAGCGATATCCCGTTATCGTAGATAACATGAGAACGGCCCATGCTGTGTTAATACATCGATCACAGTTTCACTTGGTGAGCTTCATATGTTAAAAAAAAAATCTGAATAATAATCGCAGGGATCTTATTTACATGCTGAACATTGTGGTGTTGTGAAAAGACTGTCAACCGATTTCATTCAATCCTTTCAAAATCAATCTAATAAAATGGGGATCTGCGCAGAACTAAATGTCAGGTATCTACATGTGATTTATCTTGTGAAAATTTCAAGTCGTTTTGTAATAGATTAATCTTTTCGTTCAAGTTCTACTGTGCTAATTACTGACTTTTGTTGTGAATTCTGTGTCTGATTTCCCAGTTGACAGAGAGTGCTGGCATGCACGTGAACCACACAGAATTCGAACACTGTGGAAATACTGTACAACAATCGTGGATGTTTGTTTTTTTTTTGTTTTTTTTGCGTTGATGAATAAATACAGAAAATTAAAAATCAAACTGGACATGTATGGTCGTTTGACAGAGCTACATGACGATTTATCAATCAGGTTTGATTTGTAAGTCTTCTGTCTTTGTAATTCGGATAGACTTCTGTTTCCCAATCCCCCCCTCTCACACACAGACACAGACAGACAGACAGACAGACAGACAGACACACACACACACACACACACACACTTGACCACTTTCCTCCTTCCATCCACCGTGCCACAAGCAGTGTATTATTCATTTTTTCAAGCCCCAGACGAACGAGCGAACAGTCCAGTCTACGACTCCATCCACGACCATTCCACACAATAACTCTCCACCGCCAAAGCCCCTCAGTTCTATGAAGAAAACGATCGGTTCTTACAGACGCCAGACCACCATGCCGCATAGTCCGCACTGCTGCTGCTGCTGTTGTCAGGAGAACAATGCTGCATCTCGGTCTGAGAGTCCGTGTGAATGGAGGGCGACAGGCAGGACTCGATCCACAGTTTTCTAGACAAGGACGGGATGGTTCTTTGTGGTATGACGGTTGGAGGGAACAACCTTAACCTTAAGAGACATATCCAACATCTCGAAAGAGAAAGGTTTGGATTCACTGATTGCAAAAAATCCCAAAAAAAACCGGACCACCAAGCCTGAAGCCAGAACTGTATTTTCTCCGTAAGAGTTACTTAGAATTATTAGATTATTAAAGCTAGTGAATTATGATTATTAACTGAAGTACATTTTATTCTGAAAAGCAAAACCCTTCCGGCACTCCACTCTTCCCGCGGAAAAAAAAGAAAAGAGAGAGAAAAAAAACATAGAAAAATGAAAGTAATGGCGTTTAAACCTTCCACTTTGTGTAGGTGGGACAAGTCTGAAACATCACTAAAAAAGATTAATTTTCAAACTTCCCAGTGGTACGCTTTGAATCTAATGCAGACTGGAAAATCCGGAGACAATCAAAGCAAAAAAAAATAAAAATAAAAAATAAATAAAAAAATAAATAAAGGGGCATCTATGGGGACAGCACATAGAAACTGCGATTCATTTAATTCAGTCCAGTTGTTAGATCATTCTAACTAATGGATTGGGACATTTAAAGATAAATTATGTGGCGTTTATTGCGCTGCTTGTGGTTGGTTTTGAGGTCGTTTTTTTGGTTTTTTTTTTAAAATCTATTCAAACGTTTCCCTTTTCTTTTCTTTTTTCCAGAAAAGCAATTTTACCACCAAAGGAATACCGTAAACTGGGAGAATCGGAATATTTGTGCAGCAGCTAATGCATACCTGACAACGATGTGTTTTTGCAAAATCCCCAAAGTGGATTTGAAATACTTTATACTCACTGGTGTTTCATTTTTCTGTGTCTCTTGAGAAGTTCGGTGTTAATTACAGTAACAGAGAGAGAGCAAGCGAGCGAGCGAGAGAGAGAGAGAGAGAGAGAGTGTGTGTGTGTGCGTGTGTGTTGTTCTGCAGATTTTTTTGACAGGTCTGTGTGACTGACACTTAGTGTGATGTTGGCTTCAATAGTTATATATATATATATATATATATATATATATATATATATATATATATATATATATATATATATATATATATATATAACACGACCCTAAAAGGGGCCAAAGGGTTTAATTCAACTTGAAACTATGTTTGTATGAAAAAAAACGATATGTTCTTATTTGTTAAGTTTATCTACGAAGAGGACATCGATGTAAGCAATCTCAAAATACCATCCATCTTCTTCATAAAAAAGGACATTTTCCCATTTATTTCACGTTTGTAGAGTGTGAGGTAGCGATTAAAAAATGTACTCACGATAGTCAAATGTAAAAGTAAGCGAAAATGAACTGAGTAAGAATATTGTCTATTAAAGAAAAATTTTTTCTTGAAGCAGAAACCCAACAAAATGTGATAAATCATTGACATGATGATTGTGATTTTAAAAAGTAATTTCTCTGTTTGTGCCTGTGTTGTTTCTTTGCTCTTAGTGTCCGTCTGTCTGTCTGTCTGTATATATGTCTGTCGGTCTGCTTGCCGGTTTGCCTGTCTGTCTGCCTGCCGGCCAGTCTCTCTCTCTCTCTCTCTGTATCTCTCTCTCTCTCTCCAAGGACTGTATAGTCAATGACAGTAAAACGTCAAAGCGTCAAAAGTCCCCCACCCCCGACCCCTCTCTCTCTGTCTCTCTCTGTCCCCCCTCTCTCTCTCTCTACACACACACACACACACACACACACGCACACACACGCACACACAAATCGTAAAATCTCAATTTATATTTCATAACGGAACTGATGCTTTCAGATTTTGTCTTTTCGGTTTTACTCGTTGAATATGACGATTATGAAGGACTAGTAAATATATAACTGTTCTGTTCGCTTATCAAACCAGGTGATATTGGTACCGGGTTTTATTAGTTTTTTTTTTTTTCTCTTTCTTTCTTCTTTTTCATTTCACGCATATGGTACCCGCTCAAAAACGCACCAAAAAAGCATGTTGTTCAAATCGTGCCAAGTGTAAGGCTGTCCCGATGTATCGCAGGTGCATACGAGCACAGGTTCGATTGTTGCTATCAGAGGGGTCGTGAACAAGATAACTGGGAAACAGAGGTACGCATATACGCTTGTATGCAGGCAGCGTACGTTTCATTCAACACGAGGCTACGCCACATGCAGGCAAACATGAGTACCAACAAACAGTATCCATACTTTGCAAGCGAGCCGTGTCATTGCGATCTCACATTCATGCCAGGCTAAAGTTACAAGAACACACAGACAGCCAGACACAATGCTGTACCCACATACTAAAAAAAAAAAAAGCAAAGCCACAGCATATGAGTACAGAAATAAACTATCGTCCGTCCAGTAAGCATAAGTTAATGTTTCGGCCCGTCAATTAAACCTCACTTATTTGTATTTGTATTTCTTTTTATCACAACAGATTTCTCTGTGTGAAATTCGGGCTGCTCTCCCCAGGGAGATCGCGTCGCTCTACTACAGCGCCACCTTTTTTTTCTTTTTTCTTTTTTCTTTTTTTTTTCCTGCGTACAGTTTTATTTGTTTTTCCTATCGAAGTGGATTTTTCTACAGAATTTTGCCAGGAACAACCCTTTTGTTACGTGCGCTAAGTGCATGCTGCACACGGGACCTAGGTTTATCGTCTCATCCGAATGACTAGCGTCCAGACCACCACTCAAGGTCTAGTGGAGGGGGAGAAAATATCGGCGGCTGAGCCGTGATTCGATCCAGCGCGCTCAGATTCTCTCGCTTCCTAGGCGGACGCGTTACCTCTAGGCCATCACTCCACTGTATTTCTACCCCTACTCCCTCCCTTCCCACGCCATCTACAGCGATCTACAAAAGACCCGTATTCTGGCGGTGTCCGTGCATTCCGAGAGCTCGAAATTGAACCCACTGTTTGCAACTGTCCTTCCCCTGCCCTATGTATATTTTTTTTCAGGTCCTATCCAATCAGCGACCAGCTTCTGAAGAAGCTTTAATTCTGCCGGAAATCGGTAAGACCTTTCCTGAGTTCTGACAGATTGTGATTACCCTCTCTTGATGCCTATTGTCGCCCCTTGTCAAAGCAGTTTTTCATGTCCAGTTCACCGCAGGGCAATAGGGTTCTCGACCGTCACCATGGATGGAAGATTGGAGGAAATGGAGATCACTGACTCGATAACAATTACCATGGGCTGAAAGGGGGTGGGGTGGCTCTGAACAGATCAAGGGGTGGGGGTGTCAGGACAGGCAGAGAGGAGAGACAATGTCGCCTTGACGGGACAAACCCAACAACCTTTCCGGTTAAAATGGCGGCCAAAGGCGAGTCCTAACAAGCTGGAAGGAAACAAAGATGAAGAGTAATAAAACAAAAGAAAGAAAACTTAATTTGGGGCACAGCCTGCAATTACTGTCAAAGTGAGCCCCACTGTGCGTTTTGTTTCTAAAATCAATTATTCAACTGCAAAGAGGAGGTGGAAAATGGAAGGGTTAGGCCGTATCGTCCCAATGAACTTCGTCCAGGCACACACACACACACACACACACACACACACACACACACACACACATGTTCACACTCACACACACACACACACACACACACACACACACACATGCTCCCACTCACACTCACACACACACACACACACACACACACACGCACACACGCACACACACGCACACACACACACACACACACACACAGGCTCACACACGGAGTTGAACCACTGTTTGAAAAAAAAAAAAAAAAAACGGTGGGAAAATGCGGCATCCCAACAGCCACAAACAGAACATCTCCCACACTTTCTGATGAAAATCAGTTTGTTTTATCTATGCCAGTGTTTTATCCCCTGCCAGAGTAAATCCATATTTCTGCATTTCACCCACCCGAAATTTGAGACCCCAGGGGGAGGTAAGCTGCACGGGAGAAGCGTCCGTAAAATCTTGTCTCGGGAAACGCCATGTCCTGATTGGCTGAACGTCTCAGTGCCAGTTCCTTCCGGCAAGCTGACAGTGTGCAAATCAAACGTCAGACGTCCTGCAGTTATCGCCACAGTTTGCATTTAAATGACCGCCGGAGTCTGAGCTTGTTGTTTGTTTTTTCGCTGCAAAGCAGGTTAATTCAAAGCGACAGTTCCCATGCGCTCTCGGCAATGGATAACGGAAGCTTGATTTTCCGCCGCGTATCATAAGCGCACATTTCTGATTTGACAATAAGAGGTCATATCGAAAGAAAGCGAACATGTTGGTTATTTGCCTTACTCTACAAGGATATTTGTGAGACAGTTTGTTCTTACCTTACCTTGTGCATTCTACTATCACTGTTCTATGAATGTCCGAATTGTACAGCCTGTGGTGAAAGTCGTTTGAACATGGATATTCATGCCAGATCATAACAGTCCTGAACCAACAGATCAACAAGCATGACACGGAGCCAACAACGGGAATCGATTCAGTGACAGAAGCACACCCACAGATACGATTGACATTCACGAAGATTCGTGAAACGAAGCAGCAGCAATAGCATTACTTCTTAATACTCAATCAAAGAAAAAAAAAATCTTTTTTTTTCCCATCTCTCTTGTCCTTTGTTTCAACAAATGGTTTGAGTTCAGATCAAGAGGCACTGTGATAAACAAAGACAAAACTCTACACAAATATGATGCTAAAATTCCACCTTGTTTACTTCAAAACTATGAACCTGTTGTCTTAACATGTGTGTGTGCGGGGGGGCGGGGGGGGGGGGGGGAGAGAGGGGAGGTGTTGGGGGGTGTTAGTCTATCGTCAGCTATTGGGAATTCTTATTTGACTCGATTTAATCTCTTTTTATGTTGCGCATGATAATGTTATGTTGGTTTTTTTTTCAACGAGCCTGTGATTGCACAGGTTAATTTCCATGTTGATTAATAAAGTGTTTTTGATTGAGTGATTGACTGATTGATTGATTGGTTGTCTTGTGCGCGTGCTGAACCCGTGAAAGCTTCCAAAGTGAGCCAGCAGCTGTACAACGAGTACATTAAAAGGTTGATTCATGGCTGTCACATTGATCATTGTGGACTGTTGGTGCTGGGACCACGACACAGCAAGCCTTGACATGACAGAGTGTGGACCAGTCGGGATGAGGACTGTGGTAGAGATGTCACTGGCAGGGCAGCGATGGTTGGGAAAATCAGGAAAAACTGACTCAAACGATCAACAGGAGCAATGAGATGTTCCTGCCGATATTCTGCCTGCAGGAAAATACTGTTCACATAGTAGCTAGCACTAGCACGTGCGTGCTTGCATGCTTAGGACACACGCACGCGAGCACGTGTATGCGTGTGTATATCTCTCTCTGTCTCTGTCTGTCTGTCTGTCTGTCTGTCTCTCTCTCTCTCTCTCTCTCTCTGTATTGAGAGCGAAGGACGCGTCGACGAGCGAACTGTACTATTTCCACGTCAAGCACTTCAAAGAGGGGTCAGCCCACATTCCTTTCAGAAATTCCCTTGTCAAGGTAAAAGGAAAGAAAGCCTCCACTGTCGATCCAGTGCATTTCTTGAATTGCCCCGCGGAGTGTTAAATTGAAAATCTCTCTCGCCTTTTGAGTTTTCCGTCAGAGGAACTGGTTCTGTTCCCTTGTCCTTTAGTTCTTTCATTTTGACCATTCTACGTGTTCATCTGCCTCCAGAGTTTGCTTCAGTCTGTGACAGTCAGTCTGAACGAGTTCCTTTATTTTTTTTGTCGTCCTTTTATGCTGACTTGTGTGCCGCAGCATGTGTTTGCACACCAGAGTCGTCTCCGTAGAAGTAACATGAAGGCCACTCATGCTTCTCATACATTTCTTAGTATGTGTGAACTGCTGTCGCATGATATGTATAAAAGTTCTTGTACTCACATACAGAGACACAGACACACAGACAGATACACAGACACAGACTCACACACACAGACTCACACACACACACACACACACACACACACACACACACACATACACACACACACACACACACGCACACACAGACAAACACACATACACACACACACACACGCGCGCGCGCGCGCGCACACACACACACACACACACACAAACAAATACGTACGAACGCAAACAAACATACGCAGGCGCAGCCCACACGCACAATCACAGACACACGCACATCCTGAACACACACGTCGAGATTCGGTGTGAAGCATTCACTCAGTGCGAGTTGGAGAAAACACGGCAACAAGAGATTAATTCAATTTGTCCCTGGCTAAATCCTGAAGAAAAAGCCACTTTGACAGAAGAACGAATATACTCGCAGACAGCATGAAAAAAAAAAAGAAAGAAAAAAAAGTGGCGCTACACTGTGACAAGAAAACAGAATAATACAACATAGTACAGCACACTTGACCACACACCATCACCACACAATGACATACCACACGATACCACAATACACACAACACGACAGCACAACACCCACTTCTATCTTAACCTCCTCTCGTTTTGAAAAAAGAAAGAAGAAACGCTCTTTGCATTGTCCATCCACATCTGTATGTTCACACAAACTGAGCACATCAAGAAATTGGACAACACCCCCGCGTGCCTTCTTGTGTTCAGTTTTTGACAGTTACCTCCCCTGGAGAGTGCAGACGACACTTTGCGTGACGCCAGACGATCGATGCAACTTCAAAACAGACTTGTTCTTTTTGAGAAGTCCTGTGAAGATTCTGAAGCCTGAAGGGGAAATCTGAATTGTGCAAGCACTTCACTTGCTACTGTATGCCGTGCTATGAAGAACATTCGGGCCGAAAATCTGGAAATGGATTCGAAAAAAAGGAGAAAAAGAAAATAAGAGTAGGTACTTGTGGAAATGGAATGACTGAAGCAGACAGAAGGAGGCTTAGGCAATTACAACAAGTGGAAAGTTCAGAACATTTTCTCATTTCCAAAATGAAGTTTGTTAGAAGATGAACTGAACTGAAGGCATCCGATCCATCAGAAAAGCGCCGACGACTAGTCGACTGAACAAACCGTGAAAACAAAAGCGATGGACTGGACAGCGATTTGAACTTACGGCAACTTTGACAGGGATACTTCTTTTCTTAATGTTTCTTTTTTCCATAGATGAAAGCTGATTTACTTGTTCCTAACTGTTTTTAAACATTAAACAAACAAACAAACGAACAGAAAAAAACAACAACAAAAAAGAAAAAAAGAAAACAAAAACAAAAACAATAACAAACAACCAAACAACAACAACAACAACAACAACAACAAAGCCCAAAACAAAAACAAACAATAAAACCTAAACAAAATAAAAAAAAATTACTGAAAGGAAGCATAAAAAGCTGAATCAGATTTTCGATGATAATTTGACGACGGAATTGTTTGTTGACATTTGCAGGGCACTGCACAAGTTCTGTTTGAAGACGACTGGTGTGTGTGTGTGTGTGTGTGTGTGTGTGTGTGTGTGTGTGTGTGTGTGTGTGTAGCTGAACACGTACAGGGCTGCACATGTACAACAATTGCTTTTGGACCTGTGTGCATGTACTACGATATCCAAGCTGCAACCAGGACAAAACCATTGAAAACATCTGGGGACATGGGTGAAACTGTGTCATGCCAACAAGCAGTTACAGACATTCAGACGTGAACGGCCAGTGTGAAAATATGGTGAAAACACGACGCAAGGAATATACTCACCCTCACCACAAGAATTACACAATTGGTTTCCATGACAAGGTTAGTGTGCTGTTCAATAGTGTGTTTTTGTTTATTTGTTATCTATTTTCTGTTACTTTGGTCAAACACAACAGAACACATCCGAAAATTATTCCCATGTTCTATGACAAATGATGTGCTAGCATGTATGTATGTATGTATCTGTCTGTCTGTCTGTCTGACTGTCTATCTGTCCACTATTTATCTATTGCAATATTACTGAATGCCATGTTTAAAAATATATCAGCATCAGGACTGACAAATATGAAATTGTTTCCAAGATCTGCCTAGATTTGTTTTAAATCCGATCTTACATACACACATACACACAATGTGCGCGCGCGCACGAACGCGCGCACACACACGCCGCCCACCACCACCGCCACAAACCACGCGCGAGCTCCCATCACACCCACACAAGCAACGTGGAAAAATGGAGTTCAGTCAGTACATGTTTTGAGCGCTTTTTTGACAACTTCGCTGTATGGCTACATTGCCATCATGTCTCTTTAAGTGTGATCTTAAAACACAAATAGCATTGGAACATGTTGATAGATTTGTGTGGTAAGCAAATGTTATTCACCGTAACTTACAAAAGTGATATGATGATCAGTGCTTCAAACTCTATTCGAAGATTCTTTGAGAGAGTCACGGGAAACTGCCGCTATTACAGACTGATGTTTTTTTCAATATTAAGTGGAGTTTGCGCATGATTGTATAAAAATTAAAGATGGAAAATGACAAGAGGGTGACCGGAACATTCTGTTATCTAACATCACCATCACCATTGCTGTTATAATAACTATGTACAGAAAAGTATAACATATTTATTAAAAACAAAACAAAAAAACAACATCACCACCACCACCAACAACAACAAAAAAACCCCGCATGGGTTGACATTCCGACCCTATTCTATAGTTTGTTGATTTGATGGTTGTATTGTATTGTATTGTATTGTAGTAGTGTAATGCAGTGTAGCGTGTTGCATTGAAGCGTATTTTAGTGTATTGTTTTACATTTCTGTATTACTCATTTTTATCACAACAGATTTCTCTGTGTGAAATTCGGGTTGCTGTTCCCGGTGATTGCACGCCGCCTCAATGGTGAGCCAACCTTTCCCCCGAATCATTTCTACTTTACCATCAAAGTGGATTTTCTGCAGAATTTTGCCAGGGACAACCCTCTTGTTGCCATATGTTCTTTTTCGTGCGCTATGTGGATGTTTGCACACTGGACCTTGGTTGACTGCCTCTTTCGAAAGACTAGCACCATGGCCACCACACAAAGTCTATTGGAGAGAGAGAGACAGAGACAGAGACACAAACAGAGAGACAGAGACAAAGAGAGAGAGAGAGGAGTAAAAATCCAGGTTCGTATATAGGACTCGAACCGATGGACACTCGTTTCCTTTACATGCACATCACCACTAGGCCATTGCACCTTGTAGAAAACTGACAGCAAATATCTGCCCCGCAGTCCCCATTTAATGAGGGAACAGAGATCTTTTCCCCAGTGACTGATGGCTAGCAATCGATTCAGTGATACTGCTGGTGTGAAAGCACGTTCCTTCTCACCTTATGCTCCATCTGAAGATAATTGCAGTTTTTTGTTGTTGTTGTTGTTGTTGTTTTTTTGTTTTTTTTTGGGGGGGTGGGGGTGGGGGGGGTAGGGGTGGGGGGTTGTGGTCAAAAACTAATCAAGTGCAACGGCGGAGATCACGCGAGCTCTCCTTTCTGCATCTTATTTCTATCCCGATGGTCCAAAAAAGATTTGAAAACTGGACTCATAAAAATGACGAATATGTAGAAAATGAAAGGTGGAATTATTTAGATTATTTCAGTAAGACTTCTAATCAGGTGTGAGCGTGAGCAGTGTCGTTGAAAATGGAGGAAAAAAAATGAATAAGAAGAAAAGCAACGACGCAAACACACACACACACACACACACACACCTTATCACATCACACAACACCTCACCACATCTCACATAAAACGCACTCCACTCAGGGGGAACAAGTTCAGAGGGACAATGTCACCAGTTAGATGGGTGTTAATTTGAGCGCTGCCCTTATAGTAGTTTTAACGTTCATCCTAACATGCCGACATTGCTTTTCCGTTTGGTAAAACACTGATCACAGGCCCGATAAACTTAAGTACCTAAGGTACTTGCCAGAAATGGTGAATTACATGGAGTTAAAACGAAACTGCTTAATTTCATTGTCTAAACCGATTTCGATAATGGCAGTTTAAGTCCAGTCCGATTGTCTCTGTTGTATTGCATTGCCAATATTGTTTAAAAAAAAAGTTACTTCCAAGTGATCCAACGGATGGTTTGCTTTGATACAACGGGAAAATGTGTGTCGACTTGTCTGGGTCAATGGAAAATTCCTTTTCAAAGTATTCTGACTCACTGAGTCTTACCGTTTATTCGTTTCAATGCATTTAGCGATTTGTTGGTAATAAAAAAGCATTCGCGAAGTGCAGAGAGATAGATCAGTGACAATGGCTGCAATTTGGTGTGTACAGGGGGAAAGGGCTGCAGTTTGGTGTGCACAGGGGGAAAGGGCTGCAATTTGGTGTGCACAGGGGGAAAGGGCTGCAGTTTGGTGTGCACAGGGGGAAAGGGCTGCAATTTGGTGTGCACAGGGGGAAAGGGCTGCAGTTTGGTGTGCACAGGGGGAAAGGGCTGCAGTTTGGTGTGTACAGGGGGAAAGGGCTGCAGTTTGGTGTGTACAGGGGGAAAGGGCTGCAGTTTGGTGTGCACAGGGGGCAAAGGGCTGCAGTTTGGTGTGCACAGGGGGAAAGGGCTGCAGTTTGGTGTGTACAGGGGGAAAGGGCTGCAGTTTGGTGTGTACAGGGGGGAAAGGGCTGCAGTTTGGTGTGCACAGGGGGAAAGGGCTGCAGTTTGGTGTGTACAGGGGGCAAAGGGCTGCAGTTTGGTGTGTACAGGGGGAAAGGGCTGCAGTTTGGTGTGTACAGGGGGCAAAGGGCTGCAGTTTGGTGTGTACAGGGGGAAAGGGCTGCAGTCTGGTGTGTACAGGGGGAAAGGGCTGCAGTTTGGTGTGTACAGGGGGCAAAGGGCTGCAGTTTGGTGTGCACAGGGGGCTGCAATTCGGTGTGCACAGGTGGAAAGGGCTGCAGTTTGGAGTGCACAGGGGGGAAAGGGCTGCAGTTTGGTGTGTACAGGGGGAAAGGGCTGCAGTTTGGTGTGCACAGGGGGAAAGGGCTGCAGTTTGGTGTGCACAGGGGGCTGCAATTCGGTGTGCACAGGGGGAAAGGCCCTAGGTTTGTAAGCTGAAAGGTTCCGTGACACACTGTGCCGTTCTTCTGCCAATGATAAGTACAAGTTTTAGATTGTTGTAAAGTACAATATATATATATATATATATATATATCATACGAGAGAGAAAGAGAGAGGGACACACACAGACACACACAGACACAGACACACACACACACACACACACACACACACACACACACACACACACACACACACAC
The DNA here is from genome assembly GCF_041734735.1 of Babylonia areolata. Lineage (NCBI taxonomy): Eukaryota > Metazoa > Mollusca > Gastropoda > Neogastropoda > Buccinidae > Babylonia > Babylonia areolata. Next base: position 2,737,439 of record NC_134883.1, read on the forward strand.
ACACACACAGGAGAAAGTGTCCACAAGAGAGACAGAGAGATAGATAGAGACAGACAGACAGACAGACAGACAGACAGACAGAGAGACTGATGGACGAAAGGACGGACGGATGACTAGACACACAAACAGATAGACAGATAGACATAGAAATAGAAAAACAGTGAAAGCCCAGTTTCCACAAGATCGAAGGAGAAGGAGCACAACTGAACATTCCCCCCAGTGATGGGCAATAATGGTACACGGTCTGCTTCGGCGGACTACTTCATGGCGACTGACGCTGATATAAACCTTCTCCAGTCCACTAGTGGTTTCACAGGGACTGTGACAGAACGAACTTGGTTGTGGTGGGACATGTAGGACATGTAAAGATCTGAATGAGAAACGTGAGAGTAAATCACTGAGCGGGTCACAACTGGTAAATCACCAACAGCAGAGAGAGAGAGAGAGAGAGAGAGAGAGAGAGAGAGAGAGAGCTCAGAAATGTTTTCAATTACGTCGGCCTTTGGCCACAATACGAAAGTACAGGGATTGAAAAGGGGTCAAACATAAGTTCGTCAGCGCACCCTGTATGTAGAGGCATGGACATACACATTTATACATTGAGAGGAAGGGAGGGAGAGAGAGGGGGGGGCGAGGGGAGAGACAGAGAGAGAGAAAAAAAAAAGAGAGAGTAATGCAAAACACGAACCAAGTGCAAGAATCGGGTCAGATAAACCATCTCCACTCACGCAATCACCCATGGAACACATCACACAAAAAAAGACTGTCAAGAGGAGAAGTTTCGTAACTTCCTCAACACATGCCGCTGTGTGCGGTGAAAAAGACCACTGTCGGTGATTTACAATCTGATGCATATTTTGTAATAAAAAGTCATCATCACCGCGGAAACAAATATTGAAACCACTAATATTTGTGACCTGTATGTCGACATCTGTTCAATGTTATATCTGTAACGATCATGAATTCCACTTCTGTGTCTTGTGTAAAAGACGAGAAAATCCGAAGTTGTGTGTAGATTTCACCCCAGTTCACATTGATGTACGCCAAAGGTTAAGCCATCATCGACGTAATAACCCCATAGATGTGATTAATGTGCTGAACTTTGTGGCATTTGCTTTGGTCCCGTGTTGGACTGGTATCACACGACCCTGTTCCATAAATCCTCGAGGAAATCCATCCCAGATGTATGCAGAACAGTGGCCATCAACTCCACGCATGTGATTTGTCTTCTGTGTCTCAGATAGTTTTGTGCAGTAGCTGTGGTTCTCAATCCGCTTGTGCTAAAGGTATTTTCTTCTCTTTTTTTCTTCTTTTCTTTCTTTATTTTTTTTCTCTCTTTTTTTTTTCATTTTTTTGTGCAAACCCTGCTGTTCGTGTTGAGTTGGTCGTTTTTATCAATGATGTCGGAATACATGAAAACTACAAAGCTTTTGAACAGCAACACCTTGTGAGTACTGTGAAACAGTTTACTTGTACAACTTATTGGAAGTATATCTATTTCGCACAGTTGAACAAATGTTTAGAAGAAAAACAAAGCAAGCAAACAAACAAACAAACAAAACGGTTTTTCAGTTATCCCATTCGAGCGATCACGTAACAGAGTGGGTTATGTGTGTAATTGTTATGTGTTAAGTTTCCTGATACTATGTGATTCAGATGGACCACCACTCTCTCTCTCTCTCTCTCTCTCTCTCTCTCTCTCTCTCTGCACCCCTCTATCTGTCTGTCTGTCTGTCTGTCTCCCCCATTCTCTCTTTGTCTGTGTACATCTGGCCAGATAGCTCTGTGCCAAAGCTGTGTATGCTCAAGTGTGTTCTTTATGGGAATAATCATGAGCAATTAATTGTTTTCTTCCCAGAGCTGTAAACTGCACGCTTCCAGGTTCCTAGTGTTTATGTTGTGGGAATAGATTTATCAAGTGTCTGTATGCATGGTTGGCTTATTGATATGACTTGTTCTTTATGAAAGGAACTGTCCAAATTGGCATGTCGATTTGTAGTCAGGCGTACACTGGGTCAGACGAGGGCGAAGAGGGGAGAGAGAGAGAGAGAGAGAGAGAGAGAGCTGAATCATGCCAGTGAAGTTTGGTCTCAACTTTGCGAAGTTGCACTTTTTTGTATGGATACATTCCTGTTGCAAATAGTTGATACGTTTGAAGGCATCCAGTTACGGCTTGTCCTAGCGCATGAACACGTACCCTATTTCCTGGGTGTTGAAGACTGCATCCTTTTCTGTTAGATATCTGGAGATTCTATCTTAGAAAATACTTTCCGTCATAATTTTGTTTCGTATTTTCCCATCGTTTTATTTTTGCATGCTGGTTTTGTTTCTAGTTTTTCCCACTTTGGCACGACCATAATTTGTTAGAATTTAGCAAGCGGCTTGGTTGTATAAACGAGAGGTGACACATGATATGAACAAACGAACACACACACACACACACACACACACACACACACACACACACACACACACACACACACACACACACACACACACACACACACACACAGGCACACACACACACCACACACACACTGAGGCACGCACACACAGAGGCACACACACACACACACACACACACACACACACACACACACACAGAGGCACACACACACACACACACACACACACACACACACACACACACACACACACACACACACAGAGCTTACCAATGCATACCCACTCTTTCTCTTCTTGACATACTACATCCAGCATGTCTCATTCCTCAAGCCCCAAAAGAGGTACTGAGCGATCATTCTACTGAGTGGATCTCTCCAGTGCCAAAGCTTCACAGTCTATGAAGAAAACAGTCGATACCTTTAGACGCCAGACCACTTCACGTCCTCTCCACCCATGCCCCATAGTTCGTTCGCGCCGCTGTTCGTGTCAGGAGAACAATGCCCCCTCTCAGCCAAACAGCCTGTGTGTGCATGCAGGCAGGAGTCATTCCACGGTCAGAATGGACTGGTTAGTCTTTTGTGACAGTCTGACAGTTGGGGGGGACATAACATGAACTTAGCCCAAAGAGTCATACCCCGAGATTCCGGAAGAGAGACCTTACTCATTCTAGTGACACGAAACTAGCACCCAGTCTGCTGGTTTTTGGGTTTGTTCTTGGCCGTGGACAGTGGACGTTTTAGTTAAGATCGTGACTCTACTCAGTTGATGGCTGACGTGAACGAAGACTCGTAACAAGTACGTTTGATTGGTTAATCATAGCAGTTGATTCTAATCAGCTGAGGAACAGATATGTCTACTCATACAACGACAAGATCTTGTACAAGCTGTTAAGCAATACAAACTTAAAGTATGTTCACAGCAAGTGAACATCAAACTCATTTCTTAACAATGTCAACAACAACAACAAAAATATATATATATATATATGCACACACACATACATACACATATACACACATATATATGCGTGGTTAACTTTCGTTAATCATGAACAGATTACTAATCACCTGTGATCAACATTTTGGAAGGCAGCCATCTGACAGAGAAAGTGGCAAAGTCATATATGCATTATGTTCTTTAGTTCTATATTGAGTTTTTAATTTGTTAAAAAAACAAAAAACAAAAACAAAAAAAAACAACAACAACTGATGATTGTGGAAAGCTGTCTTCAATTTTACATAAATATAGGTAATACTTTGCAAACAATATTATAAAGCACAAAACAGCGTCAGTTGTTAATGTCACATCGTATCCAAATAACACAAGTGATTCTGTTAACTTTAAATTTTCTGCGTTTGCACAGTTCTCTTTTAACACTTCTGTTAAAGCGTCCACGACAATAATCTCCCTCCCCTCCGTATGTCCGTGTGGAAAGTTGAAAATCTCCCACGTCTTTGAGGTTACTGTCGGATGAATTATTTGGTTCCTTTGCCAATTCGTTTATTTTGTATCTGTGTTTGTTTTACCCTTCTATAATTATGTCCATCTGCCGTTAGAGAGGCTGCGTTTAGTCTGCAGGAGTGAATCTGAACGAACGAGTCCGTTTATCATTCGTTTATCCTTTTGTGCTGACATTATGTGACGGAGCATGTATGTATTTGCATGCCTCTGCTGATGCAGTAAATGGATGAAAACCTGATGAAAATTATGTTGGTTACTGTCCCGAATATTGATGTACCATGAAGAATAATCAGGTGTCTGAGACCGTCTTCATCACTGTATGATGAATAATTGTGTCACCTATCATACACACACATACATATATATATACATTACACACACACACACACACACACACACACACACACACACACACACACACACACACACACACACACACACACATATATATATATATATATATATATATATATATACCTATCATACACACACATACATATATTTATACATTACACACACACACACACACACACACACACACACACACACACACACACACACACACACTTATATATATATATGTGTGTGTGTGTGTGTGTGTGTGTGTGTGTGTGTGTGTGAGCATGGAACACACTCTGTCTTTATCGTTACTGATCGTGTCTATCGGGATAAAGGACAACAGTTCGTGTCTTTAGATTTTAACATGTATGTTTTTTCTGTCGAGCGCAGACGATCGTGTTTACTTGAAACCCGGAGATGAATGCAACTTCAAAACAGACGTGTTCTTTTGTAGAAGCCCAGCTAAAATCTTGAAACCCTAAAGGAAATCCCCTATTGTACAAGCATTCATCTATCTGCTGCACAGAACGCTAAGAACCTCCACCCCACCCCCATCCCATAACATTTGGACTGAAGTGGGTTTCTGTGGAAAGTGGATAGACTAAGAAGACAGGGGGGGGGGAGGCATGGACAATTGGTAAGATTTATAAAGTTCACAACTCTTGCTTATTTCGGAAATGAACTTTTTTTTTTCTTTTTTTTTTACAAGATGAAGTCCTGTTGTAACAGGCAAAGTATTCTCAAAGAAATGAAATTATGGGGGGGTTGGGGGTTCGTTGGTAAGTAGAGGGAGGCATATGTGCTTTTTCATAATGCGGCGTTGACGACTGAAAAGACAAACAACAACGTTAGACGGAAAGCTGGCACAACCCTCATCACAGCAACACAGAATGGGCGGAGGGGGGAGAGAGGGGTGGGGGTGGGATGGGGAGTTTGTTTATTTAATTAAAAAAGAAATACCCCAGAGATGAAAAATCAATTAATCTGTAACTAATTTTGATATATATTTCTCGTAACAATTAGAATAAATTAAGTGCATTCTTAAGATGAAAAGAGAGCAGTGTCAGTGTCTGTGGAAGTAGAAAATGCGTTTGGTGTGCGTGTTTGTAAGTGTGCGGCGTGTGTGTGTGCTTATGAATTAAAGAGAGATAGTGTGTGTGTGTGTGTGTGTGTGTGTGTGTGTGTGTGTGTGTGTGTGTGTGTGTGTGTGTGTGTGTGTGTGTGTGATAGAGAGAGATAGTTGATGGGGAAGTTTTTGTTAATCAGATAGTGGTTTTAGGGAGGAAATAGTGATAATTCACAAACTAAAAGGCTGTGGGTGAGATGAGTGTGGAGATGGGCCTACAGACATGTTTCAAATTAAAGGATGATGGATGGATGCCGTATCTTGCAGTACGAGCATTGAAGGCCAGACATTGATTCCAATGCCTGAGGGAGCTAGGTGAATCATTCTGGAGAATTTGTTGTTTTTTGTTTGTTTTTTTGTTGTTGTTGTTTTTTTGCTTACGAAGAAGTCATTACAAACAAACAAACAGACAGACAGACAGACATAGAATTACAGACATACAGACAGACATACAGACACAGAACAAACATACACATTCAAACCAAACACACACACACACGCGCGCTCGGAAGCACGCACGCACACACACACACACACACAGATGCACAGACCACACACACACACACACACACACACACACACACACACACACACACACACACACACACACACACACACACACACACTTGTCGACGTACGTTAAATGGAGGACAACTATTAGATTAATTTCAGATTATCCAGTGACATTGGTTTTATTTTGGTAATACGCGACTTAAACGTGGACAGAGTGCCAGAAATGATTCCATGGAAACAACAACAACAGCAACAAGTAAACTGCTGTCACTGGCTGTGACAGCAACATAAGGACCAGCCCAGATTGTTTGTGCTGACGTTTCAGGTTCAGTTTTAGTTCAAGGAGGTTTCTTAGCGTGCGGAGAGATCCATACACGCTTCACCGCATCTGTTAGGAAACAAAGAGTAGATGCCTGACTGTCGCTTGACCCAACGTGCTAATCATGCCTTGAAAACCTATATATAAAATAAAGAAGATATAAGTAGCTAGCATTAAAGATCAGCTTCCAAATGATGCAAAACGCGACATGTTTGGAAATGACATGAAAGCAGACTGATAGGCTGTGTGTGTGTGTGTGTGTGTGTGTGTGTGTGTGTGTGTGTGTGTGTGTGTGTGTGTGTGTGTGTGTGTGTGTGTGTAGGGATAGGGGATATGTAAAATATGAAAATCCTTTGCAGTTGATGACTGATACAACTTCAGTGAAGCTAGTGTCAGTGTTTATGTACTTTCCTTGAAGTAGATTCTGCTGTACTAACGCTTCACTGGTTTTGCTGGACCATGATTACGTATTTTTGTGACATTGGTGACCCAGATGTAGAATATGATTACATGTGTTTCGTGATTAAAAAAAAACCAAAAAAACTTCTCTGCAATAGAGAAAAAAAAGGAAAAGAAAGCGGGCTGACGCACATCCGTAAAATCAATGCTTCCCGATGACCCACACCTTCGTACTTTTATGGGCCATTGTCGAAGGCACTGCACCAGTGGCACAAGGCTTAGAGTGATTCCAGACCGCTTGTGTATTAATTTGAGTGGGTGTGGCATTTTGATTAATAAATCTGAATTATCTAAAGCGACACTCGGTGAGACCAGTATTTCCTTTTTTTGATAATGAAAATATTTGTCGTTGCTTTTTTTTTTTTTCAAATGTTTTCATTTAGTATTTTCAGCGACTTATTTGAAGATGGCAACTATAGGGAAAAGTGCAGACGTAACTTTTAATGGAATATTATCTCTTTTATTGATTTTTTTTCTGATATTGATGTCGGCGCCCCGCGCTTTGTGCAGTCTTGAGATTAAATTATGTGAAATGTCAAGTTCCTCAGAACGTAATTCCAGTTAATGATCGGAGTGTGACGCATTCAGTTCGGTCACGGTAATTTTGAAGTAAACCAATCATGCCCTGAAAGTGTGTTCTGTTTGCTGTGGATCTTTCGTCAGCAGAAATGCTTGGTGTCCCTTTATAGACTGCACTTAAGTCAAAGGTCGTGCATTCCGCGTGTAATTTGAATGTGGCGTCAGGATGTAATGGCAAAATGCAGGCGTTTTCTGGGTCGATATGTCTGGCTCGATGTATTTGCTTTGCAAATGGTTACAAACAGCTGATCTTGATTTTTTTCGTTTCATTTGTCTGGCGGTTTTTTTTTTTTTTTTTATTGATTTGTTTCCCTGTGTCATCACGTCTGGTTGAAATGGCGTTGGGAAAGTTATTGCGTTTCGTTTTATTTAACTCACTCAGTACGGCCAGTCCTCTCTTCTCCTCTACACAGATCCCTCGGATGTCCAGTGGGTGTCTGAATGACCCAACCTTTAGCTTCCGTCGTCAGAACTGTGGTATTCTTTGTCAACATTCACCTCTTCAGTATAAGAGCGTTCCGCTTGCAATATTTTGATGATGGTAATTGGGATGAAACGCTGTTAACGTCGTCTCTTTCGCCGTTTGTACGGAGAGAGTTAAGGTTTTATAGTGATGTGTTGGGAGTGAGAATGACAGACAGAATGTATGAATTGTTTATACATGTGAGGCCATTGCCTTTAATGAATGAATGGTGAGCAAAGGTATACAGGAACATTTGAACGACAGTCATAATGAACGCAGTAAAACATGTAGTCATAATACACTACAACTGAAATACTCAGCACATATTTTCATCACAATACTTTCACTCTGAAAAAAGATACCCGCAGTAATTTAGTAAAATTAAAAACAGATGATAGGATATATTCAAAAACTAGCACAATATGGAGAAAAAAACATGTGCTCTCAACTTAATAATCAGTGCCAGACTAAAAACACAAAACAAACTCAAACTCATCTTCACTTCCAGCTTTACATAGTTGCACAAAATAAATTTGTTTTGGTATGCCTACCAGAACGAAATTGATGCCGAGCAATAAAAGAAATACCAAATCTAAACTTGGGTCATGAACAAATTCAGATGTAAGTCTATTCGCAGATACAGTTTAACAACACATACAGTACGAAACATTCGATATAATTATATAACATCTATTGCTACCTTTCATATGAAACACCAACTGTAGCCATGTACAAACAATCTGCCCTTATCATACAGAGAGAGAGAGAGAGAGAGAGAGAGAGAGACGCAATCCACGGACCAATTGCAGGAATCAGGTCAGAGAAACCATCTCCACTCACGCAAACACCCATGGAGCACATCACACACACACACACACACACACACACACACAAAGACTGCCACGAGGAAAGGTTTCGTCACTGCCTCAAAACACGCCACTGAGTGCGACATAAAAGACCACTGTCGGTGATTTATAGTCTGATGCCTATTTCTTCATAAAACACCAACAGCACCACCACCGAAACAAATGCTTAAACTTTGAAAATCACTATCATTTTGTGTTGTCCGTTTCGTGACAGTTGTGTCTGTATCTCCAGGATGTCGGGTTTTCCTCCCACCCTCTCCTGTGTTTACCCCTCAGGTTTCCCCCTCAAAATGATAGGTATTTTGTGAATTCCGTGTGTTTGGAGGTCACGCGAAAGATTCGTGGTGGTGGTACAGAGGTTTTTTTGCATTGAAATTACACTCACTTTTAACCAGCGTCTTTATCTCAGTTCAACCTTTTCCCCCTTCAAAGTAATGTGTAGATTATGGTATTGTCAGGATACTCCAGATGATTTCATTTGTTCTTTGTACGTTAGCAATGTGTTTGTTTCACAGTAAGTTTGTTTCACAGTAAGTTTGTTTCACAGTATTTTTATGCTCAGCCTATTCTTTTCATGCCCAGTTCCACAATTACACGTATGTGTGTGTGTGTGTGTGTGTGTGTGTGTGTGTGAGAGAGAGAGAGAGAGAGAGAGAGAGAGAGAGAGAGAGAGAGAGAGAGAGAGAGAGAGAGAGAGAGAGATGGAGAGCGTGAACCTGAGTGCGTGAGTGCGTTTTCAGTATTGTACTACGTCAACGCCTATGAGTGCAAGTCCTGTGTCTTGTATGAAAGACGAGAAAATCTAAAGTTGTGTTGAAGTTCTCAGTTCAGGTAGATGAACGCCAGAGGTTAAGATATCATCGATGTAATAACCCCGGAGATGTGATTGATATGCTGAACTTTGTGGCATTTGCTTTGGTCCAGTGTTGGACTCCTATCACTTGACCCTGTTCCATAAATCCTTGAGGAAATCCATCCCAGATGTATACAGAACTGGCCTTCAGCTCAACACATGTGATTCATCCTGTAGAAGTCTCAGTTCGTGAAGGTTTTCTTCTCGTTCCAGATGTATTGACTGTGGTAATTCCTGAATTTACTGGTGAATCCTTGTAACTTCGATTTTGTATGCATGGAGTCGATTGACACAAAAAAGTTGGTTTGCGTATAATTGAACGATCTTGTCACTTTGATAATGTTTATACTGCGCAGTCAGATGCATATTGCACTGTTGAATAAACGCAGAGTGTAAAACTGTCTGCCATCCCGCCAGAGTGATAGTATGATTGTCGTGTCCGACTATGACAGAAATACATTGGAGGCAACTGCCATCCCACTTACCGGGGCTAGTATTCAATTATTGTGATGTGTCTTGCCCAAGTTACATCCCCACTCTCTCGGCTAAGAGGTCAGTCGGTGCTGGGGATCGTTCCCAAAGGTCAACTACCCCCCCCCCCCCCCCCCCAAGGCTGCAGCATTAAGAACCAGTGCAATCTTGCCTCCTTGTCTGAGAGTCAGTCCTTCGCAATAAACTAAGCTGTAAATGACTTCCTCTTGCAGTGGAGAAACCATTGATTGTACAGCTCTAACTTTGCTGTTGGCCCAGCTGTAATCTTTTGTCAATATCTGATATGAGCCGAGCGAGCCGCGTCTACCAGAGTGGAAGTGCAGAACTGTAAATGGGTGTGGGTATGATTTTCTGTCGGTAAGTTTGTGATTCCGATGGATTGTGTAACTCTCCTTTGTCTCTCCTTCTGCCTCTGTATCTATGTTTCTTTGTCTCTGACTAACGGTCCGTCTGTCCGTCCGGCCGCCTGTTTGCCTGTCTGTCTTTCTCTCTCCACTTAAAGAATTTCAACTCACATGTGTGTGTTATTGACACTGAGGTGTGAACACAAATAGTTCGCGTTTATGACAATGCAGTAAGCTTCGCGCCTTCCAGTAATTTGAGTTCGGTAGTGTTCAAAAGGAAGCATTGTCTATGTTCACCCAGGTAACGATTATAATCTGGGGTCGGCTTTATTAAACAACCGATTGCCTATAAACGTGGCTGTATATAAACAAAAATATATAAGATTGTAGAAATGCAAACAAGCATACTGTGAGGCGTGTGATGGGTTTGGAGATGGGTGTGAAGGGGCTTTATGGGCAGGGAGTGATGGAGCAAAGCCGAATCATGCTTACATAATAGTTTATACTGAAACTTCTGGAAAGTCCCAGTTCGTATGTGGACACAATTACATCGCAGATAGCTCAATACATCGAATGCATTCACGCGCGTCTGGCAGCGCGCACAAGCACATACGCACATGAATGTGTACATAAATAAATAAATAAGTAGATAAATTTATAAATAAATAAATAAATTCCGTATATGCACGTGGTTGTGCACTCGTGCAAGGACTAATTTTCCGTTTACGAACATGCCCGACTTAGTTGGTGTAGAACAGCATCATTTTCTATCATTTCTCTCTCTCTCTCTCTCTCTCTCTCTCTCTCTCTCTCTCTCTCTGTGTGTGTGTGTGTGTGTGTGTGTGTGTGTGTGTGTGTGTGTGTGTAAAAGTTTTCTATATTTCCCCCTGACTGGTCCGCTTTGCTCATCGTTTTTTTCCCACTCGCCCTCATGCAGTGTGGGCAAGGTGTTCGGTTGGAAAAAAACAGTCCAACGCGACAAAGATAAACAAATAAACTTGCAATGAAATCGAGAATCGAAGCGCAGATATTATGAATCTTTACAAAAATCGACGCAGTGAAACCGCCCATACCTTGAAGAAAGAAAGTCTATGTGAGATTTTAGTGACAGTGCTGTGTTCTTGAATCAGTCGATATTGACATCTCTTGAAATCACGTAAATGGCTATCGCTCATACACACAAGCACGCACACGTCTGCATTGAAATAGTTATCTGAATCACAAGCATAACAAATCAACAAAAATGTGAGAAATGTGCCATTTCCTAGTCCATGAAGATATTCTCTTCTCTTTTTTTTTTTTTTTGGGGGGGGGGGGGGCGGGGGGGGGGGGGGGCGGTTGCTACAGAGATTTCTGTTCACAATACCCACCGTCGCAAACCATTAAGATCCACACCACATTCATTTTATACAGAATATGATCGCGATTCCAGATATCCTGCCCGTACGTGGCAAGCGATAATAATGTATTGCAAGCAATCTTCTCCGGAAGCTCGCTATTCTGATATCACGTAATCTCAAAACGAATACTTGGCAAGAGGATCTTAAAATTCGTTGCCTCTAGCTGGTGAAAGTAAAGTACAACAACTAAATGATTCGTTGTTTACTCCGTTACAAGAATAATAAACTATCGTCGAATCAGCAAAAAAACAACAACAACAACAAAAACACACGTTAATAGTTTGGTCGTCTCCCCTAAACCCTAGCTCCCTTGAGGGATATATTCTAATGTATGTGTGTGCATTCCAGTTATAGATAAAATATTGATTACTCTGTCTTAGCCCTCTCCTTCCCCTTCCTCCTCCTCCTCCCTCCCTCTCCCCTCCCCTCAACCCCCTTCCTTTCCCGTCCCTATTTTACCCGTCCCATCCAATCAACAGTCAGCCGTGGGGAAAGGCATTCATTCTCCTGGAAATCGCCAAGATCCCCTACTGCTCCTCCTCCCCAGTTCTGACAGATTAAGATTACTTTCTCCTGATGCATATTGTCGCCTCTTGTCATGGCATGTCCAGTCCACTTCAGGGCAATAAGGTTATTGATTTTAATCCCGGAAGAAGATGCAGAAATGAGGACAACTGACGTCATAATTATTACGGAAGCCCAAAGTTGGACTTGGGGTGGTTCTGAATGGAGAAAGACTGGTGTTAGAATACACAGCTAGCAAAGAAACTGTCACCATGACGAGTCAAACACAACATGCTTTTTCGTTATTCCAGTGTTTTCGTATCGAAAGTGCTAATGTTTATGACCAGGTTTCTACAACTCTGGTCGCAGCATACAACACAATAGCAGCTTAGCAACCGAATGTACCCAATCTAAATGAGACACGTTTGTTTGCAAGGCAGTCCGTTCTTAGATTGGCAGATCTGTAACAAAAGAAAAGAAAAGAAGAGAACAAAAAAGAGACTGACGAGGAAACAACAAGCAACTAAAAGATACTAAAATAATATAACAAAATACCCCGGCAAAACATATTTTTCATTCCGAACAAATATTTCCATTTGCAAAACACCTGATAGCTAAAAAAAAAAAAAAAAAAAGAAAGAGAGAGAGAAAAAAATGGGAGAGGTCTGATCTGGAACCTGGGAAAAAAACAAACCAAACCATGAAAGCCATTCATTGAAAAAGTGTTTTATTCTAGGCTGACTAATTTGGTGGGCAAACCTTTGCAAACTGGGAGCAGCTAAGAAGAAAGAAAGATGGATAAAAAGAACGCTTTATTTGAGGCAGAGCCTGCAATTAATGTCACAGCGACCCGATCAAGCTTTTTGTTTCCTAAATCAATTATTCAGCTGCGAGGGAGAGATAGAAAATGGAAGGGTGATGCACTACAGCCCCATTTTACTTCCTCAAGGCACACACACACACACACACACACACACACACACGACCGATGCACCATTCCCTTTAAAAGGCACAATGGGAAATTTCACCTCCTTAACAGCCACAAACAAAACAACTCAAAACCTTTTAATAAATAAAACACAGTTTGCTTTATCCATGCTAGAGTGAATCCATCTCTCCCACTTTTGGCCGTCCATGTGTTAACTCTTTCGACTTCGTGGGCAGCTCGCGACCGCGAGAGAAAGTGTCCGAAAAAAGCTTGTTGCGGGAAATGCCCTGCCCTGATTGGCTGAACGTCTCAGCGGTAGTTGTTTCCGGCAGCAGGACAGTGTGCAAATTAAGCGTCAGCTGTCCTGCAGTTATCGCCGCGGTTTGTATTTAAATGGCCGCCGGAATCTAAGCTTTCAGGAAGCGGTGACACTATTTCAATAAATTCTTCTCTAGTTGTTTTTCTTTTTTTTCATTCTGGTTTGTTCTTGTTTCCGTTTCAGTTCACCCCTGATGGTTTTAATCAGTTCGTTCTGTTTGCTTATTTGTTTGTTTTTTTCTTTGTCATTGGTTTAAAGCGACAGTGACAAGCGCTCTCGTGTTATATGTAATAGTGGCAAAGAATTGTTGGTTGGGCTTTACTGTTGGCTACATACGGTGAGCGCACATTTTTTCAGGGTGTGAGAGGAGGGGGGGGGGGGGGGTTAACCGTACTATTTTGTTTCGATGTCAATCTCTTCAAAGAGGATGCAGCCCACATTCCATTCATTCAGTAACTCTGTTGTTGATTTAAAAAAAAATGTAAAGAAAATAAAGAAGTAAAACATCTACTTCGATCCAGCGCCTTTCTCAAAATGCAGGGCAGAGTGTAAACTTCTCCCGCTTTTATTTGTGTGGGGGGGACGGGGGGCGGGGGGGGGGGGGGGGGGGGGGGGGGATTCCACTATTTGTTCTTTTACTCGATATCTGACTCTTTTCTTCTTTTTTCTTTTTTTTTTTTTTTTTTTTCATTTTTACAGTTGTCTTTCTTTTACATCTGTACGTCTGCCTTCAGAGTTGACTTCATTCTCTAAGAGTGTTACTGAGTAAGTCAGTTTATGTTTTTGTCGGCTGAGTATGTGTTTGCATGCGAGAATACCTCTATATATACAAATATGATTAACAAGAAGATTTCATTGATCATTATTCCAATGATGAAGGTATCAAGTTTGTATATAATCTGCTATTCACAACATACAAAACAATGCACACACACACACACACACACACACACACACACACACACACACACACACACACTTTTTCGTATTTTTACATGCAGACTATTTGTAACAGGAAACAACCTTTTTGTGTTATTGTTGACTTGGCAGAAAATAAAAGTATCATAAAGAGTTTCAGTTCAAAGAAAGACACTTAACATGTCTGTAGAATTTGACAGCTGAATGCAGACGACTTTTTGCGTGCCACACGATCAATGACACTTCAAAAGAGACTTGTTGAGAAAATCAATGTAGATTTCGAAGGCCAAAGGTAATTCCGAATTGAAAAGAAAACAAAACAGTCCTTCAGCTGTTGTGTTCCGCATTGTACAGACTGAAAACAGAATCAGGACGATAGGAGAGAAAGAAAGTAAGAAAGTGGACGCCAGAAAACTGAATGAATAAAGCAGACAGGAGGAGGCTTTGCCAACTTGTAAGATGTAGGAAGGTCAGGATACCTGCTTACTTCTGAAATGAACTTTGTCACACACACACACACACACACACACACACACACACACACACACGTATACACTAATTTCAGCTGGTCATTCGAATTTGATGGAATCGGTTACGGCAGTATATGTTAATGTAAACCAATCTTATCATGAAAGAGTAGTTTGTTTGCTGTGTATCTTTAAAAAAATGTTGTTTTTTTTGTTTTTTTAATCGGAACAAAATATATTACCGTCTCACTATGGAATACACTAGGGTGAAAGGTCACTTCACGCTTTGTCAAGTCTCCACACTCAGCTCTTTCAAGTCTGGCCTTAAAACCCACCTCTTCCCAAGATAGCCTCCCTTCCCTGCCTCTTCCTTGTCAGTTTCTCCAGTTATGCATGCGTGTGAATGACTGGTCCGAAAGCGCTTTGATTCAGCGCTATATGAATGCCATTATTATTATTATTATCATCTGGATATTAAGGAGTAGATTTTCTGGATCATATCATTGAATTCGTTTTGGAAAGGGATAAAAACTGCCTGTTCTGAAACATTGCCTTCGTTTCATTTGTCTCACGATTTTACTGATTAAATGGTCAGGGAATGAACAAGAAGTCATTGTATTATTCCGTGTCGACATGTCCAGTTCAGCACAGCTTGCTTTGTAAAAAACGAAGTTTCAGTTCGACGATTCTAAATATACCAAAGGCTGTATTTCCTTATACTTTCAGCGATATCTTGGCAGTGGGCTTCCATTTGTTTGTTTCTTAAATCTGATATCTGTCCTCCTGACTACCACTCTATTCATTTTTTACGAATAGTAAGAAACACCGAAAAAATATGACATGAACAATGCTTTTTAGTAAGGAGAGCAAACCTGGAAAGAAATCGAAAGGGGGGAGGGAGATTTAAAAAAAAAATCGTTAAAATTGGTCTTGTGTTGATAAGTTTGGTATGATAAAAAAAAACAACAACAAAAAACAAAAAAACAAACAAACAAACAAAACACACAGAAAAAAAACAAAAAAAAACAAAAACAAACAAGCAAACAAACAAAAAACAAAACAAAACAAAAAACAACCCAAAAACATCAGGCCTGTTACGGGGATCAAACCAAGCATGATCTGTTCAGAAACAAGTATAGTCTCATCCCCAACACCACGCTACATCTGACGTTACTGGTCGACCAAATCTGATAGCTAATCGTATGGGTCTTTTTAGCGCAATAAAATATAATTGTATTTGATGTAATAACACCATTCAAATCAGGTTTTCTTGACATATCTCGATTATTTAATAAATTATTTTAATTCGACCGTAAAGGAAACGTTGACATTGCCTCAGGCACACTGCAACATGTATAGATACAAACCAGTCTGACAACAAGCTGACCCAAACTTAAAGAAACCCTTCGATCCATATTCATATGCAGTAAACACGTTGATGCCACACACATATTGACACACATAGTCAAACACACAACGCACAAAGGAATGGATCTGTCACAACGAAACTTACTGCTGAGGGAAGAGGTGAGTTTTGATTAATAATAATAATAATAATAATAATAATAATAATAATAATAATAATAATGGTACTTATATAGCGCTGAATCTTGTGCATAGACAAATCTACGCGCTTTCGCACCAGTCATTCTCTCGCACGCATAACTCTAAAACTTGAGAAACTAAAGACAAGGAAGGGGCAGGGAAGGGAGGCTATTTTGGGAAGAGGTGGGTTTTAAGGCCAGACTTGAAAGAGCTGAGTGTGGAGACTTGACGAAGCGAAAGAGGAAGTTCATTCCAATTGCAAGGTCCAGAGACAGAGAAAGAACGGCAGCCAACAGTCGAGAGTTTAAATCTGGGTATGCGTAAGTGGAGTGGATCCGAAGCTGATCGTAGTGAGCGAGATGGAGTGAGATAGGAAGGGGCTGATTTGTGAATACATTTGTAGCATAGAGTGCTGATCTTGTACTTTATTCGGTGTGAGACAGGGAGCCAGTGGAGATGTTGCAAAAGAGGAGTGATGTGCTCAGATCTTTTCTTTCTGAGGACGAGTCGGGCAGCAGAATTTTGTATGCGCTGAAGGGACTGAATGGATGAAGCAGGCAAACCAGACAATAGAGAGTTACAGTAGTCAAGGCGAGAGAGAATGAGAGAAACGACAAGTCTAGATGTTGCGTCAATGGACAGATATTTCCGGATGGAACTGATGCGCCGCAGTTGACAGTAGCAGGATTGACATGTCTGACTGATAAATTTTTGAGACCAGATTTAAAAGAAGTGAGGGAGTCAGAATGTCGGAGGTTTTCAGGGAGTGTGTTCCACGTTTTTGGCGATTGAAATGAAAATGATAAAAAACAACAGAGGCAAGGCCTTCAAGATTCACTTGTGATACACTTAAAAAAATCTAATCGTTAAAATGTGTTCTGTATTTGTTATTATAAAGCTTCGGGTTAAAAGAAAAAGAAAAAAAGAAAAAAAAAGAAAGTCCTACGGGCAGATTCGAACCCCGCGTGTTCGGATGAGAAGAAACTGTTTTACCCATTACACTATCGTGGCTTCTCAACTGACATTAAAAAACATAACATTTAAACATGCTTTTTTAAAGGGCGATAAATTGATTGCGGTATTGGCAGTGAGAACGCTGTTTAAATCATATTATTCTGGTGTATCTTGGGCAATCAAAAAATCTTTAAAAAAGGGAAATTAATCTGTAAAAAAATCTTTTTAAGTCCGCAGTAAAGGAGACGTGGCCATCGCCGCAATCACACTGCAACAGTTAGCCGTTTTCTAGATCTGGATCTAGATAGATGTACAAGTTTAGTTACACCAGGTCCATTCAATTTCTTTTTTATGTTCATTCTAGTTTCACAGTTTTAAAGTTGATGTGAAAATTGAGTATTTTGTTAAACTAATAACATGTAGAGCCAAGTACAAATACTTCTAAACGTCATATGAATTGAAAAGGACTTCATTTTGAGATAAGTCAAGACTGGAATTTTTTTGTTTCATCAATTCAAGGTATTAACTCTCATGGTTTATTATTTTAAACTGTGAATTCTGACTAATTTTGTTGATATTTTTATGGCAGTTTGGGGCATAATCCAGTAAGTGATGAGACGTTCACAAATCTTTTTCTGAATAAATATTTAACGGTCTCCTTCTCCAACTTTCCATCACATGTTATCGTGTATTGTCGATTGAATATAGGATTGAACGGGCAGGTGAACAACTTGAAACAAAATGGCGTCGTTCGCGTTCGCGAAGAATATGAGCACGCGCTTTCAATATGTATAAATATGTGTATGCAATTGATTTTTGCCCATGATCATCAGGGCTCAGCCAATAGATCTATAAAGTCCACTCGTATTGATTTTAGTATTTTCCTAAAATTACCACTTGGGCATATTGAAAGCCCTGTACACTGAGAGTAAAACACACAAGCTTTTTATGTATTGAGTATAATTTCAAAATGTAATATTTAAGATGAGAAAGATCAGTTCAAAGCAAATTAAGCCCCCCTAGCATTAATTACAGATTAATTTCCCTTTTTTACTATCTGCAGCAGACATGCAAAATAAATTTAACTTCCATGCTTAGCAAAAGAAGTTCCTGTTTGAACAAAAAATGATAAAAATTACTGCTCTTGTTGTCGTGTCAGAATATCAGATCAAAGTGACACGTTTAGAGAATTAAGAAATAAAATAAAATGAAATAACAGTAAATTCAGTTTGCATATAATTTGGCTTTTTTTTATATTTTTTGTGCCCATACCAGAGGTGCAGTATTGTTTTAAACAAGATGACTTGAAAGAACTGAATTTTTCCTATTTTTATGCCAAATTTGGTGTCAACTGACAAAGTATTTGCAGAGAAAATGGCAATGTTAAAGTTTACCACGGACACACACACACACAGACAACCGAACACCGGGTTAAAACATAGACTCACTTTGTTTACACAAGTGAGTCAAAAATCATGTGTCCGTAGGTCTTACTTCTGACGGGAGGTATCCTGAGAAGTCAAGTATCAGAACAGGGTTGGCAACTCGGAGTAGGCTATAGATAATAATGGGAGGAGTTCAGAAAGATACTTTGGGTCAGACTTGCTGACTGCAAGAAAAAAGTCAGTGGATTGCTTATGGTGTATTGATCAGAAACAGGCAACCAGTGAAGAGACGGAAGGAGAGGAGAAATATGGAGATACCAAGGCTCAGCTCTGAGAGAAAGTGTGTGTGAGAGAAAGCGTGGGGTTGTAAAACAACAACAAAACAGCGTGGGACAAACAGTCACTTTCCTCGCAGTACTGTGACAGTGAGGTGAACACTTGTTCACTGACGTGGTCATGGTCTTGCAGTGGTGAGCAGTTGTTTTCCGCTGACAGCCTCAGAGACGGTTGTACTGCCTACATTATGAGTCTTTTTGGTTTCTTTGTTCATTCATTTATCTCCGTGCGCGCGCGCGCGCGTGTGTGTGTGTTTGCACTCTCCTTTTCAACTGTTGACGTTTTATGTCAGAAGTGGATGCCTGTCAACATGTCATATAAAGATCAAGGTGAAGGATTGCATGAACTTTGTGACGTTGAAAACAAAGATTTGATGTTCTGTCACACTTTGGCTTCTCCCGGTTTGAACTTCGGAAACGGTTGTTTCGTCTGAAACGAGGCCTGTTTTTAAAGTCTGTGGTAAGAAATGCTAGCATGATTTGTGTTTGCTATTAAGGCAATGGTGGTTTTCATCGCAAACAATACAGGTTGCATCAGTTTGGTCATGGGTTGTATGAGCATAACATTCGTTTTTCGTAAAACACGAGAGTTGAAATGGTTAGTCAAATTTTGGGATTTTCAAGCAGCACTTCCAAATCTATCACGGTTATATATTTCAGAGATTTTGAAGTGGCTGGTGCATCTTCACATCGCCGCGACAATAACAATCCCAACACATAGGATCAAACTGTAAGCTGACCATGTAATCTATCAAAAATAACAGCGCTTTGCTTTCTTGAAGATTCTGCACAATATACGACAGGAAATTGATTTCCGTTTTCTTTTACTCCATCTGTTTGATGTTTTTTGGGTATTGATTTCATGTCGAAGGTTAATAATGTCAGGCAGTCTTTCAAAAGAAGTCTTCGTTTGTCAGATTTCTTTTTCTGCAGGGTCCACGTTCTGTTTTTACCTACTTGTTTGATTTTTTTAAAATGAATATTATTTTTAGTAAAACTGAATGAGATATTTTTCCCAACTGTTGATAGGAGCGGCGTTGGACAGGTATTTTCTTCTTTTCGCAACTGGGTAAAGGAGTATACAGAATTGTTTATGGACGTAACCTTGTGATACCATGTCAATTGATTGTATCACCATCGCATTAAATTATTTTTTGTTTTTAGTGTTCCCAAAACCAATGCACCTTGTACACTATGCCGCGTCACAGAATCTACCTTTAATCCACCCTACCTGTTGTAGAATCTACTTTTAATCCACCCCTCGTGTTGTAGAATCTACCTTTAATCCATCCCACCTATTCATGTTGATGGTGTTTTGATCACAGAATCTTCCTTTAATCCATCCCACCTGTTGTAGAATCTACCTTTAATCCATCCCACCTGTTCTTGCTGATGGTGTTTTGGTGGAAAACAAAAATAATGATACGAAATCAATACTATTCGAAACAAAGCCCTTAAAGACTGCTTCCACACAGTCATAACACGCACCAGATGTGTCAGGTCTGAGCCGTAACGATCTCCATGCCCTGACGAAGCCTGTAGGTGTGGGGCTTATGGACAGCCTGTCTCGCACGCCGTAACAGAGCCTCTGTAAAGACAACAGATCATCTGACCCTCTAAGCTGCCATGCTGAACGTGGAGAGCTGCGGATTAGAGATCCTGGCTGTTATCTGATAGACTCGGTGTATATGTCTGCTGGACAGTTTTTTACTGGCCTGGATTTCCGTTTAACCCCTTTCTCTTGACTGTAACAAAGCACAGTCCACCAGTCCATCCCATATTTTCTCTTGTCAACAAGAACCATCATAAGAATCCATGGATTTTCGAAACAAAGCTATTAAAGACTGCTTCCACACAGTCATAACACACACCAGGTGTGTCAGCTCTGAGCCGTGACGATATCTATGCCCTGACGAAGCCTGTAGGTGTGGAGCTTATTATGGTCAGCCTAAATATCTCACACGCCGTAACAGAGCCTCTGTAAAGACAGCAGAGCATCTGCCGGTTCGAAGATATCTGACCCTCAAAGCTGCCATGCTGAACGCGGAGAGCTGTGGATTAGAGATCTTGGCTGTTATCTGATAGACTCGGTGTATATGTCTGCTGGACAGTTTTTACGAGCCTAAAGTTCCGTTTTAACCCCCTTGCCTAACTGTTACTGTTCATATAGTCTTGGACGTTTTGTCGAGCCAAAATGCTCTGACTGTGAACCTTTACATATTTTGAAAAGTTTTGCAGGCCTGTATTTCCCTATGACAGTCTCTGTCATGACTGAACAGATTTTATGTTTTGGAAAAGAGTTGGGTCCAAATAAATACGATGCCTTTCGTTTGTTTTTAATTAAAGAAAAAACAATTTCTTCACAATTTTTTTCTCTCATCTTTTGTCATTATCGTCTTCATTTTTTCGTATCGTTTCGTGGGGAATGTTTGAGGATCTTTAACGTTATCAGAGTCTCAACCTGTGCTCATTTTGCAGTCACTTCTTCATTTTCGGTGTGGCATCCTGAAAACAAACATGATGACAGACATTTGTTGAAAAAAAAAGAAAAGAGGCGGTAGTATTTTGTTGTTCTCTGCGTAAACATCCACGGACACACAGACACACAGACACAGACACACACACAGACACGGACACACAGACATACAGACACAGACACACACACAGACACAGACACACACACACACACACAAACACCGGGTTAAAACATAGACTTACTTTGTTTACACAAGTGAGTAAAAAAATGACGCCACCAGCAAATATAATTGGTTTGACATAGAAAAAACAAAATCATCAAACAGTCTTGTGTTGTCTGAAGTTTGACGTTGCTATTCTAATCTGAAGGCTGTTGCATTTTCCAAATATTTTTATTTATTTATTTTATTTTTAATTTTTGTTTTACTATAATCTCTCTCGTTTAACTGTTTGTTACAAACCGAAACATAAAAAATGATTTAACCGACCAACAAACAAACGACCTTACCTAAAAAGGAAAACAGCGGAGGAGGAAAGGGGTCCATTTGAAAAAAGAAAATCATATCATTGTAGCCTGTGAAATAAACAGTAGCCTTCTTCTTCTGCGTTCACTCGTATGTACACGAGTGGGCTTTTACGTGTATGACCGTTTTTACCCCGCCATGTAGGCAGCCATACTCCATTTTCGGGGGTGTGCATGCTGGGTATGTTCTTGTTTTCATAACCCACCGAACGCTGACATGGATTACAGGATCTTTAACGTGCGTATTTGATCTTCTGCTTGCATATACACACGAAGGGGGTTCAGGCACTAGCAGGTCTGCACATGTTGACCTGGGAGATCGTAAAAATCTCCACCCTTTACCGACCAGGCGCCGTCACCGTGATTCGAACCCGGGACCCTCAGATTGACAGTCCAACGCTTTAACCACTCGGCTATTGCGTCCGTCAAACAGTAGCCTATGTCGATTAACTTTTAACCTGCGTCTTTCAATTATGAATCATGCACGTGCGACGACCCTTGAGGTTTAAAGAAAATAGAAATTCAAGTTTTTAGATCCCCTTAGAAAATATCAGATGTTTTGCATATGGAAAGTGTGGTTTGGTTCAGTCTGGAAATCTAAACAAAATTCTTTGACTTTTTGTACTTGTTTTGTTTATTTCTGGTAGCAAGGAAAATAATGGTTCAGGCTTTTCTTGCTTCTCTGTGTGTGTGTGTGTGTGTGTGTGTGTTCACATTTTTTTGTGTGTGAATCATTCACTTTATTTTTATCTTGAATTGTGCTTATGTGATTTCTAGTTCATGCATGTATTACTACCGTGGTAATTCTAGTAACGATAATGATAATGACATTGATAATAAACAAACAAACAAAAAAACCATGGCGTACAGATCTCGATCTTCAAAATGGATGAGTTTAGAGGAAATGATGGGGTGGACGGTTTCTACGAGTGCATCAGATACGATTTGTGTGTGTGTTTTTGTGTGTTTTTTTTCTGTATAATCGTCATCATCATCACTGTCTGCCCCTCTTTCCTCTTCTCTCGTTCTTAATGTCCTTTTCTTCTGCTGCTTCACTTTCTGTTTCTGTTTCTTCTTCTTCTTCTTCTTTATTACACATTGATTTTTTTGTAAGCTGACTTACTTCTGAGGTGTCGCCCTTCCCGGCTCATTAAGATCTTGACGAAGGGGTGGTAACTGGTCCGTCGATGGTTGTTAATCTGTCAGGACTGACGTGATTGTAAACCTTGCTTTGTAGATTGTTTTACGTCTGAGACATTAAAAAGGGGGAAACAGGTTCGAAACCTGTAGAAAAAAGTATAAAGAAAAAAAATAGTAATAAGTTATCAAAAATGAAATTAACAGAGAATGTTCTTGTCTTTATTTGTATTATCAATTTTTGCGTGTTTTTTGTTTTGTTTCGGTTTTTTTCGAAACTCTTTACCTTCGGTATCTGACAAAAATCGCTGAGCTTTAAGCGCAACACAACACGCAGTGTTTGAATTTATTTAATGTGTATGTAGGCACTGCGTATAGCATTTCAGTGATTGCAACATGCTATAGGTTTGGGTGGGTGAGGGGGGAGAGAAAGAGAGAGAGAGAGAGAGAGAGAGAGAGAGAGAGTGTGTTGGGCAATGTATCACGAGAAACTAGTTCTGGGTAATTGTTGTCTGTCTGCTTATCTGTTTGTGGTCTAATCAAATCTTGCTATGTCACATCTGGTCTACCCCCATGTAGTCTGTTTGTCTCCAATTTAAATATTGGTATGTAACTACGTAAGCACACACACACACACACACACACACACACACACACACTCACTCACTCACACACACACACACACATGCTTTCAGATAATTACTTGTTTTATTTTACGCGAGATACCATTCTTTTTAGGTGGGGGGTTGAATTTTCATGACTTGGTCGCGTTAAATCCATCATAAGACAGGTCTGTCTTGTTCTGCTGCCTACAGGTCAACACCAGGGAAATCTCAAACTGTCCACTGTTTTAACTGCCTGGCGGAGAGAGGAGGAATCCGTGTCATGGATTTATTGAACGCTGCCTTCAAAAAGGTTTCTGTCTTTGTGTCAAAGAGGAGACAGCGTGTGTTTTGATCAGAGGATTTACTTTAGTCTGTAGCTGTGCAGCTTGCACATAGTTCGGGGCGAGTGTGGAGGCGGTATTCCCGTGGGAGTGGAAAAAGCATGTAAGTTTCTCTGTTTCTTCAGTTCACCATATCATTCGTCTCTTTGGTTAGGAGGATGGTGATGTTGACAGCAAACAGCTTCTGCTGCGTTGGATTGCTGTTGCGGTTTCCACTGGCGTCTGCTTGATGTGGAGATCTTTTTACGTGAATAGCGATTTTGTTGTTCCCCATCCCTCTGTCTGTCTCTCTCCCTGTCTCTGTCTATCTCTCTGTCTCTGTTTCTCCGTCCTCTCTCTATGTCTGTGCATCTGTTTTTCTCAGTTTCTGTCTCTCATACTATGTACATCTGTCGTATCACTCTATTTGTAGAAAGTGGTGGACGTTGCTGTTCGTTTTTTCCAGATCCAAGAAAACTATGACACAGATAACTCGTGTATTTTGATTTACATGCATATGTGTGCGTTCATATGAGTTCAGGAACATGTGCTGCATGCTTGTGCGAGTGAGATTTTAGATTCGCAGTTAAGTCTTAAAAACTACAGTAACCTGTCTTTACGTGATGCATGTTTCAGGGTTTACTAACTTTTTTTTTATCTTCAGGGTCCGTATGCGTATAAATGACTTCCAACATTACAAGTCAGCATTCTGTCTGACGTGGGAGAGCGGAATTTTTTCTCATCTTTCAGTTACCAGCCTCTCCCAGGAGGTGGTGGTAGAATGGTTAAGACGCGCATCTGCCAGTACAGAGAGTCCATGAGGGTCTGGGTTCCAATCCCGCTCTCGACCTTTCTCCCGAGTTTGACTGGAAAAACAATGAGCGTCTAGTCATTCTGATGAGGCGACAAACTGAGGTCCCGTGTGCAGTACGCATTTGGCGCACTGAAAAAGAACCCTATGGCAAAATTCTGTAGAAGAAATCCACTTGTTGTCTCGTTCGTCATTTATCAGATGGATTTCCCCGTCTCCTCGACGAAGGCGGCAGTACATCGCAGGTCCTCCAGTCCTCCGTAGAGCTTCCGGGCCGCTGGGATTGGGTCGGGCCAGGTTTTCTCTCGGAGCGCTTGGTGGAGCGGGCAGGACTGCAGCAGATGTTCTGTTGTCTGGCTGTCTGTTCTGCAGGGGCACTGCTCTGTGTCGCCGATACGGAGTTTCGTGTATAGGTGGTGTTTCAGGCGGTTGTGGCCTGTCCTGAGCCTGAAAACGACTACCTGCTCTCGACGAGTCAGCAGGTAGTACGGGTCTGCTCTGTTGTGGCGTGGATGCTGCTACTTCACTTGTTCTGCAGCTTGGCAGACCTGTCCGTCTGCTCTTTCGTAGTGCCTTCCTTTGCCAGGGAGTCAGCAGTCTTGTTGCCAGTGGGAGGGAATCCACTGTAGGCTGAGTGTGACTTGTGCAGAGGGAGGCGAGAGAGGAGGACAGATCGTTGAGTTCTGGATCTCTGTTGGACCAAAGGGCCTGCAAAATGGACAGGGCGTCGGTCAGGAAGACAACGTTGTGGCTGGCGTAGGGGCTGACCTCGATGTGGGCTGCTGCTGGTTTCGAGGCTTCTGCTTCGGCTATGTAACTGGTAGAAATCCACTCCGATAGGTACACACATATAATTATAAATTATGCATGCACTCAAGCCCTGACAAAGCGCGTTGGTTTATGCTGCTGGCAGGCATCTACCTTGCAGATGTGGCGTAGCGAATATGGAATTGTCCTAACGCAGTGACGCCTCCTTTAGAAACTGAAACTGATCTCCCAGGATTTGAACTTCGTCAATGTAAGTAGAAGTAGACATGAACATGGACCAGTCTCAGTTTGCATTCGTTTTGAACAGCTAAGACAGGCAAAGTCATATTCCTTTTTTTTTCTTTTTGTTTTTGAAATTTCCTTTCCTCTGCTGGTACCTTCATAGCGGTGATCTATCTGAAAAAATGTACAGTGGCCTGACACTCCCGTAAGTACCACTGGTAGCCGTATTTTTCGTCTGGTCGTGGACCCTGCTTACCATTTCCATTCTGTTTGTTTTACCTCCCTTCTCTCTGATGGTTTGTTTAGCTTCGCTCACACCACTTCCAAGGCAAAGGGGATTAAAGTGACAGAGAACTCTGTGTAATAGTGTTTATGTTCTCTCTCTATTCCAGTGTTCTCTCCAATACTTTCATTCTTTCTCTCAGCGTGTGCGTTTTGCTATGTTTATAGTGGTGTTTATTTCAGATTCTCGTAATTCTTCTTCATTCAGAGGCTTGATTAAACCACGCAGATACTGGGGCTTAGACGTCTTAGATATATATGCCTGTTCCCCAGTGTATTTGTGTGTATGTATCCGTGCGCGCGCGCGCGCGTGTGTGTGTGTGTGTGTGTGTGCGTGTGCGTATAGATATATATTGTGTGTGAGTAACATACTACGTGCGCGCGCGCGTGCGCGTGTGTGTGTGTGTGTTAGAGAGACAAAGAAAGAGAGAGAGAGAGAGACAAAGAAAGAGAGAGAGAGAGCATTGAACATCGAAATCTTTATTGTCAATTCTTTTCAGCCCTATTGACATTGGGGTGCAATTAACAGAAGTAATGATGAAAACAAGACAGAGAGAGAGAGAGAGAGAGAGAGAGAGAGAGAGAGAGAGAATCAAAATAATGTTTTAGGGTTACATCAGAATGCTTTCATTCAAACCACAAAAAAACAACAACAAAAAAAACATACATCAGTTAATCCAACACTGAAAACATTTTCCCAAACCGTCACAAGGCTCAGATCCGGTTTTTAGGTGAAGCGACTTTTCTGGCCTACAAATCTGGTAATCATTAATTTGTTTGTTTTTTTTTTTTTCAAGACTGAGTTCGATCCAATTCCAGATGGGTCTGGAAATTTCTCGCGATTCTGGCTCCTCTCTGATGGCTTGTCTGCCTTTGGTCAAGCTCCATACAGGGACATGTCTTTCACAGAACTTGGGGCTGCCTGGGATGGGCTTTCTGCACGATGACTACAACCATTTAGCTATTACTTTGTTGGTTTTGTCTACTTCATTCTTTGTCTTTCTGCTTCGAATGTAGTGACGCCTTCAAGAGCAACTGAAATGAATTGAATTCAATCTGCTCCCCCACCCTCCTCTCTGTCTCTTTCACTCTAATTGCCTCTCTCTTTCAGCATATTGCACTACAGTAACTGTGACAGAATGTGTGTGTGTGTGTGTGTGTGTGTGTGTGTGTGTGTGTGTGTGTGTGTGTGTGTGTGTGTGTGTGTAGACATATTAGGTTTTAACGTCCCATCGCGCTTACTTAAGGTGCGTTCGTGCGCACATGCATATATACATACACAGAGAGACAGACAGATAGACACACACACACACACACACACACACACACACACACACACACACACACACACACACACACACACACACACACACTCACTCACTCTCGATGCACCGTTTTTTGTCTAAAGGAAGCAAAAAAATCGAAATTTCCTGAAATCAGCAAATAACGCAACTCAAATTTTCACACGAAAAACCTCAAACTATTTGTATGACAGTCAGTCGTGTCCACCTATGACCATTGGAACAACAGAAGAGGTATCTGCTGCCCCGACTCTCTGCGCTAGACTTTCATTATATTGGAGAGTGTCTTGCCCAAGTTACACCCCTACTCTCTCGGCCAAGAAGGTTTTCGGACAGTGAGTGTTGGGATGGTTCCCCCAAAGGCCAACTAGCCCCCAAGGTTGCAGCACAAAGAGCCGAGTCATAGTCCTTCACAAAAGACAAAGCTGTAAATGACTTCCCATTGCAAAGGAGGAGAAAGCATTGAAACTACAGCTCTCACTTTGCTGTTGGCCCAGCTGTAAACAGCAAAGTGAGATACACAAACATTGACCAGCCCTTTTTGAAGTCTTCAGTTTCCGCCAGCAGGTCACAAGCGTCCGTAAAAGTTTGTCACGGGAAACGTCACGTCCTGATTGGCTGAACATCTCTGCGACTGTTCCTTCCGGCAGCAGGACAGTGTGCAACCAAGCGTCAGACGTCCTGCTGTTATCGCTGTGGTATACATTTAAACGGCCTCGAGATTCTGAGCTTTCAGGATGTGGCGGTGATTCTTTAAATCAGTTCATCTCAATTTTTAAAAGCAATTATCAGGGTTTCTTTTGTTGTTGTTGTTGTACGTTTCGAACTAAGAAAAACATTGGAACAAATTGTCACTTTACATGTCCCACAATTAATGTTCATTTCTTTATGTCATTAGTGATCTTCCGAATCGTCTGTCGTGATGAAGGTGTGTGAGCATGGACATCCATGTCAGATCCTTACAGTTGTTCTGTACCAGTGGCCAGTAGATTCCTATGCCACACACCGAGAAAGTGTTCAAATTAATCATAAAAGGAATCTCAGCACACACTGCTCTTGACATGAAGATATCAATGAAATGCATACCTCAAATACGATTAACGTTTATGGAAGTTTCTGAAAGGAGCTGGTAGAACGTTTTAATGCTCTATTTGTTTATTCAAAAAGTTTTTTTCTCTTTCGTTATTATCATTTTTCTGATTTAAAAAAAACTAATTGAGTTCGTTTCAAAAGATGCGATATAAATGAAGTTAAAAGCAAGAATAAATATTGGTTTGAACTTCAACATTATTGACTTCAAAGACGTAGATAAAAGCTCGGAGGCAAAGGGCAAGGGGGCAAGTTTTGAAGAAAAAAACAGAAAAGAAAAGAAAAAAAAAAGATGGATTGGGTGACCTTGGGGCAATGGCACAATTTACGTCCACTGTGTATCATAAAGCAGTGTAAATTGAATTATTTCCCCTTATTTGTTCTTTATTGTTGTTCTTGTTTCTATTTGGGATTAGTCCTTTCTTTTGTTGTTGATCCAGTCGTCTGTGGACGCTTTTAAAATTTATCCACCAAAAACTCTGTTCACTGTTATTTTTGCTGGACGTAGATTTGTCAGGATTCTGGAGGTTGCTTTAGGCGACTTTTTTGCAACTGCACTTGAAAGAAGGGGGATGCAAAAGAGAATTTGGGGTAATGGGGCATAATGTTACTGAAAAACACCCATCAACAGACCTGTGTGTGTGTGTGTGTGTGTGTGTGACCGCTCTCTTATCTTCCCTGCTGTGTTAATGGCTTTCTGATAACTGGGAGGTTGTGGGTTCTAGTCCCATCACAAACCAACCCATTCTTGTGAGATGATTTTGGCTTTGTTCGTCTCCCACACAGTTATGAGCACCGCTGACTGGAATTGTAGGAGACGTATCATCAACAAGTCGCTTCACAAATTAATATCTTATTATTGTTTTTAAATCCAGATCACAGTTGTGAATAATCTATGCGTGTCTCTCACGATTCGTGTAGAATGCAGTCTTGTCAGTATCAAAACCAAACCCAACATTTGCATATCTTTGTCATTACGAAAGTGACTCAGTCGCAGTGAAGTTTATTCTTCGGTGGGGTTGCCTCATGGGTATGCCATTGACAGCCAGTTGTGGGTTACCGGCACATTGACTACGACAAAAGTGCATTAGCCTGGTAGCGTATAGGGTAGTCGGAATGAGGAGTGTTTTTGACATGCCACTGAGAGAACAAGGAAGTTTAGACAAGAAAGAAAAAGAAACGATTCTGTGTAAGACTGACGTCCAAGCTCGTGGAAATGATCAACATGAGTAAACGATTACCCTGTTGACTTTATGTATGCCAAAAAGGTATCCACAGCACAATCATACAGAAAGCAATAGGTTGTGTGTGTGTGTGTGTGTGTGTGTGTGTGTGTGTGTGTGTGTGTGCGAGCGCGCGCGCGCGCGCGCAGGGAATGGAGGGCTGGTGAGTGTACTATACGATTTCAACGTCAAGATGATCTTAGCCTTCTTTCCATTCTGAACTTTCGTTGTTAAAAGGGATAAAGAAGAGGAAAGGAAGCCTCTTAGATCGATCTAATGCCTTTCTTGGATTGCCCCGCGTAGTATTCAATTCAAAATCTCTCTCGACTGAGTTTACCGACAGATGAACTTTTTATCGGTTCCGCTATCGTTTTATCGGTTTTTTCTTTTTTAATGTCTTGTCCTTCCGTTTGTCTGTGAGAGTGCCTGTGAAGGGGTCGCTTCATCTGTCTGTTCATTTGTCCGGAATGACTGAAGCTGAAAGGAGTCGTGACAATGAGTTTTCAGTCATCATTCCTGTGGTAGAAGAAAGAAGTTACAAAGTTCAGCAGTCGTACAGTTTCTAGATGTACAATACTCCTGACCCAGAAATACTTGTGTGTGTGTGTGTGTGTGTGTGTGTGTGTGTGTGTGTGTGTGTGTGTGTGTGTGTGTGTGTGTGTGTGTGTGTGTGTGTGTGTGTGTGTGTGTGTGTGTGTGCATGCGTGCTTGCTTGTATTTTCATTCCTTCATTTTATCCGAAATTTTAATTGATTAAATGTCCATATGAATTGTACTATGCTATCAATGAAATGTTTGTGTCTTATTCGAGAGCTATAGCCCAACAACGATAACAAAACGTCAACAAGCATCAACAACAGCAGGAACAATAGTAACAACAGCAACTAGAACAATGATAATAACAAGAACAACAACAATAATGGAAACAATAAACAGTCTTGGTTTTGAACGATGATCAGAAGGAAAGAAAAAGAGGGTGGAAGAGAAGAATTAGCATTGTATAGATATTCTCAATTTCATTGTGCTTTTGCATTCAGTAACCCGGTTTTTCTTCATTGCCATATATGTTAGTGTCATGATTTCTTTCTATCTTTCCTTTTTCGTTCTTTCTTCTTTCTCTCTTCTTCTTCTTCTCTTTCCCCCTCCTTCTCCTCTACTACTTTTTTTGTTTCGACTTTAATTGTCAAACATTGACAGTGACACTCTTGTGATGCGTTGTCTTTATTGGTCCATCAAAGCCTTGTCGAAGGGAGGTAAGTGGTAAGTCGATAGTTGTTAATCTGCCAGGACTGACTTGATTTTTTTTGGTAAACCTTGCTTTGTAGATTGTCTTTGACCGAAACGTAAGGAGGAGAAACGGAACTTGATCGAAAGGAATGTAATCCGCCGAGAAAAAGAAACGTACCCGGAAGTGAGGTACCAAAATACTTCCCAGTGAACAGATTTCCCGTTCGCAAAGGGTTAAAGATTGTGCCGTGCCGTGCCGCGCGCAAGACCTGGGCCTTGTTCCACGAGGCCTACTTTGCAGCGCTAAGTTTGCTTAGAGCTAAGAAAGTTCCTAAGTATGTGGAATTCACCGTGGAGTTAGGGACATTGTTAACGATAAGTAAACTTAGCGTTGCAAAGTTCGTTCATGCAACTCACCCCTGTCCTGGAAAAAAAGAAAAAAAGAAGCGGTTCACCGCTTCGAAAGAACAAAAAGGGGTGCAAAGAATCATACAGATAGTATTGCCCATTGTCATTCAAGGAAATAAGCAATATACTAGAAAGAGACTTTTATAGGTGCTTGAATTCAAGTCTAAAACCTCGTCAGTTGACTCTCTCAGACTTTGGTCCTATTCGCAGACCAATTCTGAGTTTAGCTCTCAGACTATTATCAAACTCATTACGGACCAAGTATTGTTCTAATGTCAAGTGCATATGCGTTAGCAACCTGACAATTAAGCATATAATTTTTGACTGTAGCTTGATGAAGTCTTATGTACACGAAAGTGTGTCTTCACAAGTGACTGAGAACGTCGATGTTTTTGACTTTTTGCATCCATTATCAGATGTTTCGCTTGTCAGTTTAACGACTTCTTTTTAACGAAGTCCTTTAAGTAATTTCCTGTAATTGTATTTAGAAAATTCTTTCAAATTTCATCCTCATTTCACCCTCATTTGCCCAGTTTCCCCCAACTCTCCATTCATTCACATCTCCCACTCCTTCTAACCGATGATACTCAAATGCATTCATAAATTCTTTAACAAAATGTCTTCAATCACCGATATGTGTGACGGGACATTAAACAAAATTCCTCCTCCTCCTTCTCCAAGAGCTACATTGTCTCCTTGTTAAATTTCGTTGTGAATACAACGTTACAGTTCTTGCCCATCGCTGACACTTCCACTTTCGCTGTATCTGTGTGATTCATTTTCCATGTGCCATTCCTCGTCTTCTTCATTCTTCCAGTGAAAAGCTCTTAATATTTCAAAATCGTAACGCGGAGACAGTCAACAGGATAGTAGTGATAGATGTTTTATGCGTGTATTTTGCAAATAATGTATCACCACCGCAGTTGTACTTAATGTCTGTCTGCATGGCATAGCACACACACACATACACACACACACACACACACACACACACACACACACACACACACACACACACACAAACAAACAAACGCACGCACACAGATACGCGCGCACGCACGCACGCACACATACACACATGCGCATAAACACATGAATACAAACATAGAGCCACACTCATTAACACACACACACACACACACACACACACACACACACACACACACACGATTTCGTTTTTTTTCGACCGCATCGGCTATCCTTTTTTTTTTTCGGGGGTGGGGGTGGGAGGAGGGGGGGGGGTGTGGAGGTTGAATTCTCATGACTGTGTTTCATTAAGGTTAGTCATAAAACTGGCCTTGTCTTCTGGTTAGGGTCAACAGGAGGAACATCTCCAGGAGTCAAGTGTTTTCACTGCCTCCCCATGGAGAAAAAAGGCCAGTCTGATCCATGGATTTATTGGACGCTGGCTTGGAGAGAGTTGTCTCTTAGTGTCAAGGAAGCGTGTGCTTTGCTTTGTGTTTCGGTTTGGGTCGTGGTTGGGAAGTTCTCGTTTCTCGTTCTCTTTCTTTTTCTTCTTCCTCTTCTTTGTTTCCTTACCCCCACCTCCTTCTTCCTCCTCCTCCTCCTTCTTCTTCCTGTTCTTCTTCTTCTCCTCTTCCTCCTCCTTCTTCTTCTTTTTCTCCTCCTCCTTCTCCTCCCCCTTCTCCCCCTCCTCCTCCTTCTTCCTGTTCTTCTTCTCCGCCTCTTCCTCCCCCTTCTCTTCCTCTTCCTCCTTCTCCTCCTCCTCCTTCTTCTTCTCCTCCTCCTTCTCCCCCTCTTCCTCCTCCTCCTTCTTCTACTTTCTTGTTTTTGTCGTCGTCGTCGTCGTTGTCGTTGTTGTTGTTCTTCTTCCATCAGCAATCGTTCACTCTCTTGGTGGTAGCGGTGAGGGTAGTGTGTAGAGAGTGGGGGTGACGATGTTTCACTGGAAACGCTATACCGCCTGTCTGTGTGTTGTTATTCACCATAAAAATTGCCACCACCCCCACCCCCTCTAACCCTCATGCCCCATTCACCCCACCCTTCTGACTGGCACTGCATTGAAGTAATGTTCCGGAGTATCAAGTGAATGAAGGTCTTCCTCGTTGTGAGGCAGGCGGCGGTCGGTTGTATGGATTTAGTGGACATTTGCTTCCCAAGCTTTACAGGACTGTGTGTTCAATGTGAGGAAGGAGAGTTGTAGTATTTGTTAGTTAAGACTTCTGATTTATTAATGAGAGTTTTTTTTAGCAAATTATTTTTTTTTATCCGCAGTTTTTATCATTACAAAGGTATGTTTGCGAAACTGAAGGAGATGTTAATTTTCTAACTTTTGATACTGTTTGGTGTTAGTGTCTCTTTATGTTTATGTGTATGAGTGTGAGCGTGTGCGTGTCAGAGAGAGAGAGAGATAGAGAGAGATCCCAGATTATACACACAAAATGATAGATAATAAGAGGTGCGGATATAAAAATGATTTTTCTTAGTCCACCATGGACTGGAAGTCTGGAAGTTTGAGAGAGAGAGAGAGAGAGAGAGAGAGAGAGAGAGAGAGAGAGAGAGAGAGAGAGAGAGACTTCGCGTGCGTAGACCAATCTGAGAATTGTCAAAGAAAGGAAATCTCTTGTCTGTACCGACAGTTAATCAACTGTTATTAACAGCAATCTCTGGACACGCTTGTGTCCACTGCATTAGGATGTTGTGGATCCGTAAGTAGGACAGAAAGGAGAAAATCAGCTTCTGAGTTTCTCATGGATGACCCCAAGCAACACTGCCGTCAGCAGCCTTTCACAAAAAAAGAAGCTTTGTCTGTATGAGCTTTTAAAGATCTCGTGTGCATTCTGGTAAATGATAATCATGTTACCATGTTATTGGTTATTTTCGGGTTTCTGAAATATCTCGTGTGTGTTTATATTTTTTATTTCATTTTTTTTTCGCGTGTTGTTCTATTTCATTATCTATCTGCTTGTTACACACACACACACACACACACACACACACACACACAAATCAAATCATACTTGTTGAGAAAGCAGACCATAATGGACCGATGGAACACGATGTGCGCATCAGATGCTGTGTAGTCAAGGCTATCGTTCTTGAAACCATTGATGATTTACGATCAGTGCATTTCTTACATTCTGATTTGTTTTTTGATAATCTGGGGATGATATTCAAGCAGACGAAAAACAAACAAACGAACAAAAAACAAGCAAACATACGTTGATGCTGATGGAAGAATAACTGTGATTTCAGCTACCATTCACCGCTCAGTTCAGTTCTGTTCAGTTTCTCAAGGAGGCGTCATTGTTTTCGGACAAATCCATATACGCTACACAAAATCTACTACTGTAAGCAGATGACTGACCAACAGTGTAGCCCAGTGCCTTTAGTCAGGCCTGGAAGGAAAATGCAATAAATCAAATATGACAAACAAACACAATAATAATGATATAATACTGATAATAATATTAATGGAAATAATAATAACTATGAACAAATGAATTAATGAATAATGAAATGATAAGATAGATATCAAATGAATGAAAATGAGTAAACTAAGAAGAAAGAAAACCTAGAAAAAATGTTTTCTTCTTTTAATTTTCTACCTTTTGTCTTTCATCCGTTTCTTTGGCCCTCCCTCCCTCCACCATCTCTCTCTCTCTCTCCCTCTCTGACTAGCACATACGCATGGAAAGGCATGATGACGCTGCCCGTCGTTCTCCATCAGCGTTCTTCAGTCTGTGGACATGTTGTCGTTGACAGTTTCTGCCTCGTCTCCGGCTGGGTTCTGATTCATCGAATAACTAGTCTTCAGGTTTTGGCAGGGAATGCAGACAATGTTTAGAAAATCTCTATTTGCCTATTCCTCTGAGAGAGAGAGAGAGAGAGAGAGAGAGAGAGAGAGAGAGAGAGAGAGAGAGAGACAGACAGACAGACAGACAGACAGACAGACAGACAGAAAGAAAGAAAGAAAGAAAGAAAGAAAGAGAGAGAGAGAGAGAGAGAGAGAGAGAGAGAGAGAGAGAGAGATTAGCTTACAGTCAGACAGACAGACAGAGACAGAATGGACAGACAAACCGATTATGCGTTAATATGCATTATCATGCCTTTTGTATATGCGTACGTGTTTGCGTGCGTGCATGTGTGTGTGTGTGAGCGCGCGCGCGCGTGTGTGTAAAACTATTTTCCATTTGAATGATTTCATTGATTCGATCATTTGACCAAAACAAAACACACAGAGAGAGAGAGAGAGAGAGAGAGAGAGAGGGCAAAACGAAATAAATCATTTCTGTTAAACAAACATGGGCCTTTCAAGCTAACGTTTCTGAGGACTCAAAAATGTGAAGTCCTGATCGATGTTCTCTTCCACCGCTCAGGGTTACAGCGCGGAAGGTGGGGTTTTTTGGGTTTTTTTTTTTTTTTGTTTTCTTTTCCAAGTAATGTTTTTGCTATGTTCCCATCCTTTCGCTCTCTTCTTTCTGATGGCTTGGCGAGCATGGCCAGCTTTAGTCACGCAATGTTCGTCCTTATTCTGAAAACTTCAGCAGTGGTGGTACTTTACTACCACCTGTGAGAAGTGGTCTGCGTTCTCTCTTTTTTTTTTTTTTTTCTTCTTCTTCTTTCCCCCCATCCAAGAGTCGGTTCTGTTTATACGTCCATTTGTCTTTGTCTTTCCTGTCTGGTTCACTTTGTTTGTGTGTTTAACAATATATTTGCGTACGGTGGTGGTGTTGTTTTTTTTGTTTTTTTTTTTTTTGGGGGGGGGGGGGGGGGGGGGAATCTGGTATTCTTAAACCCCATGATACAGAGAGAAAGAGAGATATCTGGGCAGACAGACAGACAGACAGACAGATAGATAAATAGATAAACAAAAGATAGATAGATAGAGGGAGAGACAGAAAGGGAGAGAGGGAGAGGAATGGAGGCTGTGAGACTGAGAGAAAAAATAGAGAGTGAGAGAGACAGAGTGAAGGACAGAGAGAGACAGACAGACAGACGGAGGCTTGGATACTGAGACAGACAGACAGACAGACAGACAGACAAACAAGCAGACAGACAGACTCATGGAGGCTAGGATAACGGAAGAGAGAGACAGAGACAGAGGAGGTGGGTGGGAGAGAGAGAGACAGAGAGAGACAACGTGGAGAGGGAGAGAATCGCGTGCGGGCCACCCCACCGGGTAATCTAACGGAAATAAGATTTTGTCTGTCTGCTTTGTTAATTTAAGTTATGCCAGTATTGCAACACCGGAACACAGAGCTCGTATGCAGGGTATCTGGTTTTGACATGAGGACAAGGAAGAAAGAAAACCTCCTGTGTCTGGCTTGGCAATTTAAGAGCAATTCGTGACACACCGTTCTGAAGCGTTTCGTGTTCTGAAATGTTAGCGAAAAATGTGTGAAGCTGTGGTAAACGATTACGGAAGAAAACCTTCCCTGACAAGACTTGTATGCATACAGACGCATTAAGATCGCAGTGTTCAAATTAGTCTTTTTAGTTTGTTTGTGTGTGTGTGTGTGTATGTTGAAGAAGCCAGAAGCGCGCGCGCGCGCACACACACCACACACACACACACACACACACACACACACACACATATATATATATATATATATATATATATATATGAGAGAGAAAGAGAGAGAGAGAGATGAACTTCTGTTCCTTGTTTATTCAACACCATTTTCAATTCTCTCGTTTTCTTCATTTGACTGTATTCAATGTCTGGGTCTGTATCATGACTGACCTAGCTGCCCACTCTGGCACAGACTGCCGCGCGTCAGCGTAACAATTCTATTCATCAAGTCAACGAACTACGTACTGTAGGTATCCTAATTTCTACTGTATCTGTATTTGTGTATGATTTATGTTCGTATCTTGTTATGTACTATCTCTCCCCCCCCCCCCTAATTCCTTGCGACCCCGGTACACTTGGGGGGTGGGGGGGGGGCAGAGACAGAGCGACACAGAGAGGGCAGAGACAGAGAGGGAGACAGATAGAGACAGAGAGAGGGAGATAGACTGAGACAGAGACAGAAAGAGAGGGAGAGAGAGACAGAGAAACAGACAGACAGACAGACAGAGGGAGAAATAGTGAAGGGGGTGGGGGTGGGGGGTCGTAGGGTGGGGGCAAGACACGACATAATTTGCAAAGTTTTGGTCAAACGACACAAATACATCCAAATTCATTCGACATACCATTTGTTATGCTAACTAAAAAATAAAATAAAAGAAAAAAGAAAAAAAAGAAAAAGAAAAGAAACTTGGACGTGATGCCTGTTACAAACAACAGGACATGACATGAGACGACAGTGTGCTTTTCTCTCTCTCTTCAAAAATCATCTTTTATGTTTTCCATTTCTTACTTCACTGCTGTCTGACAGTTTATTTGGGCCGACTTAACTCGGCAGTGTTTTCTACAGAATTTCCTTTTTCCCCATACGACAAAGCACGTGAAAAAGTGACAATATTGAAACTGTTTTGGAGTCGAGTTTGTGTCACATGACAAAATGCCCGTGGGATCACGTGATCGAAAAACCGACGGTAAGTTTGTGAAGGCCAGACAGACGCATAAAATCAATAATTGAATAAATATATACATCCAAATCTGATTTGGTGCTTTTTTGTACGCCACTCTGTTGTTCTTCGTAGCGGCAGAGATCGAATAAGAGTTAGGTTTTCTCCGTGTTTGGATATTGAATCGGGCCTGTCTCCTTGTCAGCTGTGTGTTGGGTTTTTTTTAAAAATTTTTTAATATTTCTTTTCTGATGTTGTTGTTGTTCTTGTTGTTGTTGTTTTTCTCTCATTCTCTTTAAGCTGCCTCACTTTTCTTCTACGTCTTGTCTGGGATCGAGATCGTCCCGAAACCTACCCCCGAAAATGGAGTATGGCTGCCTACATGGCGGGGTAAAAACGGTCATACACGTAAAAGCCCACTCGTGTACATACGAGTGAATGTGGGAGTTGCAGAAGAAGAAGAAGAAGAAGAAGTAGTAGTAGTAGTAGTAGTAGTAGTCCCGAAACCCCAACATTCCCCCGCTGGGATGCCGGAGGGTTTCAGTATAGATAACATCCCTGCCTTCTCGAAATTCTGTGCTAGAAAGTTCCTCTCTTCTATTGCTCTCTACATTTCCGCCTCTCTTTTTTTCCCCTTCCTTCACTGTCGTCTGCTTTTTCTGCCTTCCCAGTCCATTTCCCTTTCTTTTTTATTCCGAGCAAGCCTTGACACGTTTTTTCTTTTCTGCAGTCTATAATGAGTTCAACTATCTATGTTGTTTTGCTCTGGTGATTGGGGGCTGAAATTACGAGAAAAACTGGGATGGGCACCAGCTGTCCATTCCGCAGTGTTATTTACCTTTATGACCTTTTAAATGTATTTTTTGTTTGGCTTTAAAGTATTGTTTTTATATCTTTTTTTACGATGTTTTTTTTTTTTAAATGGGTATGATGAATCGAGCGGAAGGGCCGGCGTCCACAGCACAGGCTAATCTCATTTGTCCAAAGGAGCTAAATATTTCGGATAACGTGTCATAAACTGAGTTTTGCTGGTTTATCTTAAGTATTATTATTACATTTTTGTATGTATCAGTTTTGTGTTTAACGTGGTTGGAGATCTGTGTAGTTGTGCAGTCCTGATATGGCCCTGTGCGGTTGGGGTGGACTGAAAGCAATAACGATAATATGGAGAACCCCCAACATACGGGATCATTTGGGTCGCAGCCTCAGTGCCGCAGTCCACAGGGATGCTCAGCTGATTCTATTTGAAGCGGGGCCGGCACATTGGAACATGCCTGTAGTTTCTGGAAATACTTTGATGGAAAACAGGGAACGACTTAACAGATAGCATCGCTTCGGAACGCATTTCCGACAACAGCATGTCAGCCAGACGACGCAGAAAACATCGATTTGTGTGTGAGCTTTATTTTTTAATT
>NC_134883.1:2781699-2791699 GCF_041734735.1 Babylonia areolata
CTCGAAGGTCTGTTAGGGCTGGGCACTTCAAAACAAAATGAATTTCATCTTCTCTGGATTCCTCGCACAGAGGACATAATAATTCTGAATTATGAGAGAGAGGGAGAGAGAGAGAGAGAGAGAGAGAGAGAGACAGAGAGAGAGACATAGATAGGGGTGGTATAAGTGTACATTAGTCACAAGAACTAACTATGTTTCTGTGGGTGAAAGCTCAAGTAGGAAAAGAAATTGTGATGTGCACGTGTTTTTTTTCTTCCCACAACTGCAAACAGAAACGACCATTACCATGCATTTGGACAACGAACGAGAAGAAAATTAATATGCAATTTGACTGACATAATCCTTCTTGGGTATGTACAGATCTCTGAGATCTTTCATTCTGAACAGGTCAGAATTAAAAGAAATTCTGTTGTTTTTGTTTTTCATTTTGTAAAAAAAAAGAAAAAAATCCCCTCTTTCTCTGAATATCTTAACTTGCGTGGTTTCAATATATACCAAGTTTGACTCTAGTGAGATCTTTCCGTAAAGGTATGATTATTGATTATGTTTTCAGATATTGTAGAGGATCGTGCATTTGTCTGAATGTAGAATGCTCTGCTATCGGTCATTTTCCACACCTTGTTTTTTATTTTTTATTTAATCTAATTCGTAGCTACATCCGTATCTATATGATATAAAGTGAATGAACCATACTCTGTTATCATTTTGTACCACATTCTTCTATTGACCACGTTTTAAGTGAAATGCGATTCGACTTTCACGCATCCTGGTAACGTTTACATTTTTTTTTCTTTCCGAGAGGTATGTAATTGATCTATGAAGAATACACTGCATGAATTGATTGACAGGATACTTTTAACTTTGAACAGCACGGAAATGAAAAAGGGAAAAAAACCGTCAAAACAGTACAAATGAGTATTGTTATTTAATGCATGTAATTGATCTATGAAGAATACACTGCATGAATTGATTGACAGGCTACTTTTAACTTTGAACAGCACGGAAATGAAAAAGGGAAAAAAACCGTCAAAACAGTACAAATGAGTATTGTTATTTAATGCTTCCATCGGACAGATGTGGAAAAAGGGAGGGGAGGGAGGAGGGGGGTGTCAAAACAGCATAAATGAGTACTGTTATTTGATGCTCCCACTGGGCAGACGTGTCTGGCTGCTGTCATGTTTGCTCTGGCATTGCGTGCGGACATTTTGATAAACTCATGTTGTTGTTTTACTTTCGTTCTTTATTTGCTTCTTTCACTGATTAAGGGTTTCTTTGTATATAGAGATGGAATCCACCTGCGGGGACATCATGATGATGCTTTTTATTCTTTCCTTCGGTCCTTTCGTTTTTAGTTTTCTTTATTTTTGTTGTTGTTGACGTTTGTTGGGGTTTTTTTCTTATCCCTCCCCCCCCCCCCCCCCCCCCCCCCGCCCGCCCCGCCTACTTTCTTTTCGTTTTTCTTTCATCTTTTCCGCCTCCATTAAAAGTTCATTCCCCATAGATAGAAACCATCCGTGCTTTATCGAACTGTGTGGTTTTCTTTTTTTTTTTTTTTTATTCGTTCGTTCAACTCTCCTTTCTTCTTTGCTCCATTCCTTCCTTCCTTCATCATTCAGGTATTCCCATTTATTTATTCCACTAATTTTTCTTTTCTTTTCTTTTCTGTTTTTGTTTAATACTTTTCATTCATCCATTCATTCACTCATTCTTTTTTTTCTATCTTCCTTCATTCCTTTTGCCTTTCCTCATTCCTTGAAAAAAAAAAAAAAACCCGAAAAACCCAAAAAACCCATCGGCCACAGACAGATACAATCTGTGGGTCATTAAACCGCATCATGTTTCTCTTTCTCATTTCTTCTTTCTCTCTCTCCCCCCCCCCACCCCCCACCCCGCCCCCCGCCCCCCTACCCGCCAAACCCTCTTCCTTGCTTGCCTTCATTCAAAAAAAATAAAAATAAAAAAAAAAATCACCCACAGACAGGAGCCATCCATAGGCCATCAAGTATTTTTCTCTTCGCTTAAGGTAATGGCTCATTGCCATTCTGTCTTTCTAACTTTCTTTCCTGGCATTAGAAAAAAAATGTTTCTCACATACGCCATTTATAGATTACCAAAGTGGTTTTTTTGTTTTAATTTTGCTTTCCTGCTGTCACTCTTAGGTTCTCAGCTTTGAAAAAAAAAGGATGTGAAGAGTAGAGACAGATAAAGAAACAAAGAAAGAAAGGAAGAGAGAGAGAGAGAGTAGGGGACAGACAAACAGACAGACAGACAGATAGATATAGACAGAGAGACAGAGATATATACAGAGAGAGGAAAAGTTATATAAACGGCTTGTGACATGAATGGAACGGCAAGATTTTTCGGATCATCAAGGGAATAATGATTTAAACAACAACAACTGAGCTTATGTTCTGAGAAACCAGTCATTATGCGTATGTGTTCGCTATTTCTATCGGGTATAATTGAATAACATTGAATTTACCCAAATCAATGTTTATTTTGCCCAAACCTTGCATGTGATCGTCTGAATAATGCTTTAGTTCATTTTCTTTATTCTTTCACTCTGTTGTTATTTTTATGTGTGGTTTTCTTTCTTCTTTTGTGTTTCATTTTCCTCATTTCCCCCCCTTTTTTTTTCTTTTTCACGTTCACTCGTATATACACGAGTGGGCTTTTACGTGTATGACCGTTTTTAACCCCGCCATGTAGGCAGCCATACTCCGCTTTCGGGGGTGTGCATGCTGGGTATGTACTTGTTTCCATAACCCACCGAACGCTGACATGGGTTACAGGATCTTTAACGTGCGTATTTGATCTTTTGCTTGCGTATACACACGAAGGGGGTTCAGGCACTGTCAGGTCTGCACATATGTTGACCTGGGAGATCGGAAAAATCTCCACCCTTTACCCACCAGGTGCCGTCACCGAGATTCGAACCCGGGACCCTCAGATTGAAAGTCCAACGCTTTAACCATTCGGCTATTGCGCCCGTCTCCCTCCCCGTAACTTCTGTCCTTCCTTGTGCGTTCATTATCCAGTTTTGTTTCCACCCGAAGGGCTTTGTACGTAGAATTTTCAAAAGAAATGAAACGAAACGAAATACGTAATGCTGTCAAAGAATGGCTCAAGAATGTTTTTGGATTGTCAAACTGTCAGTTCCGCGTTCCTCTATACAGGAAAGCAACTGGTGTTTGTGTGGGTTTTTTTGGGGGGTGGGGGCTGGGGGGCGGTGGTGGCGGGGTAGTGGGGGAGGGACAGGATAGGGATACCTGTCATGCAACTGACTGACAGATCGTCAGGTGTATATGGCGATATGAGTTCAGGTGAAACAGATGCCAGGGTTTCTCCAGGACTTGAATGTATTCCCCAGTACTTGAAAGTAATTCCTGCGATTACTTGAGAGTATTCACTGTGTTTTCGTGAAACTATTTCCTCGTGCTTGAAAATATTCCCCCAAAACTTGGAAAGTATTCCTTAAAACTTTGAAAATGATAGAAAAAGTATACCAGATCCCTGAAAAATCTTGAAAGTGTTCCCAATGGCGCGCGCGAGTGACCCCCCCCCCCCCCCACACACACACACACACACGCGCGTACTCTCTCTCTCTCTCACTCACTCTTTCAAAAACAGACACAAAGTCGCTCTGTTTGCCGAAATCATTGGCTCCGTTCCATTCAACGATTACGC
The DNA here is from genome assembly GCF_041734735.1 of Babylonia areolata. Classification (NCBI taxonomy): domain Eukaryota; kingdom Metazoa; phylum Mollusca; class Gastropoda; order Neogastropoda; family Buccinidae; genus Babylonia; species Babylonia areolata. Next base: position 2,785,387 of record NC_134883.1, read on the forward strand.
CTCACTTTTTTTTCTTCATTTGTTTTGTATTCATCTTTGTCTGCTTATTATTTAATTAAAAACAAAAAAAGTTTTAGATGGAAGACGCATGCCATCTGTAGGTAAAAGAAAATACTGTGCATTTTTTAATTAGGTTTTCTTCTTCTCAATCCAGAGACATGTGGGGAGAGAGAAGAGAGAGAGACAGACAGACAGATAGATAGACAGACAGATAGATAGACAGATAGAGAGAAAGAGACAGACAGAGAGATAGAGAGGGAGAGACCAACCGTCCGACCGACAGACAGACAGATAGACAGACACACAGACAGTTAAATTGGGCGGATGGTAGCATTAAATTCAAGCATGAACATCACGAACGCCAAGGTCTTTCAATATTTTGGGGAGGGTCGGAGGGGGAGGGGGGGGAGGGGTACGGATGGAGCTCTGCTGCTGGCAGAGGGAGAGGGGGGAGGGGCGTGGGGTGGGGGTGGAGGGGACTAGTAGGAGTGTGAGCGGTGAAGGATATAATGGGTGAGTGGGGAAGAAGGTGGGGTTACGGAAATGAAAACCTTCCTTTTATTTTCTTGGTGGCCTTTCAGTTATTTGTGTGTCTTCGCTCTCTCTCTCTCTCTCTCTGTGTGTGTGTGTGTGTGTGTGTGTGTGTGTGTGTGCTATTTACGTTTTTGCAGCAGATGGATGCAGGGACCATTGAATTCGTTTGGACCCGTGTTGTTTTTTTTTTTTGTTTCCTCCTTCTTGCGTGTGGATGTTTGCAATGTTAGTGGCCTTCGACCATTCTTTCCGGCGTCCTTTCCCTTCGCCATTTCCTTCTGGGCTTTTTGTTCTTTCGCTTGCTGGTGACTAGAGGCCCACCTTTTATTCGGTTTCTTGTTGTTGTTGTTGGTGGTGGTGGTGGTGGTGGTGGTGGTGGTGTGTGTGTGTGTGTGTGTGTGTGTGTGTCTGTATGTGTGTATGTGTGTGTGGTGGAGGACTGAACGAAAATCAAAAGGGGGAAAAAGATCTAAGAAGACAGCTGACAAAAATATAGAAACAAAAAAATATTATTTTAACGAGTGAAAATGGTGACGTTTGGAATAGGGTGGATGGGAAGGTTTTGGAGCAGAGAATTGCTGCGCATTTTGTTTTATATCTGTGTGTGTGTGTGTGTGTGTGTGTGTGTGTGTGTGTGTGTGTGTGTGTGTGTGTTTGTGTGTCTGTTTGTGTGTGTGTCTGTCTGTGTCTGTGTGTGTGTGTGTGTGTGTGTGTGTGTGTGTGTTGAGATTTCAAGTCTGCTTATCTAGTCTGTGACAGGTTGACAATACAGACAGAACGGCTCTTTGCATAATAAAAGGCCTTTCGCACAACAGCTGAGAACAAAGATACTGTGTCATCAGCCAGCTAGTTGATGGAACAGGACAGTATCCGTTGCTTGTATCATGCTGAGCTGCATGGATGATAAGTTACTGATGATAAATTATATATAATTATATGTTAATTATATTAATTTTGGACATGATGTGACAATAACAACTGATGCTGTTTTGTGTTTTATAATATTGTTTGCATTATTACTTATATTTATGTAAAATTGAGGACAGCTTTCCACAAATATCAGTTTTGTTTTAACAAATTAAAAACTCGATATAGAATTGAAGAATATAATGCATATATCAAATTTAACCATGCTATTTTCTCTGCCAGATGGTTGCCTTACAAATTATTGATCACAAATGATTAGTAACCTGTTCATGATTAACGAAAATTAACCACTCATATCTATTTTCATTTTATTAATGTTCGTAAGAAATGATTGTGATGTTCACTTACTGTGAACATATTCTAAGATACCTGACAGTTTATATTCCTTGACAGCTTGTGTAAGATCTTAAGAAATGAATGATAATACTCTGTAATGATAACCAACCTATTCATAATCCAGCTGCTTGGCTGTTTCTGTTTATCAGTCTATTTATGTTGTTTCTTTTTCAGTTTTTTTCTCTTTATAAATGTCCATTAAGATGTTGTTGTTGCTGTAAACCTATCAAAATGGAGTTTTTAAAAATGATAAAAAACCCAAAGAAAACATAAACAACAACAGCAGCAGCAGCAACAACAATAACCAAAAAACAACAATATATATATATATATATATATGTATATATATATATATATATATATGTATGTATGTATATATATATATATATATATATATATATATATAATTAACAATCCAGGTTTAGTTGGTAGGTGGTCTCCGGCCTCTGAGCTGCGCCCCTCTTCCTCACTGAGGTATCCGAGATAAGATTATATAAGTGAAGTACCTAAAGTTTATACAACTGAGATATCTGAAATAGAATATTACAAGAATGGAGTAGCTATGGTTTTGCCTGTTGAGATATCCGAGGTAGCTAAGGCATCTCCGATTACCAGGAAGGTGTGACCGGATGTTTTGATGTTATGGTTATATCTGGAATATTAACAGCATTTTGTTCAGTGTGGAAATACCTACACTGGGTCATATACGTAGTTCTCGAATATGTGGTTATATATACCTCTATGGTTCATTTGCATTATCATATGTTGTTAATATTATCTAATCAATAATTCGTTGTAGCGTTTCTTTCTTTTCTGACTTTTCTTCTTTGTTTGTATCTGATAGATTGTATGGGTATTGTTTGAAAAATCAACGGATAATGATGTATATTTTAACCTGTAATGATTGCTTAGTGCTGAAGACATTTGCTAGGTTAAATCAGCCCATCTGTTTAGCATCAAGCAAATGTCTATAAATCAACGTCCTTTGAAAAAAAAAAGAAGAATTTACACTAAAAGTCTTACACAGAACAGGAAAGGTTTTGCTCTGTTCTTTCATAGCAGCAAAAACAGCAAATAAACCGAATATAAAAGATGGTCACAAATTCCCTTTTCGACATTGAAATACAATATACACCAGTTAGACATGTTTCTGGGTAAAGAAAATTACTCCGCTCAAACGCATCCGATATTCTGGCAAGCATGGTGAGGAAAGGAATGGATGTCTGTGGACACGAGGCAGGCCGCAAAAGTCAAAAAGTCATGAAAACACGCTTCCACCGATACCGTCACTGCGACAAACCTGACGCGGTGTAGCGTATATGGGTTTGTCCGAAAGCAGTGACGCCTCATTGAGTAACTGAAACTGAAACTGATGTGTCGTGAAAGCAGCAGCAACAAAACGTGGCGACTCATTTCCCTCACCAAACGTGTATATGTATACCCAGTCTCTTCTCGTCGATGCGAGAGCAAGAACCATGATATCTCTTTGGTTTGTTTTGCTGGTCTTAAGCGATAGATAAAGATAGTGGCATAAACAAATGATTAAAAACAAAAATTGACACGCACTGATCCCCCATCTCTTTTAATTTTTTTTTTATCTATTCATTCTTTTTTCTTTCTTTTTTTTCTTTTTTTGTGAAAGCCATTTTTACATAAATCATTTTCAAGAAAAGATTATTCACCACGAGGCGTGTCAGGTCGCAAACAAAACTGATATTTGACAATTGATATCCACGCATTTACAGTGAAATTCAGTAGGCCCCTTTTGTTTGCTTTGATTATAAGGTCAACAATGAAGTAAATACAAATATACACGAATAATTATACAGGGATGTAAAATATACATTAAAAAAAACGAAAAGAAAAAAAGGTTAATCATTTACAGTCCTCTTCCAGCGTATACATGAAACAGAGAGGGAGAGGGGGAGAGAGAGAAGAGAAAAAGAGAGAGAGGGAGAAGAGAGAAGAGACAGAACTACAATCTCCAGCAAAACAGTCGCATAATAATCGAATAATTTACAAGCTAAGTCGTAGCAGGGTTAAAAAAAAAAATAAAAAAAGGAGGGGGGGGAGGAGTTGGAAAATAATCCCCCCCCACAAAAAAAAAAAAAAAAAAAAGTGGGTGGGGGTGGGGGTGGGATGGGGAAGGAGTTGAAAAATAATCAACCACAATACGAGACATGCGCATAGCGCACGATATGACTTCTTCCTTCCTGCATCAACCTTCACATCATCACCTCTCTCTCTCTGTCTCCCTTTCCCCTTCAGCTGACGGTATAGCATCTTCCATCGATCCGAAACGAGCCCTATTTGAAGGATTCCCCAAACGATCCATTGGACGAAGAGAATCTGGGACACCTGACCTTTTCCAGACGGAAAGACCTCTTCCTTTGGACTTGTCATCAGGGGGGGAGGGGGGTGGGGGGGAGGGGGTTCAATATGTATTGGTTAGAATTCCTCCCGTGTTTCCATTGGCTGCATGCTGTCAAGGATCTCGATTTAAATTAGTTTGATGATTCATTTTATATTCTGAAACATTGCTTATCATATTTCTATACACCCATGTCAATATATCTATCTATCTATATGTATGTATGTATATATATATATATATATATATATATATATATATATATATATATATATATATGTCATTTACTGCTATTGTGGTTACTTCGCAATAAACCGCAGCAGCAATGGTTCCTGACAAAGCAACTGCTAGCCAGCCAAAATTGAGAGAGAGGGGTTGGGGGAGGAGAGGAGAGAGTGAGAGAGAGAGAGAGATGGGACAGGCAATATTCCTAAGAGGGCAATACAGTTGTGCTTGAAGGAAACGTGACAGCTGTGTGGATCAGCTTGAGAGAGAGAGAGAGAGAGAGAGAGAGAGAGAGAGAGAGAGAGAGAGAGAGAGAGAGAGAGAGAGAGAGAGAGCAACAGAAATAAAAAAAACAGAGAGTGACTGTGATAAAGAGAGAGAATGAGAGAGAGAGAGTGTGGCAGCATGAGAAAAATAGAGAATGGGAGAGAGAAAGGAGAGAGAGAGAGAGAGAGAGAGAGAGAGGCAGCATGAGAAAAATAGAGAATGGGAGAGAGAAAGAGAAAAAAGAGAGAGACAGAGTGGAAGAGAGAGACAGAAAAACGTTAATGGAGAGAGACAGTTTCTTCTTGTTGTTGTTTGTGTGTGTTTGTGAGTGTGTGTGTGTGTGTGTGTGTGTCCGTGTGAGATCAAAGTGCATGACTCTCACCAAAGGGCAAACAGTGCACCCGACTGGAATTGTTGATAACAGTTTAGCCCGGTGACTGGCCCCTCAAGCCTGTCCACCCCCCTCCCCCTCCCACACACACACTCCGTTAATTGAAAAAGAAATCCGTCTCTTTCTCTCTGCTTCTCTCTCTCTCTCTCTCTCTCTCTCTCTCTCTCTCTCTGTACATTGATAGCTGCATTAGCGCACTACGATACTGGTTTAAACTGCAACAGATGCCCATAACGAGAATTCCAAAACAAGTGAAGATGACCAGCTGCCAAAATGATTATTTAAGATACTGGGCGTCTACAATAAAGCGCTGTTTAGATGTTTAGGGGTTTTCTAAAGTTTGGTTTAATGGTGTTGTAGGAAACAAGGAAGCTTAACTTAGAACATTTAAACAGCGTATGGTGGACTGTTATAAACAAGACCGGTCAAGCAAACTCTGTGGTAGTAATCGTTATGAAACGTACCGTTCCTTTAAATCATTATTGCAGCCAAAAAAATATTTATCTGATCTTACCATTTCCAAATTCATATCGTCTTTCATTAGATTCAGGTTTGGAGTAAACGAACTTAAAGTTAATGAGCGTTATAAGGATAGCATGAAAAACTGTATCTTTTGTGGAAAGTACGAAGACGAAAATCATGTACTGGCAATTTGTCCACTATATGATATTCTGACAAAGAAATACTTATCTAAGCATATACAAAACTTAAGGATTCCCATATTACCCCACTTACTTCAAAATGTCAACAACATTGTGTCAAGAGATGTAGCAATGTTTATTTTTCATGCGTTAAAACAGAGAGCAGAAAGCGCTCAGTCTTAGATGAAAGATAATATATTTAGAAATTATCCTTACTTATTTAGTTTTGTTATATTATAAGTTTCTCTGTCTCTGGACCTTGCGATTGGAATGAACTTCCTCTTTCGCTTCGTCAAGTCTCCACTCTCAGCTCTTTCAAGTCTGGCCTTAAAACCCACCTCTTCCCAAAATAGCCTCCCTTGCCTGCCCTTCCTTGTCTTTAGTTTCTACAGTTTCAGAGTTATGCATGCGTGTGAATGACTGGTGCGAAAGCGCTTTGATTTGTATCTGCACAAGATTCAGCGCTATATAAACACCATTATTATTATCATTATCATTATTTATTCTTCTAACATTTTGTTGTTCATCCAACTCAAGATTTGGTTTTCATATGTGCGTATGTGTGTACAACACGTGCATTTATATGTGCACAGGTCGGTGGCCTTACATTAAAACAGTTCT
>NC_134883.1:2799199-2809199 GCF_041734735.1 Babylonia areolata
AGGGTTCTCCCTCTGTCATTTGTCTGTTAGCATGTACATGTTTCTTCCTCTGTCATTTGTCTGTTAGCATGTACAGGGTTCTCCCTCTGTCATTTGTCTGTTAGCATGTACATGTTTCTCCCCCTGTCATTTGTCTGTTAGCATGTACAGGGTTCTCCCCCTGTCATTTGTCTGTTAGCATGTACAGGGTTCTCCCCCTGTCATTTGTCTGTTAGCATGTACAGGGTTCTCCCTCTGTCATTTGTCTGTTAGCATGTACATGTGTCTCTTCCTTTGTCATTTGTCTGTTAGCATGTACAGGTTTCTCTGTCATTTGTCTTTTAGCATGTACATGTTTCTTCCTCTGTCATTTGTCTGTTAGCATGTACAGGGTTCTCCCTCTGTCATTTGTCTGTTAGCATGTACAGGGTTCTCCCTCTGTCATTTGTCTGTTAGCATGTACAGGGTTCTCCCTCTGTCATTTGTCTGTTAGCATGTAAAGGGTTCTCCCCCAGTCATTTGTCTGTTAGCATGTACAGGGTTCTCCGAGAACCCTGTCATTTGTCTGTTAGAGTGTACAGGGTTCTCCCTCTGTCATTTGTCTGTTAGCATGTACAGGTTTCTCCCTCTGTCATTTGTCTGTTAGCATGTACAGGGTTCTCCCTCTGTCATTTGTCTGTTAGCATGTACAGGGTTCTCCCTCTGTCATTTGTCTGTTAGCATGTACAGGGTTCTCCCCCTGTCATTTGTCTGTTAGCATGTACAGGGTTCTCCCTCTGTCATTTGTCTGTTAGCATGTACAGGTTTCTTCCTCTGTCATTTGTCTGTTAGCATGTACAGGTTTCTCCCTCTGTCATTTGTCTGTTAGCGTGTACAGGGTTCTCCCTCTGTCATTTGTCTGTTAGCATGTACAGGGTTCTCCCTCTGTCATTTGTCTGTTAGCATGTACAGGGTTCTTCCTCTGTCATTTGTCTGTTAGCATGTACAGGTTTCTTCCTCTGTCATTTGTCTGTTAGCATGTACAGGTTTCTCCCTCTGTCATTTGTCTGTTAGCATGTACAGGGTTCTCCCCCTGTCATTTGTCTGTTAGCATGTACAGGGTTCTCCCCCTGTCATTTGTCTGTTAGCATGTACAGGGTTCTCCCTCTGTCATTTGTCTGTTAGCATGTACATGTGTCTCTTCCTTTGTCATTTGTCTGTTAGCATGTACAGGTTTCTCTGTCATTTGTCTTTTAGCATGTACATGTTTCTTCCTCTGTCATTTGTCTGTTAGCATGTACAGGGTTCTCCCTCTGTCATTTGTCTGTTAGCATGTACATGTTTCTCCCTCTGTCATTTGTCTGTACCATGTACAGGTTTCTTCCTCTGTCATTTGTCTGTTAGCATGTACATGTTTCTTCCTCTGTCATTTGTCTGTTAGCATGTACAGGGTTCTCCCTCTGTCATTTGTCTGTTAGCATGTACATGTTTCTCCCTCTGTCATTTGTCTGTACCATGTACAGGTTTCTTCCTCTGTCATTTGTCTGTTAGCATGTACAGGTTTCTCCCCCTGTCATTTGTCTGTTAGCATGTACAGGTTTCTCCCTCTGTCATTTGTGTGTTAGCATGTACAGGTTTCTTCCTCTGTCATGTGTCTGTTAGCATGTACAGGGTTCTTCCTCTGTCATTTGTCTGTTAGCATGTACATGTTTCTCCCCCTGTCATTTGTCTGTTAGCATGTACATGTGTCTCCCTCTGTCATGTGTCTGTTAGCATGTACAGGGTTCTTCCTCTGTCATTTGTCTGTTAGCATGTACATGTTTCTCCCCCTGTCATTTGTCTGTTAGCATGTACAGGTTTCACCCCTGTCATTTGTCTGTTAGCATGTACAGGGTTCTCCCATTCTTTTCTCTCCCTCCTATTTTTTTTTCCTTCTTCTGTTTTCCTACGTTGGTCAGTAACAAAAGTGCATTCTCGTTAAGTTCCTGACTCCCGACAGTCCCAGAGCATTGTTTCCGCACCGTGCCAGACGCGCAGACTGTTCAATAATGTCTCAGATTCTAGTTACCCCATCTCCCCCTCCTCCAACCATCCCCCTCCCCCCCTCCCCCTCCCGCGCCTCCCCCCCCCCCCCCCCCCCCCACAACATACATACCCACCATCCGCCCGTCTTTTCTTTCTGTCGACATTTATCGGAATATTTAGTCTTCTGATTTGTTTTGTTTTCAATGCAACAGCAGACAGGTTCAAATTTGGGGGGGTATTTTTTCGAGGGAAAATTTTCTTCTTTCGGTTTCTGATTTCGATTTTGTTTTCTGTTTTGTCTGTTGTTGTTTTTTTTTTTTTTTTTTTTTCTTTTTTGTTGTTGTTGTTGTCTTCTGATTTGCTATCATCTCATTTCTTAATGTTCGCTCCTCTTGTACGGTTCTTTTTTTTTTCTGTCGATGATGTCTTTGGAATTAGACTTTTGTTTCTTTTCTTTGTAAGTATTTTCCCATCCTTTTCTTTCTTTCTTATCATCCCATACGTTCCTTCTGATGTAGAAGAGTTCTTTTTTTCGCTCTATTTCCGTATCATGAATACATTTTTTTCTCTCCAAAGTAGTCTTTAATGTTCTGTAAACACACACACACACACACACACACACACACACACACACACACACACACACACACACACATATATATATATATATATATATATATATATATATATATGTGTGTGTGTGTGTGTGTGTGTGTGTGTGTGTGTGTGTGTGTGTGTGTATATATATTCGCTCAGGTCAGGCACACGCACACACACACACACACACACACACACACACACACACACACACACACACACACACACACACACACATATATATATATATATATATATATATATATATATATATATATTCGCTCAGGTCAGGCACACACACACACACACACACACACACACACACACACACACACACACACACACACACACACACACACACACACACATATATATATATATATATGCGTGTGTGTGTTTACAGAACATTAAAGACTACTTTGGAGAGTGTGTGTTTCGTTCTCTAATGGTTATTAAGTTTGTCTCCTGGTAGTGGAAGGTGGCAGAGTGGTGAAGATGCTTATCTACCAACATAGTATCTGTCAGGGAGTGGGTTCGAATCCCGCTCACACCCTTTCTCCCAAGTTTGACTGGAAAATCAAACTGGACATCTAATCATTCGGATGAGACGATAAACCGAGGTACCGTTTGCAGCACGCACTTGGCACACTGGAAAAGAACCCATGACAACGTAAATGTTGTCCTCTGGCAAACGTCTTCAGAAGAAATCCACGCTGATAGGTACACAAATATATACGCATGCACTGAAGGTCTGACCGGGCGCGTTTGGTTATGTTACTGGTCAGGCATCTGCCTGGCAGATGTGGTGTCGTGTATGGATGTGTCCCAGCTCAGTGACGCTGCATTAACAAACTGAAACTCTTCTGTTTTCGTGTTTTGTGATCATTATTCCTAGCTCATTCTTCTTCATTTCGCCATAACTTTTTTTTGAAGCTTTTTTATATCCTATTTTTCTATCCCCTCCCCCCCCTCCCCCCCCCCCCCCTCCCCCCGCAACTCCCCCACCGCACACACACACACACCTTTTACATTCATTCTCGTTCTTTTTTTAGGGTCTGTCTTCTCACGAACTGCCCGTTTCTCAGTCTATTCGGGCGGCATGTTACCGGATCATCTAAAAACACATTTTTTTTTCTTTCTTTCTTTTTCTTTCTGCAAGTTTCCTGCGTCCCCCCCCCCTCTCTCTCTCTCTCTTATTTCTTTTTACCTCTTTCTATGGGCCGGAGACCTCTGGAGCCAGCTGCATTGCTCGGACGGAAGAGCCTAGCATGGTCGTAACCCGCTACTAAAGGTGTGTAGCATGGAACTGACCACATAGTGTAGTTCGGTCAACGTAGGCATTTAGTCACGTGTAAATGTCAAAATGTTAGAACCGAGCAATGCAACTGGCACACTGCAGATGAAAGTTTTTGTTCTTGTTCTTGTTCTTTCTTTATTTCTTCTCCAGACTTTTTCTTTTTTGGGGGTATAGTTAATTAATTCAAAACATGCTGGCTCCTTTTCTTTCTAACCCATCCCATTTTTAAACTCGTTTGGCGGTGTGGCTTTATGTAGCCTTTTTTTTCTTTGTTCTTTTCTTTACTGGCTTGTGCTTTCATTTTCGAATATTTCCTGTTTATTTTTGTTATCTTTATTTCATTCACTGATTATAATCATTTCGCCAGGATTGGATGATGGGTTGGGTGTGTCTATGATATCATTTGTTTTGTTTATTTTCGTTCTGATCTCTGTTTATTTTATATTCCGCTTGATTTTTGTTTTCAGTTTCTTCTTAATCTTTCTTTCAGGTTTTCCCTTCCTTCCTTCCTACCCTCCTTCCTCCCCATGGTTCATTCCCGCATTTTCTGTTTGTTTCTTTTCATCCGTTCTTTTGTTTTTGTTTGGTTGTTGTTGTTGTTTTTTTTTATCCCATTATTTTCTTTCTTTCTTTTTGTCTTTTCGCCTTCTTCATCTTTCTCTTTTTCTTTTGTTTTATCCCCCCCTCCCCCACCCTCCCGTTCCCGAAATGCTTTTTGACCTCAGTGAAATTCCATCTGTTTGTTCGTTTTTAATTTATTTTCAATTTTATGAGCTTTTTCATCGTCCGTGTGCTGGTTCTCTGCCTGATCATCTTCTCTTTCTTCTGTCTGCTGATCTTATCTTTAAACTCCTTGTCTTCTTTCTTTCTTTCTTTCTTTCTTTCTCTCTTTCTTTCTTTGTTGTTGTTCATTCCCACTCTGACTCGGATCCACTCTGTTTATGCATACCCAGATTCAAACACGCCATTGTTGGCCGCCGTTCTTTCTCTGTCTCTGGACCCTGCGATTGGAATGAACTTCCTCTTTCGCTTCGTCAAGTCTCCACACTCAGCTCTTTCAAGTCCGGCCTTAAAACCCACCTCTTCCCAAAATAGCCTCCCTTCCCTGCCTCTTCCTTGTCTTCAGTTTCTCCATTTTTAGAGTTATGCACGCGTGTGAATGACTGGTGCGAAAGCGCTTTGGTTTGACTCTGCAGAAGATTGAGCGCTATATAAGTACCATTATTATTATTATTATTATTATTATTATTATTATTATCATTATTATTATTCCATCTTGTCTACTATATTATTTTGCTTGATTCAGTGCTCTCTATTTCCTCCTTCACTCTGTCTTTTTTTTTCCTTTTGGTCGCAGTAAAAAAAAAAAAGGAAAAAAAGAAAAAAGAAAGAGTAAAACACGTAATACATTCTAAAATCAGATGGTCACAGAAATCTGTATGACATATGTGCTTACATTAACAAAACATTAGATCATTGTTGGTGTATTTTTCGTTCTTTCGTTCTTACCCCCCGCTATAATCATTTCCTTCATTCTTTCTGTCAAAATATGGCAGCATACCAGAGAACATTATAAAAAAAAAAAAATCTTCACTAATCTTTACAAATCCTGTTTTAAGTCCGAAGCAGCGACGCCTTGGATTGTCCATCATCTGAAATGATGAAAATAATCTCTGTTGACATGTTGATAACTGAGTTTTTTTTTTATTACATGAAATTTCCTTTCCTCATAACAGTGTTCTAAAGATGATATCTTCTGAAATCATTTTTTTTCTGCTATTTAGTAGTTTATATTGATGTCACCTTTACCCTCTTTTCTTTTTAAACGCGGGTATTCCATACCTTTTACAGATCATATAGAGCATTATAATTCTTATAATGTTTCTCTCAGTTAGGTCCATAGAAGGCCATCCCACAGAGAAGACTCCATACTGCTGCTGACTCAGACCACACACTGCCCAAAATGAGTCAGCAGCAACGCAGGATATCTGTCTTGAATAAAAGCTTATTTGCGTTTGCACATTTCTTTTGTCTTTGCTGCTGTGTGCACATGCCAGATAATCGGTATACGGACATGCCCGGCGCTTCCTTTTTTGAAGAAGTGGGTTTGTTCCAATGTACCTTTTATTTACCTGTGTGCTAGCTGAATTGGTAGCATAGGCGGCACTGACTTGAAGTTGTGTACCTTGTAAATGGAGAGAGTTACCACTCTTTACTATTTGTTAACCATTTCATCTGCTGGCCTCATTGTTTGTTAATTACGCAGGATATCGACTAATAAACATCACTACTGGTAACTAAAACATAGCACAGTCTCGTAGCCAGACGAAGTGAATGTCCACTCAGAAGTGAAGTCCACCACCACGTCTGTCCAACCCCCATCACTATGAATCGGACGACATCTAAGACCTCGATGAAAACTTATCCATTAGCAAGAACGATTCTGTGGGACTAAAACCATAGTTTGTTTGAACGTGAAAGAAAAAGTGAAACGTCGGCTTGTGAACGCCATACTCATTGCCGTTGATGACACGCTTTTATAACAGGATTAGAGTGTGGTCATCGTAAAGAAATATTTAACGTAAGCGTTAACGTAACAAGCATCTGCTGTAATAGGATGTATATGTAATTGCATAGCCGATGTTTTAGGTATTATATGATAAGAGATAGAGAGACAGACAGAGACAAAGATAGTTTGATATTAGTTCCCGGAAGTTCGTCACACACACACACACACACACACACACACACACACACTCATACACACACGCATATCATCGCGCCAGCTTACGCTTATAAATATTCACTTTTGTTAACATGGGAACAATTTTGTTCCGTATTGACACCCACGTCAAATCAAGTAGCCGACGGTAAAAGCCACCTCTGACACTACCAGAAGTTAGCAGTTTAGGATGGGCTAAATAGAATGTTCATTTATTATAATTTGAGTAAAGATGAGTTACATTTTGTTTTGTGTCGTCTTGCTTAGACTTGTTTAACTAAGAGCACGGTATGCTCTATTAAGTTTTAGCAAATATCCTAATCAATTGTTTTGTGTTGTCTAGCATAAGAGCACGGTAATATTCTGCTAAAGGTTTGCAGATATGCTAATCAGTTAATAGTCATGGCAGACCTGTCATACGGTGTTCACAAACAATGTGCCTCCACTTAGACCTGTAAGACACGGAAGAAACTTTGTTTAATGTCCTGTCACGCATACTGGTAATTGTAGACATTTCATTTTATCATATTGTTGTTTTTTTTTTACATCTGAGTGTTGTAGGTAGGATACGACACAGCGCTGGTCTCAATGAAGAACTCAATAACAACTTCTCATACAGACATACATACATTACACAGTTTATAGTCCACTCGACTCTAAGGAGGACAAGGAGAGAGGTGGAAACAATAGTCTTCGTATTCATGGCTTCCTTCACTGTGAACTGCTGACCCACATTTTTTCTTCTGCACTTCCGTGACGGCCACATGATGCTGGCATCAGGCTCTTTCCTTCCGCTTCCAGCAGGGGTTCCGCTCTCTCGCAGCAGAAAAAAGAAACTCGTCCAGAACTTTTTGTTTGGACCATTGTTACAAGACCCGGACGCGTGTGGGTGTTCTGCGTGCGTGTACTAATGCCTGCCACTGCCTTGGCGTACACACTGTCAGCATTATACTTTTTCGCGCGCGCGCGCGCACACACACACACACACACACACAACAGACCCCCCACCCTCTCCCTCCCCCCAACCGCCCACCGCAAGGTTGAACAGCCTCTATAAATACACTGAAAATTTAAGACCGTAACAACTTAGCTAGGACTGAAAGGGTTTTTGTTTGTTTGTTTGTTTGTTTTTCAACAATTCACGCACGGTGTTTTTCGATACTGTCAACGAGGTTTTATGACATGCCAGATGATTTTCCAGCTTCCCTGTTCCCAAGCATCACAAACCCAGATATTCCGACTGTTCCTGTTTTCAGTCACTCAGATTCTGGCTGTTGACATCGATCGGGAATATACGATATCAGCACTGTTCACTGGCACGCACAGATTCAGCCACGAACCTGCAACAAGCATTTGTTTTTTAGTGACTCCATCGACATCGTCGTCTGTTGTTCTCTCTCTGCCTCCGATAACTTGGCATGTCTTTGTTGGGCTTCAGTCAATGTTGTCGCAACTTGTGTTTTTATTGTCTTTCTTTCTGTGTGTGTGTGGGGGGGGGGGGCGTATGGGGGGCAAGGGGGGCTGGGGGTGTGTGAGTGCTTGCGTGTGTTTTTGCGTGCGTTCATGAGAGAGAGATACGCTTTGACGCTTTGACATTTTTATTGTCATTACCTGTAAGGGTCTATTGACAAGGGGGTGACGGGGATTAATTCTTAAATCCCCTTAAGTGCAAAGCAACATTCTGCTTTACAGCGTTTCATCAACAAACAAACAAAAACAAAAGCAAAAATTCTCTAATTATCACTCCATGAGAGAGAGAGAGAAAGAGAGAGAGAGACAGAGAGAGTGCGCGTGTGCGAGTGCCCGGAGATCCACTGAACGTGGCCCCATTTTAGTTCTTGTTTGATTTGAATCGTTTCCCTTCTATATGCATCTCTCTCCCTGTCACATTTTAATGTATTTACCCTCTTGATTATTTTGTTGAATTATCTCATTTCATTTTCTGATAATAGTTTATATATATCTAGGAAAGGCTGTCTTGGACTGATCGGCGCCTTGGGTTTATGCAAAAGTTCCTTGTGTTATTTTACACAACAGACATATTGCATCGGAAACGGGTCAGTCCTAATGTTTTGACCTCCTTGAAACTGAAACTTCTTCTTTCCTTTAACACAACATTCACCAGCCGCCGTGGCGGAGTGGTTAGCGTCGCGGACTGACGGTTGGGAGGACGCGTGTACGAATCCCAGCGGAGGTGGGTTTTTCGGCCCGTGGCCGGCTCCTACCCAGAGTTGAGTGTGCTGTGGGCTTAAATGGGGAGACTGGGAGCACACAGTTGAGTGTATTTGGGTGTGTTGCTCTAATTACTTGACCGACACTACAAGTGTCTGTATCTCTCGGGCCTGGTTAACGCCGGGATATCATTATGACAGGAAGTGTAGAGTACAGCCTTGTCACGCAGTCCCAAACCAAAATGGACCTCCATAGCAACATCGTCATCAATATAAACAAAACAGTCTCAAAGTCTGTGACCTTTCATGCCCTGCTCTCATGGTGACCTCAGTTTCCATAACCCTCAACTTCTGTGCTTGGGGTGAGTCCTGTCAATGTCTTCAGTGTCGGCGGATTCATGGGGGGCTGTTGTTTGAGGGACGTGGTGGCCGTCTCCACTCATAGATATGCCTTTGCTACTGCAGACGGGCAGACCTGGAGGGTAAACTGGTGGAGTGTCAACGTTAAAAACCGAAAGCAGCTGACGAAGCAGGCATATGCATACACATAAAGTAGCATACAAAAAGTCCAGAGGAAAACATATTGTAATACTGAACCACTCTACTTCAACTACGCGAGGCAACCATACGCTCAATGATAACATAATGTAGTGCTGAAATTTGATATTTTTTTCCTTAAACTTTTTTTTTCAAAGTTTGCCAGTATTTTACAAATCTGAAGTCCTCGGTCAGAGTCACTCTTTCGGCCAACATAACGTTTCATACACTACCATGTTTCTCTCTCTTTCTCACACACACACACACACACACACACACACACACACACACACACACACACACACACACACACACACACACACACACACACACACACACACACACACACACACACACACACACACACACACGTGCATGCACGATCGTGCACGTCTTACGCACACATTTCACCAGTTGCAGCTGATCCTTTCGATATCTGTGAAGAGATGACCATGGCAAGCTTGTCCTTCATCTGCACATGGCTGTTTCGTCGATTGTATCCCTAACCAAATTTACCAGTTCACTCTGTTGCAATCCCATTGAATGTGTATGAATTAACTATAATTATCATGAAGAATCCTATGTCTGATAGACTTCGCTTCATATTTAAGAAGTAGGTTATTTCTGCTGTGATAATAACACTATTAGAAAAAACGATGATTTTATTATTTTAATTTTGATTATTGGATCACG
>NC_134883.1:2814199-2819199 GCF_041734735.1 Babylonia areolata
TTAGAAGTAACGAAGTACAACAAATCAGCCCTTCTCCTTTTTTGCTACCTATTCTTTACAGTTTTTTTTTTTTTTTTTTTAGTTTGCACATTTATCCCCTTAACCCTTTCACCGCCAAGCTTGCATTTATGCACAGGCGTGGTAGATGACACATGTCACTGAAAGGGTGACCATTCATTGGTCTGTCATCCATGAACCTACTGCTCTTAATATTCGGTGGTAGGATAGGCCGTATTTTCTATACATCGCAGGGGGGATTCCCAGCTATTCTTAGCCACTGTCTTTTCTGTGTTTATACCACAAGGGAATTTTGTACTCTGAATTGACTGGCGGTGAAAGGGTTAATCTGCATCGCTCGCTCACACAATGCCTTCACGGAAGCGGAATGATTCAAGGTGCAGTCCAGGTGCCAGTTGCATTGCTTTGTTCTAACTTGACACTTACACGTGACTAAATGCCTACGTTGACCGAACTACGCCATTGGTCAGTTCCATACTACACACAGTTAGTAGCTGGTTACGACCATACTAGGCTCTTCCGTCCGAGCAATGCAGCTGGCTCCAGCGCCGGGAATAAAGCCGCAGAGTGTGACAAGCGTAACACACCCTGTCCATTACCACCTCATACATTTCCCGACATCACACACACGCGCACACACCAGACAAGCTTACACGCAAACGCACACATCTACACCGAGGCAACAAGCCACATTGACCCACCCATCCAAATAGCCCCAAATGCATGCACATCCACTACAACTCTCCCTCCCTCATGCCTTCATTAACCCAAGAATGCTCTCACACACAACCACACACACACACACACACGCGTGCACGTGCGCGAGCACACACAAAAAGACACACATTTGCACTCACGCGTGCGCTGACACACACGTGCATTTACACGCATGCGCACGATTGCATGCACACACGAACGCACATACATATCGCGGGCAGAATTTGATCTGGCTGAGCCTGAAATCTCTCTCTAGTCAGCCTCCCCTTCCTCTTTTACTCTTCCCCTTGTCCATTCTTCCTTCTGCTCTCCACCACGCCCCGTCCCTATTGCCCTCGTTGTTATTCATCTATCGAGATATTGTACTGTACATAAGTACTATGTTTATGTTTGCACATGCTTATGTAATTTTGACGTTGGTGTTGTGAATTGACTCGCTTTTTTTTCTCTCTCTCTTAATCATTATTCTTGTCCAGAGGGCCGGATGTAAACAAGTACCTTGTGCTTGCTCCTTCACCCTCGTCAAATAAAATTTCGGTCGTTCGTTCGTTCGTTCGATTGTTCGTTCTCTCTCTCTCTCTCTCTCTCTCTCTCTCTCTCTCTCTCTCTCTCTCTCTCTCTCATTTATTAACTATTAAGCATAACAACATTTATATGCGCACATGTTTGTGTGTCTCTTAGAACAACGGCAGATGTGTAAGTCGGCAAAAGTGCTAATGTCTTCACCGTTGGAAAATAAAGATTCATTCCTTCATTCATTCTCTCTCTCATACATCAACACACTCTTTAACTCTTTATTTCAACCAGTTTCCTCCCATTTTCCTCTACCCCCTAGGACCTTCCCAGTACCACCTTTACCCCGCCTACCACCACACACAATAACAGACACCACTACTAATCCCATGACGCAGCGACCGTGCCTGTGGTCAGACAATTCTCATCAGCTGTCTGTCTCACACTGTGTCTCTACCTTTCTCGTGTTGCACGATTTGTCGACTCCCAGCCCGCCAGACCTCTTCCATGCAATCCATGGTCCGTGCGTGCACCGCTATGTCCAGAAGCGTTCAGTTTACGACTTGCCCTTCTTTTTTAGGCTTGACTGGACAGTAACCGGCTTCGCTGGGAGGTAAGGTCGTGGAGTGAGGATGGGGTGGGGTGAGGTTGTGGGGGGGTCTTGTGTGTTGTATGTCACTGTCTGTCTGTGTCCAGGTGTCAGTCTGTATATCTGTCGCTTGGTGTGTGTGTGTGTGTGTGTGTGTGTGTGTGTGCATGCGTGCGTGTGTGGTGCGCAGGTGTGGGGGTGGGGTGCATGCATGTGTGCGTGCTTTGCCATCTCCCTCTCTCTCTTTGGCTGTCTTTGTGCCTGTGCATCTCTGTCGCTATTTCTCTGTTTCTCCAGTGTACGTGCGGAAAGAAACCATTAGTTCGGGTTTTCAGTGTTTTGTGAATAATGTCATGTATAACTACCTGAATATTTTTAGCTACACCACATTATTTCCTGGTGTGCGTGTGTGTGTTTTTGTTTTTTTCTGATACACATTGTGCCTGTATTACCGATGTGGTTACTCCATATCTCTTTGCCCTTGCGCAAACATACACTTCATTATGACATAAAGATAAGAAGAAGAAGAAGAAAAAAAAAGAAGAAGAAGAAGAAGATGATGATGATGATGAAGAGCAACAACAACAACAATAATAATAATGATAATGATAATACAACAACAACAACAATAATAATAATAATGATAATACAACAACAACAACAACAACAATAATAATAATAATCATAATATAATGATGATAATGATAATGTAAAAAAAAAACCCACAACACGCAAATTCTTGTTAAGGGACATGTTTGAGCGCTTTCATATCAGTCATTCACACGCATGGGAAAATCTGATGCTTGTTCGAATCGTAAGGTCCAGAGTCAGAAAGAGCGGTAACCAACTGTGGTGCACTGTTTTGAATCTGGGATCGCCGAAACATTCGTGGCTCTGAAGCTGATCGTGAAGACCGAGATAGCCGATAGACGTGAAGGCAGTCACAGAGATTTTATCTTCTTTTTAAAAAAAAAATTATTGAGACACCTTGCAATAGCACATATTTTTTTAAGCTCTATGCGCTTTACAATAGCACCAGACCATCCACTCAAACATCCCCACGCAAACATAAGCATATGATTTAAAACATAGGTAAGAGACAACAATTAAAAGAGAGTTATATCATTGAATAGATCAAGAAATGTGTCAGATAAAAAAATATATATAAAAAATAGAACGAAATAATGATAATAACAAAAATGTGGACAATTGAAAGAAGTACACAAGCACGCATGCACATAGATACATACAAAACACACAACGCACGCGCACACACACACACTCACACACACACACACACACACACACACACACACACACACACACACACACACACAGATAAGAAGCGGCAGATTTGTATATGCAATTACAACAAAGAGCGCTGATCTTGTACTTCATTCTATGTGAGACCGGGTGCCAGTGGAGCCAATGGAGAGATACGCAGAAGAGGAGTGGTGTGCTCGGATTGGACCTCTCTTTTTTTAACGACGAGTCAAGTGACAGAATTAGTTTTATATGGGCTTAATGGAGTGAAAGTGTAAGCAAGGCAAGGCAAGGCAAGACGTGAATTTCGTGTGCCCCCTGTGGGCATTGAAACATTACATACATTCATCTTTAAGGCAAACGCGCGCGCACACACACACACACACACACACACACACACACACACGCACGCACGCACGCACGCACGCACGCACGCACACACTAAAAACGATGATGTCATAAACTAGAAATAGGCCCATTTGTTCAAAATTAATAATGAAACATACATTAACATGTTGACAAATTTTTTCCCTTTCAATAGACAAAAATTGAATGAAAAGAAGTACATTTTGAAGGAACAAAGGATTGGAGTTTTAACAGTATTCTTTTTTTTTTATATAAGGAAAACAGTAAGTAGGCGAACTTGGCAAACTAGACAAAGAAGAGTTACAGTTGATGAGAGACAATGGAAGAAGCTACGAGTGTAGACGTTGTATCAGTGGACATGTATTTCCGTATCGATCCGATCCGCCGGAAATGTCAGCAGCAGGTTCTGAATCATACATTGTTGCATGGACATGACTGTGCTCACAAAGGACAACACCAATGCTTTTGACTGAGCTGGACAGAGGAATGAATGCACTGAGTACACGTTTGATTGAGTCAGTTACGAAAAAAAGAAGAGTTTGTGATTGGTTTCCACGAGTTTGTTTTCTAATCCACACACTGCATGTAGCTGAGAACTCATTCGCACTGAAAACAACTTCAGATCCCGCAAACATCGATTCCTTTACACGATAAAACAACCGATAACCGGTATGAGTTTGTTTTGTGACCCCCTAACCCACCCCCTCTACTTCTTACCCAGTTCTGTCCATCAAAATCTATGGACCCTTTGTACATGTTTGTGTTTAATCACACACACACACACACACACACACACACACACACACACACACACACACACACACACACACACACACACACACACACACACACACACACACACACACACACACACACACATTTATAGTGAGAAAGGGAGAAAGAGAGAAGAGATGTAGATGTTTTATTCATATAGGCCATAGCCCCTTAGAAGGGGGTACACATGGAATTGACATTAAGTCGCATATTACTACAAAGAAAAATTACGTTACATAAGCATTGCGTTGTTTAAAAGCTCTATGCAAATATAAAGCAAAATGTTGTACAATAGTTTCGTTCGTAGACGACGATAACAAAATGAGTTTAAATAAAAAAGGCTGTCTATAAAATTTGAGTGGAATTAATCGTTCTCTAATATTTCTCAATGCTGGACAACTAAGCACAAAATGGACCTCATCATCAGTTGATTCTTTGCATAATGGGCATAACAAATTACAAATGTTTGACTGCCTATAACGATACTGATGAGTAAAAATATCAGAGACACCGAACCTAAGAGAGAAGAGAGAGAGGGAGAGACAGATGCAGAGACAGAGATAGAGCAGAACGGAATGGAATGGGACAGAACAGAGAAGAATACAACATCATAGAATGGAATAGAAATATGGAGAGATAGAAAAAAAATGGAGAGATGGAGGAAACGAAGGCCCTGACATGAGCTTGACATACTGATGATATTATTAGTATCATTATCATACTCCTTTCTCCCTCACAAACCAACTTTTGGAGAGAAAAG
>NC_134883.1:2824199-2836699 GCF_041734735.1 Babylonia areolata
GTCTGTCTGCCTGCCTGTCTGTCTGTCTGTCTCTCTGCCTCTCCTCTGTCGCTCATTGCCTCCCTGTTTCTGTCTCTGCCTTTCTGCCTGCCTGTCTGTCTGCCTGCCTTTCTGCCTGCCTGCCTGTCTGTCTGTCTGTCTGTCTCTCTCTCTCTCTCTCTCTCCGTGTCTGTCTCTTCCAAATTCCCCCCATTCGCTCGCTGGCTATGATCGACCATGATCTATTGTGCATCGTAACTGCATGATTTGATAATATTTATGTTAGACGATGCATGCAATCATGACGAACGGCACGACTCATATAGAAAAAAACAACCAACAATAACAAAAAACAACCCAACAACCTCTATCTTCGCCTCTGCCTCTGTCTGTCCGTCTGTCTCTCTCAACCACTCAATCTTTCTATCTCCTCCTATACTTCTTCTTCTTCCTCCTCCTCTTCCTCCTCCTTCTCCTACGCCTCCTCCTCCCCGTCTCCATCTCACAGAGAATAGCCCCTCAAAACCTGTGACCAGTGACTCACTACGGCCGGCTGCTTTCTGATTACCACATAGATTTCCTCGGCTCCAACCTCCCCACCTCCTCCCGGGGGGATTCGAACCCCTGTCCCTCTCCAGCAAGTTCTCTGATTGTTCCCGTATTGTCTGCAGGCCTTCATGAGGGCGCGCACACCCACGTGGGCCTGTCCAGTGGGCAGCGTTCAATCTTGAGGGTCTGCAGAATTTATTGGTCATCTGCCACCCCCACGCCCCCCTCCCCCCTCCTCCCTACGCCCTCTCTCTGTGTGTGCCAGACTGTTCGAAAGGAGAGGTTGGGAAACTCGGTTTTTTTTTCTTTCTTCTCTTGTTTTCTGTGTTTCTGTCTGTCTGTCTTGTTTCCCCCACTTTTATATATTTTTTGTCGAGTTTGTCGTCGTTTGTTCTTGGTTTTGGTTGCATGGTCATCTTTTTCTCGTTGCTTTCATTTCTTTCTTTTTATTTTATTTTATTTTTGTGTGTGTGTGTTTCTTTCTTTGTCCAGTCTTCAGTCTGCTTGTTGTTTTATAGTTCCTGTTTTGTCTCTGTATCTTTCTTTGTTTCTTTTTTTTTTAATTTCTTTTCGTTTTTTTTTTTCTTGCTTCTTCGCTTCCATGCTACCTTTCTTTCTCTCTTGCTGGCTTTTATTCTCCATTGCTTTCTTTCTTCGTTGATTTCCTCCTTCCTTCCTTCCTTCTGACTTTGGTTTCTTTCTTTCCTTTCTTTTTTTCTTTCTATCTTTCCTTCGTTGTTGTCTTGATTTCTTGCTCCCATTTCTTCTTTTCCTCCTTTCCTTCATTCCTTCGTTTCATACTTTCTGTCCTTCGCTATTTTTTTTTTTTTTTAATCCTTGCTTTCTTTCGCTTCTTTCTTTCTTGTATCACACCCTGTTTCTTTTTTTTCTGTCTGTCTGTCTGTTTTCTTTCTTTCTTTCCCTTTTCTCTTTTTCCTTCTTTCTTTCTTTCCTTCTGTTTTTTTTTTCTTCTGTTCTTTCCTCCTTATTCCTCATTTTCTTTCTCTCGCTCCTTCTTTCCTTTTCTGCTTTCTTTCTTCGAATTTTTTCTTTCACTCTTCTTTTTTCATCCTTCCTTCTTTCTTTTATTTCTTCCTTATTTCCTCACTTTCTTTTCGTCTTTTGATATATATGCTTTTTTTCTCTCCATTTACATTCAAACATGATGACAGAAGTTACATGGCATATTTTCAAAGTATAAATCATCTTTTTTTTCGTATTTTTACTTTTCCTTTCCTTTCATTTTCTTTACCTTTCCTTTTTTTTAAAAACAATTCTGTTCTGTTCTTACCACTCGTGTTGTGTTTTCTTCGGGACTGATGGTTCCATCGTTTCCTGATGACTTGTCTGAATGGGTTCCTCTTTCTTTTCTGCTTTCTCTCCATCTCCTGTTCCCTCTTTCCATCTTTTTGCTGTCGTTGTTGTTGTTGTTGCTGTTGTTGTTGTTTTTGGTGTTGTTGTTTATCATTCCGGTTTTCTTGTGCTGTTTGCTATTTTTTTTTATTTTTTTTTTTATCATTATTCTTTGCTTTTGATGGGTGAAACTGAATCTGATTGGGCATCCCTCTTTTGTATCGCCATCTGTGTCTCTTGCTTTCTGTTTCTTTCCCTCGTGTGTGTGTGTGTGTGTGTGTGTGTGTGTGTGTGTGTGTGTGTGTGTGTGTGTGTGTGTGTGTGTGTTTTGTGTGTGTGTGTGTGTGTGTGTGTGTGTGTGTGTTTTTTTGTGTGTGTGTGTGTGTGTGTGTGTGTGTGTTTGTTTTGTGTGTGTGTGTGTGTGTGTGTGTGTGTGTGTGTGGTTGTGTTGTGTGTGTGCTGTGTGTTGTGCGTGTGTGTGTTGTGTGTGTGTGTGTGTGTGTGTGTGTGTGTCTGTGTTTTGTGTGTGTGTGTGTGTGTGTGTGTGTGTTTTGTGTGTTGTGTGTGTGTGTGTGTGTGTGTGTGTGTGTTTTGTGTGTGTGTGTGTGTGTGTGTGTGTGTGTGTGTGTGTGTGTGTGTTGTGTGTGTGTGTGTGTGTGTGTGTGTGTGTGTGTGTGTGTGTGTGTGTGTGGTGTGTGTGTGTGTGTGTGTGTGTGTGTGAGTGTGTGTGTGTGAGTGTGTGTGTGTGTGTGTGTGTGTGTGTGTGTGTGTGTGTTGTGTCTTGTGTGTGTGTTGTGTGTTGTGCGTGTCTGTTTTGTGTGTGTGTGTGTGTGTGTGTGTGTGTATGTGCGTGTGCGTGTGCGTGTGTGTGTGTGTGTTTCAAGAACTTTGGGCACTTTATTTGATCAAATTCGTATTTATGATGCATGGCTATAACAGCAGCCCGTAATTTATAACACCAAACCAGTATGTACATTTTATACCAAGCTGTGCATTGTGCTCTGGGTTAAACCGAAACTAGTTTGTTTCTGTTTTGTTGAGCTGCACCTTATAAAGCATTTATTTGGAAATGAACACAAAGTTGAAAACAATAGTACACATAATCATTGAGTAACGTATGAGAAGTCTCAGTGTGTGCTAAAAATGTGACCATTGGTACACAGGAATTGGCGAGAATATGAAACAAGGCGAGTGTTTTGATTTGATTTAAACCTTGACTGACTATGAATGTGGGGAAAAAGAGTGAATAGTTATACTAATTACATAACAATCATAATGAGACATTGTAAATGTAATTAAAAAGCTCACGTTGTTGACGTTCGCGGCGCTTTGAGACACTAAGTACTCCAGGTCAGCATATATTTATAGACAATTTCTGGTTTCTAAATGTGTGGCGATCTGGAATTGACAATGGAGAGACGAGCTGCTGGTTTCTTTTAATTGAACATAATTCCAAATCCTGTCTATCAGTATGAATGTACCAAAATGAACTGGGCTCCATCCATTATCTCCTAGTCCTGCATATTTTTTTCTGTATTTTTTGGAACATTTTGTTCACTCAAAAATAGGAAGTTTTATTTTCTACCAATATCGTTTACTACGGACGTTGAAATCATTACTGACTCGCGTTAGGGGGAAATCACTGTTGAATCCAACTGTACTGATTTATAGTAGTGGGTAAAGAACACAGCACTGAAGATATCACAGCAGAACGGATCATCGCTGTCCTGTCCCACAGTAATAGTCTTCTTATATACATGAATCATCACCGAAACATCCGTGGCCGCGGCAGTGCTATTACAGAGTGTATGCCGCTTTCAGTACCGCCCCACAGATTCTGTTCGTCGGATGGTTTTCATGATGGAGAGTTCCGAGAAGAACGGTTGGTGCTGGTGGATTTATAGGGACTGTCACCGGTTAAGACAGAGGTCCCAGGTCAAGGGAATCAATGATGAGGGTGTTGGGGAAATCGTGGGAGACGGGTTGACTGGCCGGTGGGAGGAGCGGGGTTGAGGGGGGGGGGGGTGATGGAGGGGTGATTGGTGTGGGGTAGGGGGGTGGGTGGGGGACTCAGGGGACTGCTTGCTGAATGAAGGATTCCACACAGACATGAGATGAAAGCTGATCTGACGGGGACAATGAAGGATTCCACACAGACATAGGATGGAATCTGAGACGACTGTATAGACAGACACCCGCTCTTAGAAGGAATGGCGAGAAGAAGTTTATAGGGTTTGAATTGGTTGAACTGTCTGGACTGGATGTTGTTACTGCAATTGGGGGGTTTCGCTTCCCGCCGGCCCTGCAGTCCTTGTCTTTCTCTGTCTGCCCGTCTGTCTGTGTGTCTGTCTGTGTGTCTGTCTGCCCGTCTGTCTGTGTGTCTGTCTGTCTTTCACTCCCTCTCTGTCAATATGTATTCTGTCTTTCCTTTCTTTGTCTTCTATCTCTGTTTTTCTACCACCCCTCTCTCTCTCTCTCTCTCTGACTGAATCCTACAGTCGCCTACCTACCGTTAAAAGTTGAGTGCACTGTGAAAATCATGGCAAGGTCTATCGTGGTCAAGTCGTTTGACATTTCAGGGATAGCCATCTATATGTATCCATTCACCTGCCTCCCACTCTTTATGTCTCTGGCTTTCCCAGTCAACATTTCACACACTGTTTTTACAGTCCAGGTGCTAGTTGCATTGCTTGGTTCTAACTTTTTGACAGTTACACGTGACTAAATGCCTACCTTGACCGAACTACGCCATTGGTCAATTCCATACTACACACAGTTTAGTAGCGGGTTACAACCATACTGGGCTCTTTCGTCCGAGCAATGCAACTGGCTCCAGTTGTTTTGTGTGTGTGTGTGTTTTTGTGTGTTTTTTTTTAGGTTTGCTCAGATTGCAACAGAGGGTCGTCTTTGTGGTTTTAAGTTACGAAGATGAGTGACGATATGCTAACATCCATATTCTAAATATATTTCTGTTTAATAATTACGATGTAATAATTAATTGCAATGTTTTTAAAAGCGAATTTGTGAAATGCTTTTATTTGAGAACATACGTTTATTACTCTTGTTTAATCAAGTAATCCGCGTGTGTGTGTGTGTGGGGGGGGGGGGGGGGGGGGGGGGGGGGGGGGGGGGGGGGGTGCGGGTGTGTGCTGATTATCTGGTTGTGGATTTCCGGAATTCATCTTTATTCTTATCTTACCTGTCTATTATAATCAGTGTCCAGTATAGTAGGCTATGTTTATAATTATATTCAAATAATGTTTCTTAATTCTTTCTGTTTTTACATTAAGAATACTAGTTATTACCTGCAGTGTGTTGATGTATGTATGAAACGATGTATGTGATATCTTTTACATTTGTTTCTTCGTAATATTCGTAAAAGCTGTTGTTGACGTTTACAGTTATGGTCCCCATGTTGTTTACTTGTCTATGTTGTGATAATGCACCTGACCAAATTTCTCCAGTTGGAGATAATAAAGTTATTCTTATCTTATCTTATCTTATCTTATGTAGTCTATGAGCAATATGAACAGCTCTCTTCTGCTGTCCTTTAACAGGAGAATGGGAAAGATTGATTCGATAGACTGCCCCATCCTGTGAACGTTCAATGAACGGTTATCATTACAGTCATTAAAACATGAAAAATAGTCGAGCCAGATGGAAATGATGAATGGAATCTATTTCACCTATTATTTCTACATCTCTACGGCAAAAAGAGAACAAGCACACCCTGCTTTCGTAAAACAGAATTCACTGCGGGTATAAGAAAACAAATAAAAGCAACTGGGAGTGATGCAGGGATACAGGGAGACCGACAAAGACAGACTGATAGATAGATAGAGAAATAGAAAGAGAGAGAGAGAGAAAGAGATAGAGTCTGAGAGAGACAGACAGACAGACAGACAGACAGACTGATATATATATATATATATATATATATAGAGAGAGAGAGAGAGAGAGAGAGAAAGACAGACAGATCGGTTGATAGATGGAAAGAGAGACAGACAGACAGACGGACAGATAAATAGAGAGAGAGAGACGGACAGACAGGCAGACAGACAGATAGATGGAAAGAGAAAGAAGGGGAGAGGGAGTGAGAGAGAAAGACAGACAGACAAATATATAGGTAGATAGAAAGAGATATGGAGAGAGACAGACAGACAGACATACATATAGACAGATAAAGAGAGAGAGATAGTAAGAGAGAGAGACAGACAGACAGACAGACAGATAGATAGACAGAAAGACAGACAGAAATAGATAGAAAGAAAGAGAGAGAGAGAGAGAGAGTAGACAGAGAAAAAATTGAAATCAATCCGTGCAAAGACTAATGCTTTCTTACCTCCTCTCCTTAATCTCCTGGTGGACCGCTCAGCTGTGCAAATCAAACACAGGAAGTGAGGTCTCCAAGGACCAGGAAATAGGCCTTTCACTTCCACCTGACAGAAATCGTCTTTCACATAGAAGCCAGCAATCCTCAGTGGCAAATGAATCGTGTTGCTTTTGCATGTCTGTGTAGGGAGCGAGAGAGAGAGAGAAGGAGCTAGAGAGAGAGAGGAGAGAGAGAGAGAGGGAGGGAGAGAGATGGAGAGGGGGAGAGAGAGGGAGCGTGAAAGAGAGAGAATATCATCTTGCACACGTTAAGCTGGGGTTTCTCTGGTTCAAAGGGCAAGACGAAAAGGAGGGAAGGAGAGAGAGAGAGAGAGAGAGAGAGAGAGAGAGAGAGAGAGTGGGGGGGGGGGAGAGAACACTGAACACTGAACTGTTTAATGTCATTAGCTATAAAGCTCTAGTGACACAGTAGGTACAAATCAGAACAAAAATGGTGCAAAACAAATAAAATGGAACAGAAAGGAAAAACATAATCGAAGTATTCTAAACTACTAGGGGATAAGCGGCATTTTGGTACTTTGTCATTTGCTTAAAATGTCCATGTGGCAGGCAGGTACTGTGCCTTTTTTCTTCCCAGAGAGAGGGAGAGAAAGAGAGAGAGAGAGAGAGAGAGAGAGAGAGAGAGAGAGAGAGAGAGAGAGAGGGAATAAGAGAGGGAGAGATGCGGATAATGGTATAGGAATATCTGTGTGATATCTAGACACTTGTTTCCATTTTCCCATTTGTACTTTGATCAAAATAGTTTCAGCATTCTGAGTGAATAATCCGGTGTTTTTTCCCCCCAGAATGTAGATCCTGAATTTATTTACTAATAACACCTTCAAACAACAACAAACAGCAGCAGCAACAAAAGACAAAACAAAACAAACAAACAAACAAGCCATCTGAACTGAGCCGCAGGTCAGTGTGTCTCGCAAGATAAATACACCCATTATGTTTGGGTTTTTTTTTGTCAAGGCCCACTATGGATGCAAGCGAATAAAAATAAACATTAGGCAACAACATATTTCTGTCATAGGATGTAAGTTTCGCTTCCGTATGTGTGTGTGTGTGTGTGTGTGTGTGTGTGTGTGTGTGTGTGTGTGTGTGTGTGTGTGTGTTCCACATTCTCCTCCTTTCTCTCTGCCCCCTTTTCTCTCTGTGTCGCCTGTCTTTCCGTCCCACGTCTTTCTCATTGTTTTTTTTTTTTGTTTTTTTTATCTTTTTCTTCTTTTTTGTTTGTTAGTAAAGGCCAGTGAGCCGTCCCGTTTTCAATAAAGGCTCGCTCGTCAAATGCACCCGGGCATGTTTCGGAAATTCACACGTTCCACTTTAATCTCCTCTCACGCGACAGCTACACACGCACACACACACACACACACACACACACACACGCGCGCGCCGTGCGCGCGCATACGCACAGGCACATGCACGCACGCGCGCGCGCGCACACACACACACTTCCACACACACAGAGACACACCTATATACACGCACGCACACACACACACACACACACACACACACACACACACACACACGCACGCACACACACACACACGCACACACCCACGCACGCACACCCGACACCCCCTCCCCCCCCCACCCCTCCTCCGCTTCCCCCTCAACACCCTTACAGAGACACAAACCACATACAAGCGCGTGAACGTGCTCAGTTCGCATGTGCAAACATGCATAAAAAGAACCAAACGTATATCTGCAAGAACACGAACGTCGAACACACACAGAAACAGACACACAGACACAGACACAGACAGACAGACAGACAGACAGACAGACACACACACACACACACACACACACACACACACACACACACACACACACACACACACACACACACACAGGTTGGCATATACGAATATAAACACATGCATTGGGGAAAAAAGAGAGCAGTTTATGGTGATTGTATTTCTGTATCGTTCCTGGCACACGCTTGATTTCACAAAAAGATCAACAATAAATTCATTCATCTGTAAGCTCTCTCCGTGAATCAGGGTAAGTGTGATGGGCATTGTGGTAAACTGTGATCAACACTGATTATTCATGTTGAAATGCCAGTGTTGAAAGCACCTGGCAAGCGCGATAGCTGAATGGATGGAGGTTTGACTTACAGTTTGACGGTCTTGTGTTCGAATCTCAGCATCACCTGGTTTATTAAGAGGATGTTTTGCTTTTTTTCTTTTTTTCTTTTTTTTTTAATTAATCTTCCATACAGCTAGTGGCGTGAATCATCTTTGTATGTGTTTGCACTCAGAAGATCAAACACTCATGTGAAAGATCATGTAATCTTCTTTTTCTTCTTCTTTGTTCCAAGGCTGCAACTCCCACGTTCACTAGCATGTACGCGAGCGGGCTTTTACGTGTATTACCATTTTTACCCCGCCATGTAGGCAGCCATACTCCCTTTTCGGGCCTGTGCATGCTGAATATGTTCCTGTCTCCATAACCCACCGAATCGTTCGCTTGAGTAATTTCTCGATACGCAGTACAAACAATCGGTACAATAATTGACTTGTGACATAATTCTTAGAATGCAGCTGTGGTTTCAAGTGTACTGTCCTTGTTGCCAGTGGGAAACTCTCTTACATCGCTGCATCCGTCCGTGAACCCTGAACAATGTTTTCACGCCAGCAATGTTTTTGAAATCGTTATTTTGGAGACTTAATCAACCCACATGCCAGATGTAGTCTCGAATACTTTCGGCGTTTTAGGATGAAGGAGAGGAAAATTCAATAAAGTCAGGAATACATAAATCGAGTAAAGTGTTCAAGAGACATTGACTATATTACTTCTGGAATGATATTAATTCCGTTTCGTGTCGATTTATCCCTGTCCTGTTGTCATTGCCTGCAAAGTTCCGCTGTGCATCTTTTTTCTTTTTTTTTCTTCTTTTTTTTTGGGGGGGGGGGGGGGGGGGGGATATGGGCTGTGTTCTTTTCTTTCTCTCCTTCCCTTAATCAGAGTCAAACAGTGATTCCCTCTTTCCCGCTCTCTGTTTGTCTGCAGCCTTTTATTTTCTGTCGCCATGCTTAGAAGAAGTAAGACTATAATGATACTTCACTCACACACACACACACAAACACACACACATTGCGTACATACATTTTAACAATACATGTGTATATAACAGCTACCCTAACACATACGCACACATAGGCAGGCACAAACTTACATAAACGCAAGAGCACAAAATACACATTCATATACATACATCAATACCCACTACCAACGAAAACAACAACAGACACTGAATTGAAGTATTACCTGACACGCTACTTCAAAGTTACTGAAGACTCATGACTTTAATCAATTGATAGTTTGTTTGTTCTTTTTTTTTAAGCTGTCATAAATGCTCTTGCATAAAGGAGGAAGGAGGAGGAGGAAGGAGGAGGAGGAAGGAGGAGGAAGGAGGAGGAAGGAGGACGAGGAAGAAGGAGAAGGAGGAGGAGGAAGAGATGGGTCATACATCAGAGTAATAAGGTCAACATGACATTGATCTTTTGTGCGTGTGTGTGTGTGTGTGTGTGTGTGTGTGTGTGTGTCATCTCACAGCCTGGATGACATTAACCCAATCAGCTGTCCGGTTCTCAGCGCGTGTGACGGGATGAAGGCATTAAAGTGTTGTCATTAATTTTGGTGTTGCTGATTTTTGCTGTTGCTGTTGTTTGTTGTGGGAGGTTGTTGTATGGCAGGAGAGGGGGTGGGGGGGTGCCCCAAGGAGAGGCCCAGGATAGGTGGTGGGTCTCGTGAGATATAGGCCATACATATGTCACTTTGCTGCGGAAAGATGTTCTGTGTGTGGGGGGGTGGAGGGGGGGGGCGTTTGTGCGTGTGTGTGCGTTGTGTGTGTGTGTGTGTGTGTGGAGTTCGCGCGCGCGCGCGCGTGTGTGTGTGTGTGTGTGTGTGTGTGTGTGTGTGTGTGTGTGTGTGTGAGCGCACGCCTTTACTTCCTGATTTAGTTATGTGGGATTGTTAAGTGGTAAAGTAGTACGTGTGCGTACGTGTGTGTGCGTGAGCGTACTGCCCGATGTGATTTTTTTGTTGTTGTTGTTGTTGTTGTTGCAAATACAAAATCCGCGTATATTACATAAAATGTACAGCTTTACAATTTATACAGTTCGCCTCAGTTCAGCAGTTCAACAACCATCGCTATATATTAGAAATACATCATGATAAACACATAAATACATCAAATCAACATTGAGGGGTGGGGGGATCCCATTGCCCACGCCTTTCAGTACAATGTCCATACCCCCACATCACTCTTCCCCATCCCTCCTTTCCTTCAGTACACAGCTTATCTGCCGCAGTGCCAGTGTCAGCACTCCACTGGGAACTATCCACGTTAGGTCGTCATACGGCCACACGCCAGAGGAGACCCTGCACTACTGCTGAGTCACTTCGGTAGGTGTTCAGTGGCGCCTGTTCTGATCCAGCAAACCCGGGACACCTGCTACTAAGCCCCCTACTGACAGCGACAATCAATCGCTTGGACGCGGAGCCGGACTGGGTGGGGTTCAGACCGGCACCACGCCCATCCCGGTGCTCACCAGAAGCAGGGAGCTGGAGGGGAATCCAAAGCTGGTCACCCTGAGAGCAAGGCCACATAACCAGGGACAATTTTTACTTTGTGTTTTGGTGATGGATGAGGGTGACGTGACTACCAACACAGGAGTCCATTCAGGTTTGGTGTTGTGTGACAAGGCTCTACACTCTTTGCTTTCTTTCATGACATAACCGGGTCCGAGAGATACAGAACACCTGCAGTGATGGTCAGTAAAGCTGAGCAACACTCACAATGATGCATCCGTGAAGTTGGTCACCCTGGACCCATTTGACAGACTGTCGCTCGTACATTTCACTCTGGAGGCGGGATGGATACGGTGGAAAAAAAAACAAAAACAAACCAGTACCACGATGATACACACCCCGAACCAGTGTCCACGTTTCGAACCCACATCCCCGCATTGTCAGCCCGCGACGCTGGACCACTTCGCCACAGGGGCTGGTCATATCAACGTTTTTCGTCTCCCCGTCAGATTATTCTGTTTAGCGTGCTCCACGACTGGCACTAAGTGTTCATTTCCTGCACTAGACGCACACAAAAAAGATATCCACAGCTTCCTGTTTTCATGCTTCACTCTCCTGATGTTATATCACGATAACTTACTGCCGACCTAGCAAAACTGTATACACAATAATGATGAAAAAGACAAAAGCAACCAGTTCAGTTAACTAACAAAACGTAACTGAATAAATTCAGCGATGTGATTCTTACATCGACGGGCAGCTGGGGGGGGGGGGGGGGGGCAGGGCATATTCTTTATAAATACTGGACTTGAGAAATAAGCAACGACAACACACACACACACACACACACACACACACACACACACACACACACACACACACACACACACACATTTGTTGGGGGCCAATGAGGGACATTTGACCCTCTCATCTCATCAGTCGTGCCTGTGTCACAGCCAATGGCAGTTTCGTTTGGAGGTGAAGCTGTTCTGGAATTGTCTTTCTTCTTCTTCTTCTTCTTCTTCCGGTTCTCTTGTCTTGTCTTGTGCATTTCATCATTTCCTTTTTTCCCCTTTCTTTTCTTTCTGTTGTTGTTGTTGTTTCCTTTTTCACTCCCCCCTTCCTTTCTTTTCCATGTGTAGTTATGAGGGAATGTTAAGAAGTGAAGTAGCGAGGTGTGTGTGTGTGTGTGTGTGTGTGTGTGTGTGTGAGAGAGAGAGAGAGAGAGAGAGAGTGTGTGTGAGAGAGAGAGAGAGAATAGGGAAAGAGAGAGAGAGAGACAGAGAAACAGAGAGAGAGAGAGAAAACTCAGAACTCAACTCGGAACGTTCTTTTTTTTTTTTTTATTCAAGGATAAATATTTTAGGCATGAGTGTGTGTGCGTGGTGTGGTATGGTGTGGTGTGTGTGTGTGTGTGTGTGTGAGTGATTTGTATGTGTATGTATGTGTGTTGCTGTTCCTCAATTCTCAAAATTTAATCCAGTATTTACAAAGAATGTGGGTTTTTTTCCCTTTTCAGTACGGATTTGTTTATGATAAATTATTATAATTGCAGGCAAATAATGACTTTTGACAGTTTTATGTTATACCAAGTGCTTACCATCACCATCCCTTCTTTTCTTCTCCCCCAACAATGGTCTTGCACCCTGATTTACTACTTTGTTTTTATCTTTGTCCCAAAAATACTGTCTTTG
>NC_134883.1:2846699-2849199 GCF_041734735.1 Babylonia areolata
TACTACATACATAACACTTTCCAGCACCTGCGCGCGCACACACACACACACACACACACGCACGCACGCATGCGCGCGCGCGCACACACACACACACACACACACACTCACGCGCGCACATTTTCTATCTTTATTTTTCTCTCCTTTTCACCCTCTCTCTCTCTCTCTCTCTTTCTTTCACTCTCTTTGTGTCTCTCATACTCGCTCACGCACGTGCGCATACAAACAGAACGAGACAGACAGACAGGCAGACAGAGAGGGTGAAAAAGAGATAGTGATAGGAAAACAAAAACAAAAAAAAAAACAAAAAAAAAAAAAACAGCAACAACAAACAAATGCCATTATACTAGTATCATTACTATTACAGCTGCTGCTGCTGCTGTTGCAACTGTTATTGCTTGGAACACTGATACTACTATCGCCTTCATAATCGTTACACCAACGGCGGTGGTAAGTTGCCATTTAAGTTTACACCATCTCTACTCAACAATAATACGGTGTACCAACCCAACCTGCCTACACCATTCCTCCTCCTCCTCCTCCTCCTCCTACTACTACTACTACTACTTATGATAGTATTTATATAGCGCTGAATCTTGTGCAGAGACAAACCTAAGCGCTTTCACACCAGTCATTTACACGCATGCATAACTCTAAAACTGAAGAAACTAAGACAAGAGGCAGGGGTGAAGAGGTGGGTTTTAAGGCCAGACTTGAAGAGCTGAGTGCGGAGACCTGACGAAGCGAAAGAGGAAGTTTATTCCAAATGCAAGGTCCAGAGACAGAGAAAGAACGGCGTCCAATAGTGGAGTGTTTGAATCTGGGAATGCGTAAACAGAGGGGATCCGAAGCCGATCGTAGAGAGCGAGATGGAGTATAGAGGTGAAGGCAGCCACAAAGATAGGAAGGGGCAGATTTGTGAATACATTTATAACATAGTGCTGATCTTATACTTTATTCTGTGTGAGACAGGGAACCAATGGAGATGTTGCAAAATAGGAGTGATGCGCTCAGATCTTTTCTTTCTGAGACCGAGTAGGGCAGCAGAGCTTTGTATGCACTGAAGGGACTGAATGGATGAAGCAGGCAAACCAGACAATGACAATAGGGAGTTTCAGTAGTCAAGGCGAGAGAGAATGAGAGAAACGACAAGTTTAGATGTTGCGTCAGTGGACAGATATTTCCGAACGGAACTGATGCTTTCCAATTGACAGTTGCAGGATTGACATGTCTGACTGATAAATTTTTGCATGGACAGTGTGTTGTCAAGGACAACGCCGAGGTTCCTGACTGATCTGGAAAGAGGGATGGATGTACTGCCAAGTTTGATTGTGTCAGTTGTGATGGAAGAGAGTTTTTGATTAGTTCCTATGATCGTTGCTTCGGTTTTGTCTGCGTTTCTGCTGCTGCTGTTGCTACTGTGGCTGCTATTGCTGCTGCTACTTCTACTATACTACTACTACTACTGCTGTTGCTGCTTCTTGTTATTGTTTTATTGTTGGCGTCCGTCTGTCTCAGGAGACAATGGAACTCTGTAGGCGTGTGTGCGCCTACAACGACTACTACTACAACTACTTCTACGACGACGCAAACGAGCACGTGCACAAACTGACTGTATGCGGAGTCAGGCAGCGGGTGATGAGGTCTGATTCAGTGGAGCAGTGAAGTCCAGTCAGTCAGTCGGTCGGACCGCAGCCACCCTCGTTCAGTCCTCTCACAACTTCTCTTGTTGGCCTGTATCACCGTGTCTAGTTGTTTGTTTCTTTTTATCATTATTACTATTGTTATCATCATCATTATTATTGCTGTTGTTGCTATCATTTATTCATTCATCTATGTATCTACCTATTTATCTACCTATCTATCTATCTATTTATTGCTGCCCCAACATCTGCACCGTATAGGTGACATTATTGCCACGCGCCACCCCCATGGGGGGTGGGGTGGGGGTGGGGGGTTGTGGGGGAGAGGGAGGGAATGGGGGGGGGGAGAGTAAAAGTACCGGTCCGAAGACGGGACTCGTTCCTGTGTACACTCGCTTCCTAGTCGGCAGCATTACCACTGGGCCACCGCTCCACGTACACAAAGTAAGCATCAAAGCCAAAACAACAACAACAAAAAACACACACGGACACACACACACACACACACACACACACACACACACACACACACACACACACACACACACACACACACACACACACACACATGATTAAACAGCTGAGATGACAGCAATTTTTACTTAAAATACATACATGTAAAAAAGAACATAACTGTAATCTGCATGCCACAGATTTTGTAAATAATGTAAAATAAAATTTTGGATAGAAAAGTTAAAAGGGGTAAAAATCGGGTCATTCTCCTTTTCCAACTACACCACCACCATCCATCTACCCATCCCCATTCTCTCTACTCTCGCATCACACACACTCACATTGCCATGAGCCTGGGACAACAGCGCTACTTGAGTAATGACAAGTATTTTTTTTTTTTTTTT
>NC_134883.1:2851699-2856699 GCF_041734735.1 Babylonia areolata
ACACAAACTCCCTCCCTCCCCACCGCCCCCTCCACACACAATTAAAACTCATGCCCCTTCACACGCATTTATCACGCTCTTCTGAAGATCTCAGCATGATTCCTTCCTCCTCCCCCCCACCCCCCACCCCCACTTCTCCCCCCCCCCCCCCCTCCGCCCGTCCCCCTTTCTTCTGGCGCTGCAAAACTACAAGAAAAGAAAGAAAGAAAAGAAATACCTTCCTAGTGCCCCACATTTCCAGCTAAGCTGCCAATCAGTGTCAGATGAAGGGACAGGGAAGGAGGATGAGGGGGTGCGGGGGGGGGGGGGGGGGAGGGGGCTTTGTCTTGTGACAGCCCACAGTCACAAGAGTCACGTGGTTCGCCTGGCATCTGCCTGTGACAGTGGGGGCCTCTTCGCTGCTCTCTGGACCGTGATGCACGTGCGTGCCGGCACCGAAGCTGACGACACATTATTATTGTCGGGGCCTGCCTGAACCGACAGAAAGGAAAATCAAACGTGAGATTATTATAAAAGTCGAGCATCACGCTGAAATGATAATATGAATAATATGAAACCAGCAGTGGAAGGAAGGAAGGAAGGAAGGCAAGCAAGCAAAAAAAAAAAAAAAAAAAAAAAAAAAAAAAAAATCAGTGAACACACAAAACCATCACCATCATTTTTTTTATTTATTTTTTTTTTTAGTATTATTTGACAGAATTCAAATTCTCTGAGCAGGAACTAGCACGAAACGATTTGCTATAAAAACATTTTTATAAAAAGGAACCAAGAGAAATTGCAGTTGAAAATAAATCAACATAGTTATTATTCTCAACACCCGATGACAAAGGATGAACAGATATTGGCAGAAATGATGAATTTATTAATATAAAGCATGGAACGGTTTTTTGCGGAAAGTTCAGCAATGAATTGAACAAATTGGCGGACCGCAATTTAAACCATGCAAGGCCCAGTGAAGAGGGAGAGGTGGGAGGTGGGGGGTTGTGTGTGTGTGTGAGGGGGGGAGGGGCTGGGAGGAGGGAGGGGGATTGAGGAGGGGGCCGGGGGGGGGGGAGGTAAGGAGGAGTCAAATCCCGTCGATACATGGGACTCAAATCCGTCAGTTGAATTTATCACTTCCTAGCGACCTCTCCACTCCAAGCCACTGCAAAGTTTGAGCACCCATCCTGAAGATTCTGTTCAGGAATTTCGATCATGTATGAAACCCAATGGAGCCTGGTGTTACAGAGAACACGACTGCTAGTGTGTTTATTTGTTTGTATATTAAGTTATCTGTTCGGTTTTTTTGTTTGATTGATTATATGTTCAATTATGTAAATCTATATAAAATGTTTGTACTTTTCTTTGTCATACATTCATAGACCTATACATATTTTTATTCGGAAGGTGTCATAAACACGCATAGAGTTGTAAGCTATGCATTTCTTTTCCTTTCTTTCCTTAAGTTTTTATTCTCTTTTTTATTTCTTCTTCTTTGTTTGGGTGAAGGGTGTGTGTGTGTGTGGGGGGGGGGGAGACTTCATGCTACGATGATGGTTACAACGATGACAATGATGTTGATACTAGTGCCATCGACGACGACGACGACGACGATGATGATGACCACACATCAATAACGGGGAAGTGTCATTTCTTTTGCTGTTGTCAATGACAATTTCAATATTAACTCTACCGGAAACGTTCATTTGAAATGCAATGACCGACGGCAAATTACTTTCTTCCGCTCTTTTCCTTTTTTTCTTCTCTCTTTCTCAATTTTTCTTCTTCTTTTTTTTTCAAGCAGATTCTATCTTCAGGCTCGTCCTGTCGGAAACTTTGTTTGGGATGCCAGCATGGAGGTCATGTCATACACGTAATGATCTGACAGAAAATAAACAGGCAGGAAAACAAGCAATCGAACAAACAGAAAGGAAAAATGGAAGCCAGTAATGAGAGCCAGTCTTCCTCTCTTGTGTAAAGAAAAACAAATTCTTGAAGGGGCACTCACGTGCACTCGCGAGCGCATACATACAAACACACGCACGCACACCACACACTCATTCACACACACGCACGCGCACGCGCATGCAAACAGTCATGCATTTACGCACGCGTACACACACTATTCCCACACAAACTTGCTTACATGCACACATACGCCCCTACACACACACACACACACACACACACACACACGCACACACGTTCGCACGCACTCGCGCACGCGCACACGTACACACACTCTCCCTCTCTCTCTCTGATCAGTGCAAGTAATGTTAGTAATCTCTTGCAGCTCATTCAGACAGCATGTATAATCATGATTGAGATGCATGATTACATCTGTCTAAACTTTGACAAGTCTGGCATTTGTGTGAATGATTTTTTAAAAAAAAAGATAAAAAAAGTTTGCCCTGCTAGTTTTCTCCCCTGCTTTTCACAACAGACTGCCCATATTTTTAAAGATTTGTTTAAAAAAAAGTTATTCCAAGTTTGGTAATTAAATTTGAAAAAAAAGATATGCTTGTATGATGCACTGAGTTGGCTGGTACAGTTTTCTGTTTTGATATTTCAGCTTGTTTCATCTCTGCTCTGGGTGTGGGAAGTACTCTGATGGGAATGAAAGGCTCAGGTAAAAACAAAATGCATCCAGGACACACACACACACACACACACACACAGAGAGAGATCTGTTCTGATTGGTTGCTTTCCATAGAGAAATAGGCCCCCCCCCAAAGAGCTATTAATAGCTGATGACGTCACCATGCTTTCTCCGTAGATTAAGACATTTTCTGTGTTTCGGATTCCTGATCTTGAATGCTCTTTCGAAGTGGTGTTTTGAGCACTTTTCCCAAATCGGGATTGTTAAGGCGGAGAGAGATTATGACAAATGTACTGTGTGATTGTTTCAGGAGATTACATCCATCAAATGGCTTACGTTTGTATGAGTACCGCTTTGTGTTGTTTGAATATTATAGTGTTTTTCTTACGACAGCACTGCACTGTAGGTTTTTGTGTGGTTAAGACGTTGACCTACATTTGTTTTGGTAGGACAACCGGAGGGTTGGTATCCTTGAGGTACTGATTTAAATGGTATGTCTTAAGATGTCGAAAATAAGTAATTGAAATATGGGTTGTCCTCCTGAGTCAGTCAGTCCAAAGGCAGAGCCTGTTTCTTTGAAATGTTTTACGTACATTGAAATGAAAGCAAAAGTTTTGTTGTTGTTTGTTTGTTTTGGGATTGTGATGAAGTTCTGTAGAAACGCACACAATTTTAGCGTTCGTTTGATAATGATTATTTTACAATCGTATATTATTGTTTTGTTTTTTGTGACTGAAATATTGAATAGCATCTAAAATATAGAGTGCGTTTGTGACTGATACTGTTGACGATGTTTACCGCGTTGCTGTATTTTTAAGTTTTCGTTCTTGGATATGCTTGACATGCACTTCGAATCTCAGTCGACTTCTCGGTGAACTTGGTGGAGGAACCACTGTTTATGAAGGACGTGAATTCCCCTTTCCCTCTACCCCTTCACCTTCTGTCTTCCAAGTCTCTGTATGTCTAGCCTTTTCTCTGTCTCGCTCTCTGTCTCTCTGTCCCAGTCTATTTCTCTGTCTCCCTTTTGTCTCTCTCTCTGTATCTCTGTATCTTTTGTCTCTGTCTGCCTGTCTCTCTGTCTCTCTCATCAATTCTCTCTCTCTCTCTCTCTCTCTCTCTCTCTCACACACACACACACACACACACACACACACACACACACACACACACACACACAAATTCACACACACGTACATATTTATTCTCTCTCTCTCTGGTTTACTCCACAATGGAACTCACTCTCAGAAACAATTAAGCAACACCGTTGTCCAACCACCTTCAAAAAACATTGCCTTTCCCACCTTATGCCATAATGTGTAATGTAAATCGTTCCTTTTATTGATACTGTTTGTCAAATGTGTATGGTTGACTGAGAACCTTCCTCACCCTCTATCCCCCATTCTGGTGTGTAGTGTGGTGTGTGTTGTGTGTGTTTGTTTCTTTCATTTTTGTTCATTTTTTTTCCTATGCATTTTACTAACACCATGCTAGTGCCTGTATGCCGTGTGTGTGTGTGTGTGTGTGTGTGTGTGTGTGTGTGTGTGTGTGTGTGTGTGTGTGTGTGTTCTTTTTTTTCTTTTTTTAAGATTTTTAATTATTTTTTCTCCTCCGTTATGTATTTCTGCTAACACCATGCTTTAATTTTATTTAGTATGTGTAGTGTAGAACCTATTCAGGGCGGGGACTGGGTGTAAAAAAAGCACACCAGTGCTTGCTTATCTATTATCCTCGAATTAAAGAATTTTGTCTTGTCTGTCTGTCTGTCTGTCTGTCTGTCTCTCACACACACAAAAAAACACATACACATGCATGCATGCACACACACACACACACACACACACACACACACACACACACACACACACACACACACACACACACACACATAGATACACACACACATTCTCTCTCTCATTCTCTCTCTACTTTCTTTACTCCTGAACGCATACACCCGGAACATGAAAAAAAGTAACAGTAGATTCACACACACACACAGAGGCAGACGCTGCTATCCACTCTTTAAGACCCAATATTCCTCATCAGTCAAAAATGACAAGACGCTTCAAAATGTTTTGATTGTGACATCTAGAAATCTACACGTAGTGTACCAGAAGCTTGAATGGGTGTCTGGCGAGGTGAAGACGAGATGACTGTGAGAGTAATGCGTAGAGTATGCTATTGGGAGAAGGTTGTTGAAAAGTAGTTCCAAACATCTCAGTCAGACGACAAACTACATGCGAGCGATGATTAAAAACCCTTCCGAAAAATAGTTCCAAACATCTGAAGCCAGATTACAAAGTACACACGAGCGATGATTAAAAACCCTTCCGAAAAATAGTTCCAAACATCTGAAGCCAGATTACAAACTGCACACGAGCGATGATTAAAAACCCTTCCAACATTGACAAATAAACCGAACACG
>NC_134883.1:2876699-2879199 GCF_041734735.1 Babylonia areolata
TCTTGTTTCCTCGTTGACAATATTGTGCAGAAAATATTTGTATTTGTATTTCTTTTCATCACAACAGATTTCTCTGTGTAAAATTCGGGCTGCTCTCCCCAGGGGAGAGTGCGTCGCTACACTACAGCGCCACCCTTTTTTTGTATTGTTTCCTGCGTGCAGTTTTATTTGTTTTTCCTATGGAAGTGGATTTTTCTACAGAATTTTGCCAGGAACAACTCCTTTGTTGCCGTGGGATCTTTTACGTACGCTAAGTGCATGCTGCACACGGGACCTCGGTTTATCGTCTCATCCAAATGACTAGCGTCCAGACCACCAGTCAAGGTCTAGTGGAGGGGAGAAAATATCAGCGGCTGAGCGATGATTCGAACCAGCGCGCTCAGATTCTCTCGCTTCCTGGGCGGACGCGTTGCCTCTAGGCCATCACTCCACACTTTATGCCGGTAGCATGAAATATGCAGGCAGCGCACACAGCAATGACCCCAAGATCTGCACGGACAGGTGTCTCAAAATACGAAGGAAAGACTAAAACTGAAACGGGTTATACAAAGCTGTGCATGTCAGTAACCAAGAAATTACACTCATGGTTATAGTTATGGTTGAGATTAGCGTTTGAGTTATAGCTTTGGGTTTGGAGTTTCTGTCAGGGCTATCGATTAAAATTGGGAGCCTGGTAGAACATCAGCAACAGGCGAATGGATGGATGGATGGATGGATGATGGCCACGCGCGTGCGATGGTTTTCGTTCCGAACAATAAAACTGTTGGGGGGAAAGACATGCCCCGCTGTGTGTGTGTGTGTGTGTGTGTGTGTGTGTGTGTGTGTGTGCGCGCGCGTGTGTGTGTGTTTGATTTTTTTTTTTACCTTGTGGCCGTTCGTTGTGTTTTCCTTGATGCTTGCGGATCGATGGTTTCCTGTGAGGCTCAGTGCACGTTCGTACTAAAGCCGCGGGACACAAGGTAGAGTGCGGGAAGTCGGGAATGAATTGTGAATGTTGCCAGCCACACATTTCGGGTTATAACTTGAAAACAACAGCAACAACAACAATAACAAAACCGCGTAGCGCGTCGGGTGCAAATGGTTGAAGCATTGATCCGTGCCTCGGAAAAAAAGAGGAATGAAAGAATCTTGCCTGGTTCATGAACTTTTAGTTGCTGGTGGTGAAAAAAAAATCTAAATACAGATTTAAAATAAAGGGTTGTTCCTAGCAAAATTCTGTAGAAAAACCCACTTCGATAGGAAAAACAAATAAAAACTGCACGCAGGAAAAAAAAATACAAAAAATGGGTGGCGCAGTAGTGTAGCGACGCGCTCTCCCTGGGGAGAGCAGCCGGAATTTCACACAGAGAAAATTGTTGTGATGAAATAAGTACAAATACAAATCCAAAAATAAAAGGCTTGGTGGGGAAATAGTAAACAGACAGGCAAATGATTGATAGAAAGACAAATAGGCCTACGTACATTTCATCGATTGGTTAAGCAGGTGGATATACAGATAACGATAACGAATAAAAAATAAAAATAAAAAAAAATTGTTATGGGTATACAGAGAGAGATAGAGAGAGAGACAGACAGACAGATAGAGAGAGAGGGAGAGAGAGGCAGACAGGCAGACTGACAGACAGACACGCTAACATATATATATATATATATATATATATATATATATATATATATATATATATATATCCATTATTTCACGTCCGATATGAATGACATTTCTTTTTTTTTCTTTTCTTTTTTTTGCAGGTATACAGAGGCCTCTACTGCTAAAGAAACAAATGCCTGCTGCTGATGCGCCCGGATACTGGAAACCCTAGACACCAGCTGTGAATCCGTAGCCTCTGAGAGCAGATGTCCCTGTGAATTGTGCAGATTGCTCTGTTTTATGTGCCTGTCACGCTGTAAACGAAGACGCTTCGTGAACGAGGGATAAATCCCGTTCTCTGACACTGATGGTCATACTTGTGGACACAAAAATGAAACCTAGACTTAAAGATAGAGGGAAATGATCTAAACAAATCATTTTTTTTTTCGTTAAAAGGATCGAAAGTAGTTGAGAACAGCAGCGACAACAGTAGCAGCAGTAGCAGCAACGAAAAAGAAAATAAATAAAGACAGCGGTTACATCAACAGCGTGGAACTGGATCAACAACGGATGTCCAGGAACGAGCAGCAACAACCACAACAAGCATAGCAGCAGCAGCAGCAGCAATAACAACAACAAAGTATACAAACCATTACTATCAGCACAATCTGCGCTACAAGCCATCACTACCAGCACAATCTCCACACATTCCTACCACACCACTACAACCACCAACATCGCCAACACTCAAAAGCGCGGCAACAGGTAGCATCGCGTAAATCATCGCCAACCCCATCACCACCAACTCCCTCGTCACATCCGTTCCTTCAAACCGTTGACCACAATGGCCCCAGCCACGCTGAACAAACCAGTGTCTCCGCAGTGTTGTGTCACAGGCAAAAGCCGTCACGT
>NC_134883.1:2884199-2889199 GCF_041734735.1 Babylonia areolata
CTGTCACGACCCAGTTCATTCTAGGACGCCAAAGCGCTGATGCACTCAGAAAGATTTTTACATTGTCGACATTTTGCTGGGACCAAACGCCATTAATAAACCAGGTCATTTTTTTTTTCTTTATCTGAGTTACCAAACAGTCTGATATATTATGTTTGATTCATACTCACACTCAAACATGCAAACACACATGCATACGCTCTGCCCTTTCCCTCTCTCTCTCTCTCTCTCTCTCTCTCTCTCTCTCTCTCTCTCTCTCTCTCTCCCATACTACGTACGTCATCACTCTTTCTCTTGCTCTTTTTCTGACTAAAAAATAGTTAATACAAGAAGTGAAGAACACACACAGACACACGCGCGCACACAGACACAGACACACACACACACACACACACACACACACACACACACACACACGCACGCACACGCACGCACGCACGCACACACACAAACAAACCCCACTCACCTATCAATCAATCAATAAATAAACCCCTCTGTACCCATTCCCAGGTGGACGTGTTTTTCGGGCCATGCTGTGACTACGCCGCGGCTCCTGTCGGGCGACAGCTGCACTACTGGAACCTGCCCATGCTGACTGCAGGGGCCATAGCCAGCGACTTCGCTGCAGGCAAGCGGAAGTTCTTCAACCTCATCACGCGGGTTGGGGCCAGCGTCAACTCTCTGGTCGACTGCTTGCTTGCGGTGAGAAGGCTGTGCACACTTA
Source organism: Babylonia areolata (assembly GCF_041734735.1). Lineage (NCBI taxonomy): Eukaryota > Metazoa > Mollusca > Gastropoda > Neogastropoda > Buccinidae > Babylonia > Babylonia areolata. The sequence continues at coordinate 2,884,924 of NC_134883.1, forward strand.
TGAATGCTTGTGTGTCCTGTCCGACAGTGACCACCAGGTGCCAGTTGCATTGCTTAGTTCTAACCTTTTTTTGACAGTTACACGTACACGTGACTAAATACCTACGTTGACCGAACTACGCCATTGGTCAGTTCCATACTACACACAGTTAGTAGTGGGTTACGACAATACTAGGCTCTTCCGTCCGAGCAATGCAGCTGGCTCCAGAGCAGAAGAGGCATCTGCTCTCCTGACTATCTGGGGTCGAATTTGAGTATAGTTGAGAGAGGGTTTTGCCAAGTAAGTTACATCCCGACTCTCTCGGCCTGCCAAGAGGGTTTTAGGACAGTCGGTGTTGGGGAGGTTCCCAAAGGCTGCAGCACGAAGAGCCAGTGCAATCCTGTCTCCTAATTCCAGAGTCATAGTCCTTCACAAAAGATTAAGCTGTAAATGACTTCTCATTGCAGTGGAGAAACCATTGATCATACAGCTCTCACTTTGCTGTTGGCTCAGCTGTAAGCTTATGTCAATCTGTTATTATTAAGTCGAGCGTTGGGCTCATTAAACAAGATTTTGAGCGTTAAAAAGAAGAAACCTTTGATAGTGTTTCTTTGTAAACGTAAGCACATGCACAAAACAGAAGAATGCAAAGCACGAATAAATTTAAGATATTCTGATTTTCATAACACATGGTTACCATATTAGCCTATGTTCTTGGAGTGATTTATTTTCACCATCCTCTACCTACCATTACTTAAGCAAAGTTGTTGTTTTTTTTGTGTTGTTTTGGTTTTTTTGTCTTTTTTATGTTTTGTTTTTGTTTTCCTTTTTCTTGATAATTATTAATTTCATCGATTTGTACATAACCTGGACATTAGATTCATACGCTGAAAAATTAATGTGAAAAAGAAATGTACTTACCATTACCATCTAACGCGATATTCTTTAGGCTCAGCTGATCGTGATAAGCAGTATGTTGTGAATGCAGCCTAAATGCCAACCCATTACAATGTAATAGAACCTCTAACCCCACCCCCCCCCCCTCCCACCCCCCTTACACACCCCTAAAAAACCAGAAGAAAGTTCTTCAACCTCCATGTACAGTTTGGGTTGCAGCCGTTATCTGCTCTCAGGTCAACTGCTTGCTTGTGGTCTTATAAGGGGACTGTGCATAGTGGTTTTTGTTGTTTTTTTGTTTTTGTTTTTTTATGTTTTTTTTACGGTAAACAAAGCCAGGAACAGGTCAGGTTAGGCTGATTGCTTGGTTGCTTGGCTGGTATATTTATGGCTAATTCTTTTCTCATGTTCGTGATTCCAGACATAAAATCCAATCAAAATGAAAGAAACGATTTTAGGTTTGTGATTATGAAAGTATAGATGAATGAGGAAAAGAAAACAAGAAGAATATTAAAGGGACAACATAGAGATAAAATACAGGTGCATGCACACACACACACACACACACACACACACACACACACACACACACGCACGCACGCACACACACACACACACACACACACACACACACACACACACACATCGTTGATTTGGGTCGTACGCTTTTTGATTGGATCAGTTATAGAATAGTGGATACATTTGCTGGTTGCTAAATCGAATGTATATAGACATGTTTTTGTTTGTCTGTTTTGCGCTGCCTTTGTTTTGTAACCAAGTGCAGAAGTTTCATATATTTATCTGTCGTCATTTCTTTGCTTGTGGAGAACGTTCCTTCTTTGCTGCTCCTCACATCTGGAACAACCTTTCTCATCATATAAGATAAGATAAGATAAGAATAACTTTATTATCTCCAACTGTAGAAATTTGGTCAGGTGCATTATCACAACATAGACAAGTAAACAACATGGGGACCATAACTGTAAAAGCCAACAACAGCCCCTACAAATATTACGAAGATACAAATGTAAAAAATATCACATACATCGTTTCATTCATACATCCACACACTGCAGGTAATAACTAGTATTCTTAAAGTAAAAACAGAAAGAATTAAGAAACATTATTTGAATATAATTATAAACATAGCCTACTATACTGCACATTGATTATAATAGACAGATAAGATAAGAATAAAGATGAATTGCGGAAAACCACAACCAGATAATCAGCACACACACCCGCACCCCCCCCCCTCCCCTGCACCCCCCTCCCCCCACACACACACACACGCGGATAACTTGATTAAACAAGAGTAATGAACATATGTTCTCAAATAAAAAGCATTTCACATATTCGCTTTTAAAAACATATCCGTGCATCTGATTCTATTTCTGCTTTTCGCTCGTCACTAAAACCTCATCTTTTTAAAAACCTATCTATAAGTACTCTCAGCTTCCCTGTCCTCTAACACCACCCATGTCAGCTCACTTTGGATGTATGAAGAGTGGGAAAGGGAGAGTGTGTGTGTGTGTGTGGGGGGGGGGGGGACAGAGTGGTCATGAATATTTTATGTAACTTGTAATAATTTTCTTTCATGTAAAGCGTCCTAAGCTCTTAGAGAGAAAGGGCGCTAAAAATGTACATTATTATTATCATCATCATCATCATCATCATCATCGTCATCATCATATGTAAGTTTTGCTCACTTTCACATATGATTATCTGTATTTGTTTATATTGTCGATGATGTAAATGATGAATAGAATGTATGTCGTAACAAATAAAGGAATACGAATCTTGTCATGTACTGTGCTGCACGCCATCATAATACGTGCATAAACATTAGGTGACAATAAACCCAGACATAATCAGCACCTTCACCGGTAACTAAAAGATCAATTCGTTAGTCCATTTCAGATCAGCATATTCACCTTAGATATTGTTCATTTTCTCAGGGAAAAAACAAAATGTAGAGCTTATCCAGTGACTTCCCTTTGCCGAAATTTTCAACATCAAGAAATGCGTTTATGTACAATTACCATCTTCACCACCTGATATGCAATTTAAACGAAATTTTAAGCTAATGTTGTTTGATTACAATCCAATAACCAACGCTTGAAAACAAATTGTGACGTTATTTGAAAAACAAGTCTTTTAATTTCAGAATTATGCTGAGTGAAATCATAACGCATGTTAGAGCTTTATAACACGGGCGAAAAAACGGGTCAGGCAGACCTGTAGGTGTTAACTTGTCCAATGTTGAAAAGAGGTTCTCGTCGTTTCGGGCACTAGGCTCTTTTTCATGGGGAGAAAAGTAAAGAATAGAGAAGAAAAGAGGGGACATAAATACCTGTTCTAGGTACGGGTCATTCTGGACGAGGTGGAAGCTTCTCCGGATGATGTCACAGATGGCAAGGTTGTGAGGGTGGTAGGAGATGACTGCCACTGGTCGTTCCTCTTGTTTCTCCCTCTCGACTGGAGTGAGGGCTTCTTGTGTGGGCACCATGCGTGCCCTCTCCAAGGCTCTCTGAACTGTCTGCCTGGGGTAGTGCCGTTCCTTAAAGAAGGTACGCATCCTCCGAGCCTGTTCCTCGAAGTCTGAACTGCTGCTGCAAATGCGCTTGAGTCGGATGAACTGGGAGTACGGGATGCTGTTTTTGGTGGCTCGTGGGTGACTGGAAGTGAATAGTAGGTAGGAATGAGAGTCAGTAGGTTTGTAGAAGATGGACGTGGAGAGTGTGGGTCTGTTAGGCTCTATGGAGATGGTGAGGTCGAGGAAGTTGATTGAAGTGGTAGAGACTTCAAAGGTGTACTGAAGGGCGGGATGGTATGTGGACAGGTGGTTGATGAAGTGAAAGAGATCATCTCTCGAACAGGCAGCGACTCCCAAGCAACCGTCGATATATCGCTTGAACAGGGCGGGCACTGTTCATTCATATGCACTGAGGGCTTGTTGCTCAACATGGCCGACGAACAAACAGGCGTAGCTTGGTCCCATTTTCGTCCTATGGCCACACCTCTGGTCTGCTGGTAGTGGTTTTCTCCATAAGCAAAGGAGTTCAAGGTGAGCACGAGTTCCGCCAGTCGTAGAATGGTGGGCACGTGGAGTCCACTGCTGCTGTTCTGCAAAAAGTGTTTCAGAGCCTGCAGACCATCTCCATGAAGGATGCTCGTGTATAGAGACACTATGTCCATTGTGAACAACAACCTTTCGGAGTTGTCCCCATCCTGGAACGAGAAACCATTGAGCAGCCACAGTGCGTGGTTGGTGTCTTTGATGTAGGTTGGTAGTTCGGCCACAATAGGCTGGAAGATCCTGTCGAGAGTGTCCGAAATCATCACAGTTGGGCAGGAGCATGCAGAGACTATGGGTCTGCCCGGTGTGTTGGCTTTGTGG
>NC_134883.1:2894199-2901699 GCF_041734735.1 Babylonia areolata
AAATCAACATAATTCGCATGTGTCTGTTTTGCAGACTCCAAACGAGAAGCGACTGAACGTTCTGAACTAAACAGGAAGCATTCCACAGATATATCATGAGAGCGTTCTGTCACAGCACATGACACTACCGTGTATAATAATAATAATAATAATAATAATAATAATAATGGATACTTATATAGCACACTATCCAGAAATCTGCTCTAGGTGCTTTACAAAAACGCTTTTGTTAACATAATATATCATATCTATGTTACATACACACACCAAAATGTGACTACACACACACACACACACACACACACACACACACACACACACACACACACACACACACACACGCTGCATACATACACTTTAACATACATGTGTATCTAACAGCTACCCTAACACATACGCACACATAGGCAGGCACAAACTTACATAGACACACGCACACGCACACACAATACACATTCATATACATGCATGTAGTTATGTACACATACATATGTATACACACATAGTCAAGCACAGCTAACGCAAAGGAAGTGGACCTGCCACAATTGAACTTACTGCTGAGGGAAAAGGCGAGTTTTGAGACGAGATTTAAAAGATGCGAGGGAATCAGAATGACGGAGGTTATCAGGGAGCTTGTTCCACGTATCCCAAATGACTTTCAGATATCAACATTCAGAGGCTTAGCGATCTGTTCTCATCGCTGTTTTGGCTTCGTCCCAAAGCAGTTAGCAAATCCGTGGAGTGAGTTTGGCTAAATTTCCTTTGTCTCCACATCTGTCTTTCTCTCATCTATGTCTATATATTATTTCTTCTCGTCTGGCTTTCTGCCCGTCTGTCTGTCTCTGTCTCTGTATCTGTCTGTCCGTGTCTCTGTTTCCGTCTCTGTGTCTGTGTCTGTCTGTCTGTCTCTGTATCTGTCTGTCCGTGTCTCTGTTTCCGTCTCTGTGTCTGTGTCTGTCTGTCTGTGTCTGTATCTGTATCTCTAGCTGTTTGACTGTCTGACACAAAGCCGACAGGCCTGGATTAGTCTAGTAAACATGAAATTCTTCTGAGCGCTGCTCCAATGACTCTTCACAGTTACGTTGAACAAGATAGATTGTAGGAAGGAATGAGAGAAGCAGGGGCTCGGGAGGGGGGCAGAGATAAAGGGGTTAAAGTGAGGTTTCATGACAAGACAAGACAAGCCAACAGTCTGGTGGTTTTTGTTTGTTTGTTTGTTTGTTGTTTTGTTTTTGTTTTTTTATTCCTCGTCCAAAATTGGGTCCACACTGCACGATGCTAAACGATAATGGCATAAACGTTGTGGTAAGAATCCGAATATGACAAATTATGTCGTTGGGCAGACAGACATGGAGAGTCAGACTGGACAACCAGCCTTAACAGGGAGAAACAGCCAGCCAGTCAGGAAGAAAAGACTACAGAGGACAGAAGGCATGAACTGCAAATAATGCAGTCAAATTAATGGTACAGAATCAGATTAGTTCTACAAGAGAGAGAGAGAGAGAGAGAGAGAGAGAGAGAGGAGAGAGAAACTTGAACATCAGGCAGATTTAACTTTTACTGTGCTAAGCGAATGCTTTAAAACACAACCAAAGAAGAAAACGAAGAAGAGGAGGAGGAGGGGGAGGAGGTTAAGAAGAAGAAGAAGAAGAAGAAGAAGAAGAAGAAGAAGAAGAAGAAGAAGAAGAAAGTTGAGGAGGAGGAAGAAAAGAAGAAGAAGAACGACTAACGAACGACTTGAAGAATGAACATGCGCATTCAACTGAGTTCAAGATTTACATAATCAATAAGGTAGACAACGAAATTGAAAACAGTTCGCCAAAACCCAATTGTTATTGTGGCTGGCAAGATCGCTCTCTCTCCCTCTCTCTCTCTCTCTTTCTCTGTCTGTCTGTCTGTCTGTCTACCTCTCTCTCTCTATCCCTCCACCCCCACGAACACAGCGGCACGCACTGACATAAATTGCAAACGAAGTGACAAACAGGGTCAGGGCCTAGATCCTTCGGTAGGAATATGCCCAGTTTGTAAAGTCCAGCGTTGTCGTCTTAGGAAGAGAGACTCCGTAGACTTCTTTCTTTCTTTCTTTTCTTTGGCGTTCGACAGCCACGCAGTCGAAGTCCGAGGGACGCCACAAACACGGACGTCCGGCCAAGATCGGCTACCGTCCCCCAGAGCTTGGTGTTGAGGTCCGCACCCCCAGGCCAGGACTGCTGCCGTGTCTCCTCACACAGGGGGCAGTCTTGGGGAATATGGTATGCGGTCTGGTCAGCCTGGCCGCAATCACATAGGGATGTGGCTGCCACTCCAGTCCTCTTCAGGTGTGCTCGGAGGCCGCAGTGTCCTGTGCGAAGGCGGTAGATGGTAGCTTTATAGACTTAAAGCCCCCCTACAGGTCTCACATTTGGTTAAACTGCTGTAAGATGTACCTTTTATTTACCTGTGTGCTAGCTGAATCGGTAGCGTAAGCATCACTGACTTGAAGTTGTGTACCTTGTGCAATGGAAAGTGTTACCATTCTTTACTATTTGTTAATCATTTCATCTCCTGGCCTCATTATTTGTTAATTTGATAAATCACCGAGGCAACCATGTGTTTGTTCTGTATTGTCCATATGTTCTGTGTGGCTTATTCAAGATTAAAGAGGCTGTGCCAGTCTTGAATAAAAGTTCATTTGTGTTTGCACATTTCTTCTGTCTTTGCTGCTGTGTGCACATGTCAAATGATTGGTATAAGGACAGGCCCGGCGCTTCCTTTTTTGAGGAAGTGTCTGGGTTTGTTCCAATATGCCTTTTATTTACCTGTGTGCTAGCTGAATCGGTAGCGTAAGCATCACTGACTTGAAGTTGTGTACCTTGTGTAATGAAGAGAGTTACCACTCTTTACTATTTGCTGTAAGACAGTAGTGGCACAATTCGGCGTATTCTATAAATGCGGTGAAAAGTCCATAATTATAACTACAGAAGGGTAGTATTGCTCCCAAGCGACCATATTTCCGCGAGCTAGGATTTCTTTGTCCAGACGATCTAATTTAGTGTGATTTACTATCGTGAAGAGGTTTAATGAAAAGAAAAAGGAATGGCACGGTTCGGTGTGCCATTTCAGTGTGACCCGTTTGTGTCTGGAAGAAATTACGGCTCTGGTCTTTAAAGCAGCAGAGCGAACTGGTGAATCAATACTCAGGACTCGTCTGTGTGTGTGTGTGTGCGTGCGTGCGTGTGTGTGTGTGTGTGTTTAAAATTCCGTTTTGAAATATTCATGTTTTATAATAATGATAACTTTCCAAAAAAAAACAAAAAAAAAAGTCAGTTTTCGTTTAGCCCAAGATGGTATTGAGATTGTGTTTTCGTTCAAGGCAATTTTTTTTTTTTACGTTCGAAACGTTTGGATTTTTTCTTATAATTTTTTATATCGGGTGTCCCCCAAAAAGTGAACCGCTTTTTGACAAGTATGTTCTCAGTGGTAGAGAAACCGAATTCATTAAAAATTTTCACACAGTGACCTTACGGTATCATCAACAAGTCTGCGGAATATTTATCACAGAGAAAATACTTGTCAAAAAGCGGTTCACTTTTTGGGAGGACACCCGATATATTTCAAAAGGTAGTTGATTGTAATCTTCATGTGTACCGTTTTCTCCTTTTCCCTGACAATTCCGCCCCCACCCCCCACCCCCTTGGCCCCCCACACCCCAGCCCCCCACCCCCCCACCCCTCCATCTCTCTTTCCCTCCATCCCACCGACGCAACATCTAGACTTATCGTTTCTCTCATTGTCTCTCGCCTTGACTACTGTAACTCTCTATTGTCTGGTTTGCCGGCTTCATCCATTCAGTCCATTCAGCGCATACAAAACTCTGCTGCCCAACTCGTCCTCAGATAGAACAGATCTGAGCATATCACTCCTATTTTGCAACATCTCCATTGGCTCCCTGCCTCACACAGAATAAAGTATAAGATCAGCACTCTATGTTATAAATGTATTTACAAATCTGCCCCTTCCTATCTTTGTGGCTGCCTTCACCTCTACACTCAATCTCGCTCTCTACGATCGGCTTCGGATCCACTCTGTTTACGCATACCCAGATTCAAACACTTGTTGGACGCCGTTCTTTCTCTGTCTCTGGAACTTGCATTTGGAATGAACTTCCTCTTTCGCTTCGTCAGATCTCCGCACTCAGCTCTTTCAAGTCTGGCCGTAAAACCCACCTCTTCACAAGATAGCCTCCCTCCCCTGCCTCTTCCTTGTCTTCAGTTTCTTCAGTTTTAGAGTTATGCATGCGTGCGAATGACTGGTGTGAAAGCGCTTAGATTTGTCTCTGCACAAGATTTAGCGCTATATAAATACTATCATCATCATGATTATTATTATTATTATTATTATTATTATTATTATTATTATTATCATTATTATTATTATTATTATTATTATTCCCGCCCCCACCCCCCTCTCTCTTTCTTCCTCCATTTCTGCCTGTAAGCAGAAAAGTTGTTCAGGAGAACTCTAAATAGCAAGAATGAGTTGAGAGAAATCATTAAATTTTGGAAACTAAGACCTTTTTATTGTCGCCTTGTACACATCCCGTTTGCCTTGTAGAACAAAAATGTTCGCCCTGAATTCATCTTCCACCTCGTGCGGGACTGACGAGGCCGAATGCATTGATTTGGGGAAAAGAAAAACAAAACCAAACAAAACCAAACAAAACAAAACCGGACTCATTGATTTATGAGTGTACCGTCAGGTTGGTGCGAGGTTCATTTGGAAACTACTGCTGACGTGCAGACGTCAACCTGTCAGTTATGCTTTCTCCATTTACTTTTTCGCCCAGTCTTGTTCCTTGTTGGCTGAGTTTGCGTGAGGTGCAACTCTCTCTGCGGTTGTCTGAACCCGCCCCCCCCCCCCCCCCGCCCCCCCCCCCCACACACACACTCTCTCTCTCTCTCTCGGTCTATCTCTCTCTCTGTGTTTCTCGCACTGTGTCTCTCTCTGTGTTTCTCTCTCTCTGTCTCTCTCTCTCTCTATCTGTGTGTGTGTGTCTTTCTACGTCTCTTTTCTCTCTGTCTCTCTCTGTCTGTCTCTTTATCTGTGTCTGTCTCTCTCTCTGTCTCTCTCTCTTCTCTGTCTCTCTCTATGTCTCTCTCTCTTGTATCTCTGTCTCTCTGTCTCTCTCTCTCTGTGTCTCTCTCTGTCTCTTTATCTGTGTCTGTCTCTCTCTCTGTCTCTCTCTCGTCTCTCTCTGTCTCTCTCACTCTGTCTCTCTGCCTCTGTCTCTTTATCTGTGTCTGTCTCTCTTTGTGTCTCTCTTCTCTCTCTCTGTGTCTCTCTCTGTCTCTTTATCTGTGTCTGTCTCTCTCTCTCTGTCTCTCTCTCTTCTCTCTCTCTCTCTGTCTCTCTCTGTCTCTTTATCTGTGTGTGTCTCTCTCTGTCTCTCTTTCTTCTCTATCTCTCTCTCTTGTCTCTGTGTCTCTCTCACTCTCTCTCTCTCTTTCTGTCTCTGTCTCTTTATCTGTGTCTGTCTTTCTCTCTCTGTCTCTCTCTTCTCTCTGTCTCTCTCTCTCTTTCTCTCTCTTGTCTCTGTCTCTCTCTCTCTTGTCTCTCTGTCTCTCTCTCTGTCTCTCTCTCTGTCTCTCTCTCTGTCTATCTCTCTCTTGTCTCTCTCTCTGCCTCTCTCTTTGTCTCTCTCTCTCTTGTCTCTCTGTCTCTCCCTGTGTCTCTCTCTCTCTTTTACTCTGTCTCTGTCTGTTTCTCTCTCTTCTCTCTCTGTCTCTCTCTGTCTCACTGTCTGTCTCTTTGTCTTGTTGGCTGTTTGCGTGAGGTGCAACTCTCTCTGCGGTTGTCTGTGTGTGTGTGTGTGTGTGTGTGTGTGTGTGTGTGTGTGTGTGTGTGTGTTTCTCTGTCTCTTTTTCTGTGTCTGTCTCTCTCTGTCTGTCTGTCTCTCTTTTTTCTCTCTGTCTCTCTCTCTCTTCTCTCTGTCTGTCTGTCTCTTCTCTTTCTCACTCTGTCTCTCTCTCTCTCTGTCTCTCTCTGTGTCTCCTTTCTCTGTCTCTCTGTCTTACTCTCTTCTCTCTCTCTGTCTCTGTTTCTCTCTCAATCTGTCTCTGTCTCTCTCTCTCTTATCTCTCTGTCTCTCTCTTCTCTCTCTGTCTCTCTGTCTCTCTCTTTCTCTCTCTGTCTGTCTGTCTCTTTTTGCTGTCATCATTACTATTGCTTTTCTAAATGTGTGTGTGTGTGTGTGTGTGTGTGTGTGTGTGTGTGTGTGTGTGTGTGTGTGTGTGTGTGTGTGTGTGTGTGTCTAGCTACACGTATATGTATATAAAAAAAAATGGATGTATGGGTGGATCTATATCTGTATGTATGTATGTATGTATGTGTATGTATGCATGCATGCATCTGTCTGTCTATCTATCTATCTATCTATCTATCTATCTGTCTATCTGTCTTTCTATCTATCTATCTGTCTATCTATCTATGTGTATATGTATATTTGGATGGATTGATGGATGTGTGCTTGTGTGTATGTATGCATGCATGCATGTATGTATGTATGTATGTATGTATGCATGCATCTATCTATATTTATCTATCTATCTATCTGTCTATCTATCTATCTATGTATATATGTATATTTGGATGGACTGATTGATGGATGGATGGATGGATGGATGTGTGCGTGTGTGTATGTATGTATGTATGTATGGTGTATGCAGTATTCTTGTACAGCCTGTCAATTGCCTCCCAGAACAGAATCTCTTCCTGGTCGGTTCCTCAAGGCCGCACTCACGATTCCAATTAACTTAAAACCCCCGTCCTCAACGTGCTACCTGATACCCCGCCCCACCCTACCCACCAGCCCCCACCCTTCCAGTAATTCCTTCCACCACCGGCCCCGATAGTTAACTCCCATCTCGGAAACACACCTAAGAGGGGAGGGGCAGTATTGATCGGAACTCGCTTCTTACGTTTGATGTCAGGGACACTAAAATTGGGCGTGGGGGAGCAAAAGTCTTCCCCAGCCCCAGTCGAGTCCTGAGGGTCCCGGGGCATTCTACCCGTCATTAAACGAATTCGTCTCCAGCCTCTCTGCGTCTCAGGTTCATAGGTTGTCCATTGTCAGTTTCGTCTGATGCCAGGGCGCACAGAGATGTCCGCCCTCGGCAAAAAAGCCTCGGCTTGGAAGAAAGGTTCTTGCATAGAGATGAGGCACCGGAGAGACAAGGGAGATAAAGGAGAGAGTAGTGGGGGTGGGGGTGGGTGGGAAGGAGATGTTGGAAAGACTGAGAAGGAAGGGAAGGAGGGTTGGGGAGGTGAGTGGGGGGTGGTGTAGGAGAGAGAGAGAGAGAGAGAGAGAGGGTGCTGAGGAGCGAGGGATGGAGGGAAGGTCGGGGGTAGACTGCTGAGTAACCGGACTTGTGGACTTGAGGGGGAAAAAAAATCAATCATTCTGTTTGTTTTTGTATTTGTAGTTCTTTTTATCACAACAGATTTCTCTGTGTGAAATTCGGG
>NC_134883.1:2909199-2916699 GCF_041734735.1 Babylonia areolata
TTGTCTATATCTTTGTCTCTGTCTCTATCTTTGTCTCTGTCTTTGTTTCTTTGTCTTTGTCTCTATCTTTGTCTCTGTCTCTGTCTCTATCTTTGTTTGTCTCTGTCTCTATATTTGCTTGTCTTTGTCTCTATCTTTGTCTCTGTCTGTAGCTTTGTCTCTATCTTTGTCTCTGTCTGTAGCTTTGTCTCTGTCTTTGTCTTTGTTTTTGTCTTTGTCTCTATCTTTGTCTCTGTCTCTGTCTCTATCTTTGTTTGTCTTTGTCTCTATCTTTGTCTTTGTCTCTATCTTTGTTTGTCTTTGTCTCTATCTTTGTCTCTGTCTGTATATCTGTTTGTCTTTGTCTCTATTTTTGTCTCTGTCTCTATCTTTGTCTTTGTTTCTATCTTTATCTTTGTCTCTGTCTCTATCTTTGTTTGTCTTTGTCTCTGTCTCTATCTTTGTTTGTCTTTCTGTCTCTATATTTGTCTTTGTCTCTTTCTATATTTGTTTATCTTTGTCTCTGTCTGTACCTTTGTCTTTCTGTCTCTATCATTGTCTTTGTCTCTGTTTCTATCTTTGTTTGTCTTTCTGTCTCTATCATTGTCTTTGTCTCTGTTTCTATCTTTGTTTGTCTTTCTGTCTCTATCATTGTCTTTGTCTCTGATTCTATCTTTGTTTGTCTTTCTATCTCTATCATTGTCTTTGTCTCTGTCTCTATCTTTGTTTGTCTTTCTGTCTCTATAATTGTCTTTGTCTCTGTCTCTATCTTTGTTTGTCTTTCCGTCTCTATCATTGTCTTTGTCTCTGTCTCTATCTTTGTTTGTCTTTCTGTCTCTATATTTGTCTTTGTCTCTTTCTATATTTATTTGTCTTTGTCTCTGACTCTATCTTTGTTTTTCTGCCTCTATCATTGTCTTTGTCTCTTTTTCTATCTTTGTTTGTCTTTCTGTCTCTATCTTTGTGTTTCTGTCTCTATCTTTGTCCTTGTCTCTATCTTTGCGTGTGTCTGTCTCTATCTCTATCTTTGTCTTTCTGTCTCTATCTTTGTTTGTCTTTGTCTCTATCTTTGCCTCTGTTTTGTCTTTCTGTCTCTGTCTTTGTCTCTGTCTTTGTTTGTCTTTCTGTCTCTGTCTGTCTCCCTCATTCTCTTTCCCCGTGAATTGGAACGTTGGTACATTAAGAGATCGGTCGCGAAAAGTATTGCAGAAAATATTTGATTTGATTTGATTTGATTTGATATGAATACTTATATCGCGCATATCCTCGGTCGGAGACCAAAATCTAAGCGCTTGCAAACTCGGGGTCGTTTGCAAAAAAGGCTACCTACCTGGTTAGAGCCAAAAGACGGCTGCCATTGGGCGCTCATCATTCGTTTCCTGTGTCATTCAATCAGATTTCAGGCACGTACACATACACACTCAAGCAGACATATAAAATTTTACGTCTATGACCGTTTTGTTTATCTACCCCGCTATGTAGGCAGCCATACTCCGTTTTCGGGTGTGTACATGCTGGGTATGTTCTTGTTTCCATGACCCACCGAACACTGACATGGATTTCAGGATCATTATTGTGCGTATTTGATCTTCTGTGTACGTATACACAATGGAAGTTCGCGCACTAACAGGCCAGCAGTTATGTTGACCTGGGCGATCGGAAAAATCTCCACCCTTTATCCACCAGGCGCCGTTACCGAGATTCGAACCCTGGACCTCAGATTGAAAATGCAACGCAGAAATACATAGTACGAACAACATCAAAAAAAGTGATATTATCTGCCTTCATGTACTGTTGAAAAGAAGTGCATTCTGAGGTGCGTTCTTTATGTCCCCGTTTGTGATTCTCTGTTCTTTTGAAGACATATTATTGTGATTCTTTGCAGTGCTTAAAAATGGATGCATGGTTGGCTGGAAGTACCCATCCGTCTAGTTGTCCGGGACAAACCAAACATTCTGGCGGACAAGTGGAAAAGCACTTTCCTCTTTGACAAACTTTTCTTCTTTTTTTGTTTTTTTTACTTCTTTTACTTTTTTTTTTTTTTTTACTGTTTCTTTACTTTTTAACTTAAAAAAACTGTTTATAAACTGTTTTAAAGCTTTTTTTTAACTTTTTTTTCACCCCCTCTCTCCCGGATTTTATATTGCCTTGTAACAGTTTTACAGGACCGGTACCAGTTTTCAGCCCAGTGCGATGGAATGGGCTGTAAGGAACAAAAAGAAAAGAAAATCCTGTAATACATAATACGTAATGATTTATATATCTGCTGACTTGTCATTGCAAGACAGGTTACGTAGTTACTTACAGTTTGACTGCCTCTTTATTCAGAGAGGGCAAGCAGTAATTTTGGGATGGCAAGGAACTCATCTTATTTAGCGCACGTAAAAGAACCTACGGCAACAAAAGGGTTGTCCCTGGCAAAATTCTGCAGAAAAATCCACTTCGATAGGAAAAACAAATAAAACCGCACGCAGGAAAAAAAAAATTAAAAAAAAAAAGGGTGGCGCTGTAGTGTAGTGACGCGCTCTCCCTGGGGAGAGCAACTCGAATCTCACACAGAGAAATCTGTTGTGATAAAAAGAAATACAAATACAAATCTAAGAAAAAAAACAACAACAACAACACAAAACAAACAAAAAACCCCACATAAATCAATTAAAGATAAACGCGTATAATTAGCAGATCAGAGGGTTTCCCAGGAGAAATGTAGTGTACCACGCGATGTTGTCTCTTCCCCGGCTTGAGCAAGGGTTTGGATTCAGTGTGCTCATGCTCAAACCACACATTTGCCACAAAGGCATGGCTCTCAGAACGGATGGTGTTTGCTTAGGGGGGTGGGGGTGGGGTGGAAACGGATAGCAACAGATGTGGTAAAAAAACAAAACAAACAAAACAACATGTAATGAATGCCCATGAGGTGTTTAGACAATTGTTCCTGTGAACGAGGTGTTTCATCATTCATAGCGGAGCCAACGGCGAATGATCGCGTGGAATTTATTTCTTCTTTGGGGAGAAATTACGTGAGCTGAGCTCGTTTGCAGGTGTGTCTTTGTCCTGTTGTGTCAGAGTGGCCCTTTGTTTTGCTTTCCTTGTTTGTTTGTTTTCTGTTTCTCTTCAACCCTTGTGTGTTCTCTTTTCCTTAGTCACACACACACACACACACACACACACACACACACACACACACACACGCATGCACGCACGAACACACACACACACACACACACGCACGCGCGCACGCACGCACCCACTCACACACATGCACACGCACGCTCACACACACGCACGCACGCACACACACACGCACGAACGCACGCACGCACGCGCGCACGCACTCACACACATGCACACACACACACACACACACACACACACACACACGCACACACACACGCGCGCACGCACACGCACGCACGCACGCACGCGCGCACGCACTCACACACATGTACACACACACACACACACACGCACCCCCCCCCCCCCTCCCCTCCAGAGAGAGAGAGAGAGAGCAGAAATAATCTAATGAAAGCAAAGGCAAAGTATCCAATTTTGAGAGTGTTTAATTATCGAGACTGAAATTTGACAGAGAATCTGGAAGCGAAGTCGTGTGTCAAGGGAGACTAACGCGTTTCGCATCTCTATTGCGCACAGACTCGTTTAATTCCCGTAGATATGTCAGCAGTCACTCTTGTGATGCACGAATGCAATGCAGCGATATTATTATCTTCTTTGTTTTCTTATATATATATATATATATATATATATATATATATATATATATATATATATATATATATATATATATCACCAGTGCAACAACAACAGCAGCAGCAATTACTGCACTACTTCTGCTACTACTGCTGATGATGGAAATGATGATAATAGTAGTAGTAGTAGTAGTAGTAGTAGCATCAGTAGGAGTAGGAGTAGTAATAGCAGCAGCAGCAGCACTAGAAGTAGTAGTAGTAGCAGTAGTAGTAGTAGTAGTGTCCTTTATGTAATTCCTTCGACAGATTACGAGACCTACTCCTGTGCATTCATTACAAAATCAGAAGCTCAGTTATTAATATTAATCATTTTATTCAAACTGGGGGTGGGGGGTGGGTGGGTGGGGAGTTCAAAGCAGTCAGTGTACTTGTTTGGATAAAACCGACTATTGTCTTAGCATAACCGCAAAATTGCGTATTGAAAATGTTAGAAAAGTTGGAAATAGAAAAGGGAAGACGTTGTTGGACAACACGAGAGTAAGACTACGTAAAGTGGAATAATTATTATGGCTGGGATTAGCGATGAGTTCCATTTATAATGGAATGCCCCAAGTATAACGACTGACGGAACAAGTATGTGTTTTTTTGTTTTTTTTTTTTTAAAAAGAATTGTCTCAAAAGTCGGTTCTCAGTTTTTCTACAATGTGTTCAAAAGAAGCAGAAAAGCGCTGTTAGATAATGCAAGTAAGTCGATCAAATTTGCAGAAGTTGTTTATGTGAAGGCTGATTGTAGTTTGAAACATATTTGTGCTTTCTTAATCCGGTTTGGTTATATTGTTGAGTATGTATGTGAATGGTGTGGAATTTTTATTTGATAGTAGTTTTCCATGCTCCAATTGGAATGCGAGGATAAAATAAAACGTGAATATATTTCTCTCTCTCCCTTTTTTATATTTTATTTTATTTTGTAACTGTAAACACAAGGACAGAAAACGGAAGAAGAAGAAAAAAGAGAAAAACAAGAAAGAAAAATATGGTATTGAGGACAGAGGTCTCCACTGGGGGATCATTGTATTGTTGTCAGTACCGACCCCCCCCCCCCCCCGCCCCCCCCCCTCCCCCCCCCCTCCCAACACACACAAACTCACACACAAAGCGAACGTAACAGGTGAATTCAGCACGTGATCCTCGTTTGTTCCGATATCAGCAGGGATCATTGCATTGTTGTCAGCTCACACACACACACGCACACACACACAGAAGTTCAGAAGATCAACTCCGCACGTGAATCATTTTTATTTCAATATGAGCTGGTGCCATCAGTTATATTGTTGACAGTACACACACACACACACACACACACACACACAGAGGGAAAGAAAGAAAGTCAGCAGATGAACTCAGCACGCCATTTTCGTTTATTCTAATGCGAGTATTGCTTGAGAGAGAGAGAGCGGGAGAGAGAGAGAGAGAGAGAGAGAGGCGCGCGCTTGCGTGACCATGCTTTATTGCGTGACGACACACAAGATTACCGTTGTGAATGTTGTGAACTGCACTTTTTTTGCCGTGTAAAGGGGAACAATCCATGCCAATTCACCGGGAAACGAAAGGCAGAGAGAACAGTGCGACAGTTTTCTCCCTTGTTTCATGGAATGTATCGATTCTGTGGTTGCTGTGTTGTTTTGTTGTTGTTGTTGTTGTTATTTTCTGTCCGTCTTTCTTTCTTTCCTTCATGTTTGATACTTTCCTTAATTCCTTGTTTTATTCATCGGTTCATCATTCCTTCTTTCGTTCCTTCCTTGCCTTTATGTCTTTCGGTCTTTTCCATATGCAGTCGTGTTTCTTGGTTCCCAAACATTAACATGCGCACATGCACGCACCCACATGCACGCCATAAACAAATGCGCGCATACATTCTTCAGATTATCAGCGGTTTTTGTTTGTTTGTTTGATTGATTGTTTTATGCCCGTCACTTGTTGTGTAATGGGAAATAACCCGTACCTATTTTGCAGCTGGAAGCGAAATGAAGAGCCAGTGGACAGTTTTCTCCCTTGGACGGTGCAATCGTCAGTTCAAACTCGGTCTCTCTCTCTCTCTCTCTCTCTCTCTCTCTCTCTCTCTCTCTCTCTCTCCTTTTACTCCGACGCAGATCAAACCAAATCGTTTTTCAATTTGTCCAGACATCAGTACACAAAACCCAGACGAACATTTTCAAGGGTTTCAAAGACTACTCGGCACTAAATAGTTATCAAGTTCAGTGTCGTGATTCGAAAAAAAACAACTCAGTCGGTTGTTGGTGGTGGTGGTGGTGGTGTGTACGAATAAAGCTCTATTTAATATATAGGCCAAAGAGCCGTTTCAAAGAGGCTATCAATTCTGAACAAGAGCAGCATATTTTGCTACGGAAGAAAATCGCGATTTCTAATGGATGCAAATTACTGGACAACTTTCTGTCTCTGCTCGTCTGTTTGTCCGTCTGTCACACACGGGAAGAAGCAAATCGGTATGATAATAGTTATATTCAAACTATAACGAACTCTGTGCTTTAAAATGATACGCATATACAAATTGCAAGGCTGCGCATTGTGTGACTAGAAGCCAAGAGAAAACTTGATTCTGAATTGTTGGATTTCTATAAATTTAGAGTGTTATATATATCAGTGTAGTCTGTGACCAAGCTGCCGGGTGGCAGTGAAAATTCAGATTTTATTTTTTTGTTTAACAAAATAGGTGTGTTTTTCAACTTTGTTTTAATTTATTTTATATATATATATATATATATATATATATATATATATATATATATATATATATATATAATAGTATTTGTGTTTGTATTTCTTTTTATCGCAACAGAATTCTCTGTGTGAAATTCGAACTGCTCTCCCCAGGGAGAGTGCGTCGCTACACTACAGCGCCACCAATTTTTTTGTATTTTTTCCTGCATGCAGTTTTATTTGTTTTTTTCCTGTCTTCGTGTATTTTTCTACAGAATTTTGCCAGGAACAACCCTTTTGTTGCCGTGGGTTCTTTTACGTGCGCTAAGTGCATGCTGTACACGGGACCTCGGTTTATCGTCTCATTCGAATGACTACCGTCCAGACCACCACTCAAGGTCTAGTGGAAGGGGAGAAAATATCGGCGACTGAGCCGTGATTCGAACCATTCTCTCGCTTCCTAGGCGGACGCGTTACTTCTAGGCCATCACTCTATATTGACGCATTTTAGTTGTCGGAGGCAGGGCATCTGTAGAATCTATTTACTTCCCAGCAGTTTTTGTATGAAAAATGATACACAGCTGAATCGGGTGGACCCACTGAAATCCATCAAACAGGGCTTGAGCTCGTGAGGTGATAAATCTGTATTCCGAAAATCCACCACTGTTGTTCACATGAAAACTCCAGTTCTGCCACACAGTGAACAAGTCAGTATTTTCTTCTTTTTTTCTTTCTTTTCTTTTTTTTTAAAGAACGTTATACAGCTCATACTTTGATTCTACCATTCACAAATGAAACCCAAAGCACTCAGCATATCACGAACACTGTGTCATTCTTGCTTGATCGGGAATTTGTTTTTAAAAAAGTATTTTTTTGTAAAAAACCCATAATTATTATAATACTTTTGAAGTCAATCTCTTTTCTCCCATTCTTGTCATTTTCTACCAGTGTTAAATGCAACAAACTCACCGTCGGAAGGAATAATTCAAAAGTCTACCATGAACAAAATCATTTCGGAGTTGATAATACTCACACCAAGATAGTTTCTTATTACATAGAAATGAACACTATTTTCCACCGATGCATTTTCCAGATA
>NC_134883.1:2921699-2939199 GCF_041734735.1 Babylonia areolata
TTCCTCACTGAGATAGCCAGCGACATGGATAGACATCAGGGTTATTTGCTTTCCCTCCTTCCAAGTTCCGGCGACAGTTGATGTGGTGTAAGGGCCATCACAATAAACAGCGGGAATTAACTCTTTCACCGCCAGTCAGTTTAGAGTACAACATTCCCTTGTGGTATAAACACAGAAAAGACAGTGGCTAAGAATAGCTGGGGATTCCCCCTGCGATGTATAGAAAATACGGCCTATCCTACCACCGAACATTAAGAGCTGTAGAGTAGGTTCATGGATAACAGACCAATGAATGGCCACCTTTCAGTGACATGGGTCCTCTACCATGCCTGTGCATAAATGCGAGCTTGGCGGTGAAAGGGTTAATAAAGTAATGCAAGAGCGACATAACCATGAGACCTGTCACTGATAACCACAGCGTTCCTCTCCTGACATCAGGCTATAAATAAAGCAAATAGTGGCCCACACGTTTCCTCGCACTCGCCCAACTCTCAACCCTCAGCGCTTTGGGAAGATGGGACTGGGAAAACTGCTAGGAAAAGATTAACATATAGGTCGTCAAAATTATCCAGTTAAACGGAGCCATTCGTCCTTTACTCTCTTTGTTCATAGTCATTCTGTTCGAAACCTTTTTTTTTTCATTCACAGTTGTACAGAAGTAGAGCACAACAAAGATGAATGAACGAGGTGTCACACACGTATTTCACTAATGTTTAGCTAGTGAAGTGCATGTTTACCGAATTTTAAGAAATCTCTCAAAAATCATTCAGTCTCTAGCTTTTATTTGCTATTCATTCTCATTCTGTTTGAAATCCTTTTTACTTTTACAGTTGTACAGAATTGGAGCAAAGCAAAGTTAAATAAACGAGATGTCACACACGTATTTGGCCAATGTTTACTTTGTGAAGTGTACGTCTACAAAATTTAAAACAACAACAACAATTAATCTCCCAGAAATCATATAGAGGCTAGCTTATCCTTTATGTTTAGTACACGATGGTAAAAAACACGTTCGTAAAGCGTTTCATTATTTGGTTCACTTGGATGAGAGATGAGGCCTGTTCGCGCAAAGCACGAGAGATCAAAAGATGCTACTTTCCTATGGCCATGCCACAATGCATGAATGTTACATGGTACCCACCTTCCCGATACCGTGTCAAGTGGAGATCTGGGGTCATCAGGGGAAATACAAATACACACAGAGAGCTAGAGAGAGGGAGAGGGGTGTTGAGAGAAAGAGCGGGAAAGAGGGAGTGGGGAGCCAGGGACAGGATATTCCGCTCACCTTGCAATGACAAAATGATCAATAGCGCTGTTCTGCAGCATCATGATGATGATTGAACGTCTGCACGAGAGACTGCCATCAAAGCCTTCAGTAACACGCAATAAGCGTATGCACGGGCACCTAAGTTTTCCTGCTCGGCTTTATATGCAGTTATTGTTGTTGATGTTCGTTTCGCAATTCTTGTCATTTTTCAGCGCTGATTATGCGTGCATTGCAGAAAAGAAATGAAAAAAATCAAGTGTCTTGAAGTCTCACGTGGAATTAAGTCGCCGATGGAGTATCTGCATCCAGAAACGTGTTTGATGGTAACAAATAACAAAGGTCTGTCTACAAGTTCACACACACACACACACACACACACACACACACACACACACACACGCACACTGTCTGTCAGTCAATCCGCACACACACACACACACACACACACACACACACACACACACACACACAGAGAGAGAGAGAGAGAGAGAGAGAGAGAACGACAGATAGAAGAATATGATTCGAAAGGGAAAATAATACACTCAAATCAAAGATGTTGGAGCATGAACGGTTACTTTGTTCTGACGAGCACGAAGAAGACCAAACTCCCTCCTTTCTCTCTCTCTCTCTTTGTCTCCACGCCCTTCCCTTTCTCCTCCGCCCTCTCCTTTCCCTGTCTCTTTGTCTGTCTTTCAGTCTGTATGTCTGTCTCTCTGTCTCCTCCCTCTTTCTCTATCCCTTTGTCTGTCTGTCTGTCCGTCAGTCTGCCGATTTCTCTTTCTCTCTGTCTCTCACAGCAGAGACCGTCAGTGTCACCCTTGGCAGACAGAACTAATGGAGGCGGAAATTACCGTGTTGTGTTCCAGCGTATGAATCACTCCCCCCACACAAGTGTTTCCTTTCTGTCTGGTCACAACGGTATTGGCGTGTTGTCTTCCGGGGCAGGAAATATCAGCTTGTTGGGGGAGGAAAATGGAGGACTGCTTTTTTTGTGGGACTTTTTTGTGTTGTTGTTGCGCTTTTTCCTTTTGTTATTCCCCCCTTTCCTGGTTGTTACTGTTGTTGTTGTTGTCTTTTTGTGTTTATTCAGTATTTATGTATTTATTCATCTATTATTTATTTATTTATTTATTCATCATTTATCTATATTAATTAATTTACCAGTTAGTTCATTCATTCTTTCATTCATTCATTTGCTGCGTTCTTCACCTTGTAGTTTTACACACAGACACCCCACCCCTCACCACACATATGTTCTCGTTCTCATGCAGTGTTATTTTTCTGATGATGTTTTTTTTTCTCTTTGTGTGTGTGTGTGTGTGAGTGTTGTTTGTGTTTCAAATACTGAACAATTTTCTTATCTAATGGGAACAAATCCATGCTAAATTAGCAGAGGACAACAAAACGATGAGTGGTCGATGCAAATTTCTCACTTGTTTATGTTACCGTCAGCGTTCATTCTTTCTTTTCTTGTTATATTTTGTTCACTCTTTTTCTTTTCTTTTTTTTTCATTTCGTCTCCGATCTTTTCTTTTTTTTCACCTGATGCAGATCAAACTTTGCCCAACAGAGCATGTAGACCACCGTTATTCTTGCCAAATAATGCAACTGTTGGAGAGAGAGAGGGAGAGAGAGAAAGAAAGAGAGAGAGAGGAGAGAAAGAGAGACAGAGAGGAGAGAAGGAGAGGTGGAGAGAGAGAGGGGGGAGAAAGAGAGGAGAGAAAGAAGGAGGAGAGAGAGGAGAGAAAGAGAGACAGAGAGAGAGGAGAGAAGGAGAGGTGGAGAGAGAGGGTGGAGAGAAAGAGAGAGGGGGGAAAGAGAGAAAGACAGGAGAGAAAGAGAGAGAGAGAGAGGAGAGAAGGAGAGGTGGAGAGAGAGAGGAGAGAAAGAGAGGGAGAAAGAGAGGAAGAAAGAGAGGAGAGAAAGAGAGAGGGGGGAACGAGAGAAAGAGAGGAGAGAAAGAGAGAGAGCGGAGAGAGAGGAGGAGAGAGAGGGAGAGAGAGAGAGAGAGAGAGAGAGAGAGAGAGAGCACAGTATCGTTCTGCTCATGGACTTTTCAGGCTGCAGTGTGTGTGACTGTGACTGATTGTGAAGACAGCCAATCGCACGTATGTCCTGCATTTTCAATGCGTTGTCCAAAACACACTTATGGCTTCAACACAATTTAATTTCCAAATGGATGAATAAATATGTATTATTGTATGAACAGAATCGGCCAATATAATAAATCTTTGTTGTGTTGTGCAACATGAACTGTATTCAGTTTGTTGAATTACGTTCTGTCACATTTTTTAATTCACTTTTCATTATTTTGCAACTTATCATCCGTTTGGTTTTCGACGTTCTTGCCATGATAGAGGGGTGATGAGAGACGCTGAGGTATTTATTTAGACTTTTTTCAGTGTCCACGAAGGGTTAAACAAGGTTTTATGCTAAGCCTACAGCTGTTTTCCTTTTTCATCAATGACTTGGCAGTGGAATTATCAAAGAAGGGTACATGGAATACAAATGATACCTGTTCTTAACGCTATTTGCTGATGATGTTGTTCTCTTGTCTGACACACCCATAGGGTTACAAAATCAATTGAATGCCCTTAAGCAAGAAACAGACAGATTAGAACTAACAGTAAATCTCGATAAGACCAGTATTATAGTTTTCCACAATGGTCATCTTTCGACTAATAAAAAATGGTGCTATGGTGATAGGGAAACAAAAGTAACCAATACATATAAATATTTAGGAATGTTATTCACAACAAAATTGAGTTTGACGTCTGCGTGGGATGAGGCAAATAGAAAAGGGAAAAAATGTGTAATTCAGATCTTAAAATCACAGAGGACTGCGTTCGACTGACGCACAGCTTTTCTTGAAACTTTTCGACACACAAATTGAACCAGCCTTGAACTATGGAGCGGAAATATGGGGACTCATGACAAATAATCAAATGGAAAGGGTACATACATTTGCAATGAAGCGCTTTCTTGGTGTCCCATTACACTCATCAAACACTATGTATAATGTATAGCGAAACCGGCAAGTACCCATTGTATATTAGGTCAATTGTAAAATGCATAAAATATTGGCGCAAATTAACAAGACTGCCAACATCACGATTGTGTAGACAAACAGAACTGGGTATTCCACATCAAGAAAACACTAACGGAACATGGATTCGGACTTGTTTGGATGTGCCAAGGAGTAGGGCACGAGAGCGGCTTTGTATCGGAATTTAAAGATAGACTTATAGCATGTTACAAAGAAAGCTCACGGATAAATAGAAAGCAATGGTAGGTATTAATGCGTCTGTTCATTCAAATCAAGACTTCAAACAGATAAGTATGTTAAGATCGTAACAAATAGATGGCATAAAATCTGCTTTGCGAAGCTCAGATTGACAGCACTTGGACTGAATGCCAACAGAAGATGGTTCGATTCAGACGTAGCAACATCTCCTTTCTCAATGTGTAGCGAAAGCCCAGAGGATGAAAATCATTTCATACTTAACTGCAAAAGATACGATGAATTGCGAAAAAAATGGTTCCCTTTTCAATACAGCTCCAGCGCAGAGAAAAGATTTGTTCAGCATACTGAAGACGGAAAATGAAGATATGATACTTTAACTTGCAAGATATGTATCTGAGGCAATAGATACGGAAAAAGGTCCATCATCGGTACAAATACTCATTAATCAATTAAAATTAGTATGGGTTATATGAGGAAAAAAGCACATATAAAAAGGAAGGACTACATTTGGATGGTCAATCTCAGTAGTGTAGTTTTTTGATGTGTTCGTATTGATACGATTGGTTTTGGATGTTCAGGCATAAATAATGATTTCATGATTTATATGTTCTTTAGCATGTGTTTGTATTGATATGATGTGTGTCGATGTTACATGCGTAGATGTTTATTATATGATTTATATGTACTTTATTTTCTGTGTACTGTCAAAACCTTGGAGACGAACGACTAGAAAAAAAGGCACATTACTCCATGTCACATGTACTTTAAGCTAATGACAAAGTGCCAAAGTGTCGCAAATCTCTAATTTGGTTTATGTTGTGTCAATTCTGTTGTATTCCTTTCTGTTCCATTTCATCTGTCCTTCTCTCACTCACTTTCTCTTTGTCTGTATGTGCCTGCGTGTCTCTGTCGGTCTGTCTCTGTCTCTCACACTCACTTTTTCTGTCCTTGCGTCTGTCTGCCTCTGATTCTCTGCCCGTCTCTCTCCGTCTCTCTCTCTATCTGTCTCTCTCTCTCCCCCCCCCCCCTCACTCTCTTTCATACAGAAAAATAAATCACCCTGACTGACATATCAAATGAAGATATACAATGTAACTTAGTTTTCCGATCAGTGAAAATATTCCAGCATATTTTATTTTCCTGCCTGATTCCAAGGTGTGGGCGTTATGGCTTGTGGGCCAAGAAATACTGGGAAGTGACAGGGAATGGATGATCTCTTTTCGTGATTGTTGGCGTTTTCTGTTCTGTTCATGTCGTTTTTCATCGTTCCATTTTTTTTTATTTTTTTTTTTAAGTCTTGTCCTTCATCTTCCCTTTGTGTGTATTTGGGGGCGAGGTGGTGGGGGCGAGGGGGTGGGGGTGGGGGGTGGGGGTAGGGGAAGAGGGGTGGATGGGTGTGCGTGTGTGCGTGCGTTTAAAGAGAGAGAGAGAGAGAGAGAGAGAGAGAGAGAGAGAGAGAGAGAGAGAGATGTCAGATCATACACGGAAGTACAGAAAAAAATAATAACAAATAAAAATAGAAATAATGAAGAGCGGGTAAATATTTTACGAAAAAAACTGTGATTGAGAGAGAGAAAGAGGGAGGCAGAGAGAGAGAGAGAGAGAGAGAGAGAGAGAGAGAGAGAGAGAGAGAGAGAGATGTGCGAAGACGAACAGACATCCAGCGAGAGGGACGTGATCAATGCTGAATCAATGCAGTCTTCATGGATGTCCATGTCCATGGGTGGTGTGATTTACTGAATGAGCCAACTGATTACAGTTTACGAAGCCCACAACTTGGGAGAACGCTGACTGCCGGTCCGTGTGAAGGAAGTCACAAAGGGGGAATAAGTGATGATCGGCAAGCCGTGTTGAGTGACGAAGCTGACATTTCCGGTCATGAACCTTATTCATGGCTGAGTGGGTAACATGCTGGAGTGGAAAAGGGTTTTTACAGGGTTTTTTCCTTTTGTTGTTGTACTCTCTCTCTCTCTCTGTATATATATATATATATATATATATATATATATATATATATATATATATATATATATATATATATATATTATATCACTTTGCGGGCACACGCATGTGCGTTGGAAGGGTCGGTGGGCTGAGGGTGCGCTCTTAAAAACAGATTAAAAACTCCGGAAGCACACACCACTCGCTTTCAATGAACAGAAAGAATAAAGGGTGCCCCATCGATTTCACGGAGATTAAACCATTGACTGCTTAACTTTGATGAAACGAATTAAGTGAGGCATAAATTGGAAACGCAGTTACCTCTCTTATATGTATTTATCAATGGTGTGATTGATGGGGCTTGAACCCCCCCCCCCCCCACACACACACACAAAAACAAACAAACAACAACAACAGTATCAGTATCAGTAGCTCAAGGAGGCGTCACTGCGTTCGGACAAATCCATATACGCTACACCACATCTGCCAAGCAGATGCCTGACCAGCAGCGTAACCCAACGCGCTTAAAAAATTGCATCGACCGGGAATCGAACCCAGGTCACCCGCGTGGCAGGCGAGTATTCTACCACTAGACCACCGATGCTGCACACAACAACAACAAAAAACAGTAATGCAAACCCAGGAGGAATGAGTCTTAAAACAGAGTGGTGACTGACAGGTCTTGTAAGCTCAGTCTTGTCTCAGTGTTAGTGACAACCCCCTTTCATTGACGAGCATCCCTCATCAGCAGCACAGTCATGAGGTCAACACTGAAAGACGTAAGAACAACCCGAGCGAAATATTCAGCTCACAGACTGTTCCAGCCCCCTGGGGTTGTATTGCCTGTGTCAGCCTGTCACCTGCCCGTCCTTCTTCCAGCCCGGCTTCTTGTTGTCTGGAGCTGCGTAGCGTCGCTTGAACAGGAAGTTGTGAGTGTTTCTTGTGGCGCTGAGTGCTGAAGAAGTAGGTTTTGATCGTGACACTGTGCTGCCCTATGTCGGCTTTTATCTTCTTTTTTTTTTAAACCAGGGACTGTGAGAGCAACACAGACAGATAGACGGACATACAGAAGCAGAGGATAGGGATGAGGTTGGGATGGAAGTGCATAGAGAGAACTGAGTTATTGGGCACTGAGTGGGACTGGGTCTACTAGTTTGTGCTTATCTCTGAGAGCCCCCCCCCCCCGCCCCCCTCTCCTCCGCATCCCTCCCCCTCCGCACCCCTCGATTTGTTGTTATTTTGTCTCTTCCTCGCTCTACCATCACTCCCTAGTTTTCTGTCATTGTATTTCCGCCGATCTTATGTGCTTTCTCTTTTTCTCTCCTTGTTTCAAAAGCACGCACATGGGTGCGTTGGAACCGTGGACACACACACACACACACACACACACACACACACACACACACACACACACACACAAACGCGAGTGCGCTTACGCATAATTTGAAAGTAATTCTCTTCTCTTCACACCGTCGACTTTCATTTCAAAGGCTGGCTGGTTCCCCCAGCGGACTTTGACGAATGGAGCCGGGGGCGTGAGATCTAAGTGTGCAGGGGGGGTCGAGGGGGCGGGGGGGGGGGGGGAAGCTGAGAAGTTTGGCACGTCAAGGTGGGAGAGGGTTTCCCTGTCGCCCCCTAACCCCCCATTCATTTTTCACACCGTTCTTCTCTGGATGGTCTGCATCTCCCATCCGCATTTGTCTTTGTCACGAATGGACGTGTGCATCTGTATACATGCACCCATGTTCGTGTGTAGGAAACTAAGTATCTGTTGCGCACGCACGTATGTGTGTATATGTGCGTGTGCGTGTGCGTGCAGTGTGTGTGTGTGTGTGTGTGTGTGTGTGTGTGTGTGAACATGCACGTGCGTGTGCGTCTACGTGCGCGTGAAACTGTTTTCAATGTCCACGAAAAGCCGTTCTCATTTGCTTATTATGGGATAATCATTATTATATATATATATATATTGTTGCGCCATTTTCGGCATCATTTCAATGGCTGATTTTCCTGAATCCCCCAAATACATCTACACTTTCACTCTGTTGCAACCTTAGTGCCTGTAGTCCACACGGTTATACACCAGAGGAAAAATTAATATGAATGATATGGTATCAAAACGTTTGCTAAAAGAGAACGAAAAAATTCAATTTGTGAAAGTATGAGCGAAAAGAAAAAAACAATTGATAGTCAGCGATTTGAATTCATTTTCAGAGAGACTGGTTTTCCAGATATAATAGAAGGACTGTTGTCCGCGACACAATCAGGTGAACAGTAGGTATACAGCTGACGCAAAATCGAACATAACAACCATCAGACGTGATCAAGACGTGAATTTTTAATTTTTTACGCCCAGCGTATTTTTTGTATTGCTAATATCGAGCCAGTGGCCCTGAATTCTGTATATATAGCTCTCCTTCTTTATCACCTCCCCATGATTCAACACCTTCGCTCATGACGTGAAAAAAGTGTTCAGTTTCTGAGATCGAAAATCTCTGTCAGGAAACTGTGTTCCCCATAGTTCGCCGAAGTTCTGCAGGGAATCGTGTCATTTTATTCTCTCGTGCCTCAGCTCACAGGCTGTCATTTCCTCGTATTGTCCCATTCCTTTTTGTTTACACCTTTTGAACTGAGGGAGGGAGGTTGACAATACATGACGTGCTATGCTTAACGCATGTAGGGCTTTTTTTTTTTTCTTTTAATTGAAGACAGAATTAAAAACTTTGTCGGTGATAATCAATCATGTCGACCCCAACATTTTATTTCAGGGTAAACATATATATATATAGATGAAAACATTCCGTGGCAGTTTTCATTATTAATTTTCAAAATCATTTATCTCACTTCTCGTGACGCGTTTCATAAATCACGAAATTCATTTATCTCAGCTCTGTAAAATTTGATCTTCAGACGCAGCACTGTGTCTTGTCCTGTCATATCTTCCCGGCGTCTTCATGTCAAGGTTATAATTATGGCTGGACGATTCTCGGTTTCTACCTCCTCTCTCCCTACATTCCAATTTTACTGATTTTTAGAGAACATTTCATCATATCTTGTTTGAACTTGACGTGTGTGTGTGTGTGTGTGTGTGTGTGTGTGTGTGTGTGTGTGTGTGTGTGTGTGTGTGTGACAGAGAGAGACAGACAGAGAGAGAGAGAGAGAGAGATAAAGAAGAAAAAGAAGAAAAAGAAAAAAACAAAACAAAAAAAAGCAAGTATGTTTCAAGATGTTCCGTTTTCTACAATGGCAAAATAATCATTTTTCCCGTGGTGACAAAATGTCCGGATAATGCGGTGACTTCAAGCCATACATATTCTGCACACAACACGCCAGACGACCGCTACGGCACCTGAGCAGCGTGCATGCTTGTTGGACAAGGATGCAAATCGTGTTGATGATCGTCATGATGAAGTTGTCGCTTTGCACGCTTTCCATATCTGTTTTCAGGGCGGGGGTGGGGTGTGTGTGTGGGAGGAAGGGGTGAAGGGGGAGTAATGTTATTAAAGTCTGAGGTTGCACTGAAAGTAAATCACCCAAGTTCGTTCACCTAGACGAATCTTTTATAGAAATATGTCTTGATGTGTGCGTGCTGGGGAAAAAAACAACTGAGGTTCCGAAAGATACTGGATTACAATCACATCACTGTTGTCTGCGCAACAACAAAAATAAAAGACTTTCCGGAAAAAAACAACAACAACAGCAACAAATATACCGACGAAGCAGAATTTAAAAAAAAAATGGGCTGTCCATGATTTCACACTACACACACACACACACACACAAACACACACACACACACACTCTTCTTTGTTTCTCCTGCTTCTGCCCCCATATAACATGCACGCACATACAAACACAGCACCTGCCCCTCCTTCAGCCACATGCACACACGCTTGTCTGCGTGTTCAGTCCAGCGCAACAAAAAACGGCTGTGCTTTTTGTTTGTTTGTTTGTTTAAAGGAAAAGCAAAAACATCCATGTCTAGTTCGCAAAAAGGAAAACGACATGAAGGGAGATCGATGCAACAATTTACGCTCTTGTTTCGTGTGCCATTCGATTTTGTGTTTTGTTCTTTTCCTTTCTTATGCATTTGTTTACTTTAGTTTTTCCATGTTTTATCCCCCCCACCCTTTCTTTTTTCTTTGCTTCTCACCGACATATAGACTTCACAACAACAAAAAATCGAGGACAACTTTTTCAACATGAACGTCATGCAAAGACGGATGAAACAAATGATTTCATGTCGGGCAGACATTTTAAATCAATGTTTTTTCAAAGAAAGAAAGAAAAAGGAAATTCAGGCCAGTTCGATAATTGGAATACGGTTGCTTGCAGAACAATGCAATTTAAAAAAAAAATTCGATATCCTTTTTTTGTTGTAATTTACTGCTACCATGGAGGGTGTGTGTTTAAAAGATTGGAATTTTCATCGAGAAGAGAGACTGTCACCCGAAAGTTTTACAGTGAGAGAGAGACACAGTTTTCAGCTCACGGATGTGTCCAATGCTTCAAACCAGGAAGGTGTGGCAGATTTCTAATATGGAGCTTACCAGACCCACACGAAATGCGTGAGGTATGGTGTTCCATCTGCGCCCGCAAATACATGTGTGTGTGTGTGTGTGTGTGGAGTGTGTGTGTGTGTGTGTGTGTGTGTGTGTGTGTGTGTGTGTGTGTGTGCGTGTGTGTTTGTGTGTGTGTGTGTGTGTGTTTGTGTGTGTGTGTGTTTGTGTGTGTGTGTGTGTGTGTTTGTGTGTGTGTGTGTGTGTGGACATTCCTAGGCAATAATGACACTTAGACTGACCACTCTGATTTTCTGAGTTTTCTCTTTTTTCTTTTTTTTTCTTTTTAATTTTAGGGGGAACGTTTATTTTCTGTAAGCAACTGCAGGGAAATGCAACCTGATATGAGTTGTGAAAATACTCCTAAGCACAGACGAGCTTTGAGCAAAGAAATATTAATGCCCGAAATATCTTAGTATGTTCTTTACATTGATAGCAGCCGTTGTAGTCATTTGCCAATCTGTATTGGAATACTATATTATGGAAGATTTTGTTTTCCTAACCTCTTTGCAGTTTTTTATATATTAAAAAAAAATTATTTACTTTTTTTTTTTAGTGTTGTATATTGTAAACTCCCTTTTCATTTCGCAAGTTAGCTCCCATTTGGTTTCCCATATTCATACCAGGAAACAGGAAACAGAATCCGGAATTGAAGAAAGGCGTAGAAATTCCTTTGTAAATACGTGTTTAATCAGTGTTTCGAAACACTTCATCATATTTGTTTTCTCCCGTCACACGTTCGTTTGTTTTGTTTTGTTTTTTTGCGATCATCTTCTGCCCTTTTCTGCTGGAGACCAAATTCAAATTCATCCTACTTTTGTATTTTCTTTTCTAAATATTAATGAAATACCCCCAGTCCACAATGGAAAGTGTTTGCCTCGTGGGCACGAAGAAAATGAAGCCTGTGACATTTTCAATAGAACGCTGAACTGGAGATTGTTTTGTGCTGGAGAGAGAGAGAGAGAGAGAGAGAGAGAGAGAGAGAGAGAGAGAGAGATTTGAACATTTTCATTTCTGTGATCCCAATCGGCTATGTCACTTTGCCGTTACACAGACAGCAAAGCCGTAATTCTCATATAAACGTTCTGTAACAGACAAGATGTTGTTTGTTTTCGTGTTAACATTTTCGACATTTTGATGAAAGCAGCAAAACCACAACAACGGTAATTGAATGCAGAACGGGAGAGTGTTTTGTGCCGCCGAGAGAGAGAGAGAGAGAGAGAGAGAGAGAGAGAGAGAGAGAGAGAGAGAGAACTCAGAACTCAAAACGTTTTTATTCAAGGATTAAGAGAGAGAGAGAGACAGACAGACAGACAGACAGACAGTCAGACAGACAAAAAGAGACAGACAGAGAGAGAGAGAGAGAGAGAGAGAAACAGAGAGAGTTCCATAGTAACAGTTAATGTAAAATCCAACAGTTACCCCTGTCCGGTGTAGCAGTCTATTCGTGCCCCCTTAGGTTTTCACCCCAGGGTCAAATCGGGCTGGTGTAGATGAACCCCGGGGGTCCACGTAGATTCGCCTTGAATGATCCGCCAGGTTAAACTTAAAAACTTGTCAGAACTGACCCCGGCTAATTCGATTTACTCCCCTTTCCCCTCTCGTAGTATGGGAGTTATTCTGAGTTAGTTTGAAATAACCCCTGGGGTACAAGTGTCCCACTCAGAATCAATACAAGCTATCAGAGTAGAACTCCTCAGAGTTGTAATGGGGTGGAGGGGGCGAGGGAGGGGGCAGTAAAGGTTTACGCAGAACGACTCCCAAGCGTTGGACTTTCAATGTGACGGTCCCGGGTTCGAATCTCGGTAACGGCGCCTGGTGGGTAAAGGGTGGAGATTTTTCCGACCTCCCAGGTCCACCTATGTTCAGACCTGCTTGTGCCTGAACCCCCAACGTGTGTATACGCAAGCAGAAGATCAAATACGAAGATTAAAGATTATGTAATCCGTATCAGCGTTCGGTGGGTTATGGAAACAAGAACATAATAATAATGATAATAATAATAATGGATACTTATACAGCACACTATGTACTATCCAGAAATCTGCTCTAGGTGCTTTACAAAAACGCTTTGTTAATATAAAACATTACATCTATGTTACATACACACACCAAAATGTGACTACACACACACACACACACACACACACACACACACACACACACACACACGCACGCACGCACACTGCATACATACATTTTAACAATACATGTGTATCTAACAGCAATACACATTCATATACATGCATGTACACATACATATGTATACACACATAGTCAAACACAGCTAACGCAAAGGAAGTGGACCTGGCACAATTGAACTTACTACTGAGGGAAAAGGTGGGTTTTGAGACGAGATTTAAAAGACAAGAGGGAATCAGAATGACGGAGGTTATCAGGGAGCTTGTTCCATGTCTTCGGCGATTGAAAAGAAAACGATCTGTGTCCATAGGTCTTACTTCTGAAGTGAGGTATCCTGAGAAGTCGAGTATCCGAGGAAGAACGGAGCTGGCGAGACGGGGTATAGATATGGAGGAGTTCAGAAAGATACTTGGGGCCAGATCCATTGACTGCAGAACATACCCAGCATGCACACCCCGAAAACGGAGTATGGCTGCCTACATGGTGGGGGGGGAGGGGGGGGGGGACGGTCATGCACGTAAAAGCCAACTCGTGTACATAGGAGTGAACGTGGGAGTTGCAGCCCACGAACAAAGAAGAAGAAGAGGAAACCGATAGTGAAGGAGCAGTTTTCAACAAAAGGGGGTCGGAGGGAGGATCGATCTTGCCTCGTTACAAAAGACCCCGCGGATCATTCGAGGCTAGCCCAGTCTGTTATCTGTCGCTTCTTACCTAGCCGTCTTCGTGACCTGGAGCATCACTTGAACAGGAAGCTGATTTGTCTGATAGAAAAGAGACTCTCTCTCTCTCTCTCTCTCTCTCTCTCTCTCTCTCTCTCTGAGGCCATGACTGATGAAGAAACGCGTCTTGATCGTAACCGCGTGCTAGTGCATGCAAGTTGCTCATCATTATTCTCTGTTGCCCACTGTCGGCTTCAATTTCAAGTTTGTTTTCGCCAACGGGATTGGACGGACGCAGGCGGATGGTATGGATGAGTGGGATGGAAGTGCGTTGTGGCACGTCAAGGTGGGGATGGAGCTCCCAGTTTGTATTTACGTTAGACGGGCGCAATAGCCTAATGGTTAAAGCGTTGGACTTTCAATCTGAGGGTCCGGGGTTTCGAATCACGGTGACGGCGCCTGGTGGGTAAAGGGTGGAGATTTTTACGATCTCCCAGGTCATCATATGTGCAGACTTGCTAGTGCCTAAACCCCCTTCGTGTGTATACGCAAGCTGCAAGCAGAAGATCACATATGCACGTTAAATATCCTGTAATCCATGTCAGCGTTCGGTGGGTTATGGAAACAAGAACATACCCAGCATGCACACCCCCGAAAGCGGAGTATGGCTGCCTACATGGCGGGGTAAAAACGGTCATACACGTAAAAGCCCACTCGTGTATATGCGAGTGAACGTGGGAGTTGTAGCTCGCGAACGAAGAAGAAGGAGAAGTATTTACGTCTGCCTGTTTTTGGTTTAATGTTGTTGTTTTTCTTTCTTTTCGGTTTTTTGTTCTTGTTTGTCGGGGTGTTGTTGTTCTATTAGTTCATGTCCAAGCTGCAAAGCTCCTCCACCCCCTTCTTTGTCACTGTAGGTATTTCCTTTTCTTTCTGCGTTTCCAGCTGTGTGCGTAATGTGTGGACGTACGCATACAGACCCCACATGCACCGCCCCCCCGCCCCCCCCCCACACACACACACTCGTGCGTATGCACTTGTCGCACTTCTGCTCTGTCTCTGTATCTCTTTCTCTAAGCCTCTGTCTATACCTCTCACTCTGTGATCATGCATTGTCTTGTGTGTCAGCTCTCCGTTTCTCTCTCTGTGTCTTTCTAGGAGTGTGGGCGCGCAGCACACTGACACAGACACTGACAGAGACAGACACAGACACAGACACACACATGTACACACACACACACACACACACACACACACACACACACACACGCACATACACACGCACACACACACACACACACACACAGACAACACATACACAAGCGTCTGTGTGTGTGTGTGTGTGTGTGTGTGTGTGTGTGTGTGTGTGTGTGTGTGTGTGTGTGTCTGTCTGTCTGTCTGTCTGTCTGTCTGTCTATGTCTGTGCACTCTACCGTCAGGTTCAAAATCGGAAACCAGACACCACACTCTTTCAGTAACGCGAAGAAACTGTGCACCATTGATTTTGGGGGCTGAGGTACATCCAAGCAAAAAACATAGCACCAGAAAATGATAACGACGTCTACCGTAGCCAAGTCGGCCATTTTCGGGGTGCTGAAGGCAGCGACATTTTCTGATTGTCTGACCCAGTCAGTTATTATCTGCCCCTTTCTGCTGGGCCATCGTAAGGACCTGTAGCTTCATTTGAGAAGGAAGCTCGTATGTTCCTGTGGCGATGTCTTGTGAAGATGGTGGATACTGTTGGGGTTTTTTTTCAGTTCATAAAGGAAATAAATCTCTTCAACATTTTTTTTACGTGGACAACGAGGAGTGGGTGGGTTGGTATTCATAATATACATTAAGTGACGTGTTAACATTATCAGCCTGGACTGGCACATATGAGGTCAGTAAGGCAACAAGCCACATGGTTTGATTTGATTTCAGTGGTGAAGAAACGTTGTCTTGATCATGAGCATGTCCCAGTACAGGGACATCACTGTTAGTCTCTGGCTGCTGTCGGCTTTAGAGTTACGGCTGTGTAAGGTTTATAACATGTCTGTGATTGGTGATGAGTTTCATTTTATAATGGAATGCCCCAGTTATGATCAGTTACGAAATGGATATGTTCCTAAAAAATATTTGTCTCCAAAATCGGTTTTTATTTTTTGTAATATGCTCAAAGGAGGCAAAAAAGTCATTTTAGCTGTAAGTAAGATGATTGGATTTGCAAATGTTGCCTAGTTATACTTTGAGTTAAAAAATATTTGTTTTCTCAACTTTTACGTGACATTGTTGTGTATTTGGAAATGTTTGTTCTGGGCATGAAAAGTTTATTTTGCAGTAATCCTCCATACTCCAATAGGAGTGAAAGGATAATTAAAACTTGAAACAGATCAGAGTGGAGGATAGGTTGGGGATCGGGAGTGAAATCTAAGTTAATAGGCAAGGCAGTTCTTCTGTCCTTTGTGGTTCATTATGTTTTGGGCTTGTTCAACTTTTTCTTGTTTTCTTCTCATCTGAAGCAATGATTGACATGTGTGTATGAAAAGAAAAATAGTGATTTTGTCTGAAATACATCGCCGCTTTAGATATGACATGTAACGGTGCTGTCAGTATGCCATGTGTTCATGTTTTTAAGCACATAAGATTGGTTTCTCTGCTTCTGATGACGACGAAATGTGGGGATGTGAAAATGGTGCTGCGTGGCACTAACAATCCACTGATCTTTTACGATATTGTAGACTGAGTTATACATGACATTTTGTCTGCTGCCTACCTCTGTCTCTCTTTCTCTCTACATCTCTCTCTGTATATGTGTGTGTGCGCGTGCACGTGTGAGTGTGTCAATTCTACCAACAGACTCTATCAAAGGAGCCATACGCTTTCAATAAACGTAAAACTATGCGAAAACATTCAACCAACATGACGATACGACCTTCGTCGCCAATATCCGGTTCCGGATGGCAGCGCCATCTCCTGGTTGTCTCGCTTGTTGATCTGTTATCTACCCCTTCCTTTCGGGCTGTCGTCATAGCCACGAGCGTCACTTGACCGGGAAAGCTGGACAATCTGATAATAAAAAATATACCCACAAAAAACCAAAAACCAAAAACCCAGATAAATCCGGAACATGGTGCCAGTATCCCGTGCAGCTGAGTGCTGACGAATCGGAATTTGATCATGACCACGTGCCGATGCAGCGTCGTCGCTCTGGTTTTTTTGTTTTTTTGTTTTTGTTTTTGTTTTTTGTTTTTTTGTTTTTTGTTGTTTTTTCTCTCTGCCCGTTGGCGACTTTAATTTCAAAGACTTTTCACAACGTGATGAGACGAAAGAAGGTGTGTGGTGGAGTGACACAGTGTGTAAGTTAGGGTGAGAAGGTTAGGTTATTGCGCAAGGCAGCGAGAGAGTTGGTATTTTTCTGATGCTTTACTCTTAGTGTTCCTCTCCTGATTTTCTTTCCGCGACTTCTGCTTCCTCTTTTGTCTGTGAGTTCTCTGCAACACACGGAACCAAACACACAAGCAGTTGTAGATTCGCACATGAAAGTCGCTGAGTTGACATGTTGAAGCGAACGATTCTTTATAATGTTTCTGTTGATGCCCAGCGAATGACTTCGTGTGATTCATGTAAAAACAACAACAACAAACAGGAATATTAAAACACACACACACACACACACACACACACACACACACACACGCGCGCGCGCGCGCGC
>NC_134883.1:2944199-2946699 GCF_041734735.1 Babylonia areolata
TCACGTAGAGTCAAGGCAGTTGTCATGTAGAGTCAAGGCAGTTGTCATGTAGAGTCAAGACAGTTGTCACGTAGAGTCAAGACAGTTGTCACGTAGAGTCAAGACAGTTGTCATGTAGAGTCAAGGCAGTTGTCATGTAGAGTCAAGACAGTTGTCATGTAGAGTCAAGACAGTTGTCACGTAGAGTCAAGACCGTTGTCATGTAGAGTCAAGGCAGTTGTCACATAGAGTCAAGACAGTTGTCACGTAGAGTCAAGACAGTTGTCATGTAGAGTCAAGGCAGTTGTCATGTAGAGTCAAGACAGTTGTCATGTAGAGTCAAGACAGTTGTCACGTAGAGTCAAGACCGTTGTCATGTAGAGTCAAGGCAGTTGTCACATAGAGTCAAGACAGTTGTCATGTAGAGTCAAGACAGTTGTCATGTAGAGTCAAGGCAGTTGTCACGTAGAGTCAAGACCGTTGTCATGTAGAGTCAAGGCAGTTGTCACGTAGAGTCAAGACAGTTGTCATGTAGAGTCAAGACAGTTGTCATGTAGAGTCAAGACAGTTGTCACGTAGAGTCAAGACAGTTGTCACGTAGAGTCAAGACAGTTGTCATGTAGAGTCAAGACAGTTGTCACGTAGAGTCAAGACAGTTGTCATGTAGAGTCAAGGCAGTTGTCATGTAGAGTCAAGACAGTTGTCACGTAGAGTCAAGACAGTTGTCACGTTGAGATCAAGACAGTTGTCATGTAGAGTCAAGGCAGTTGTCATGTAGAGTCAAGGCAGTTGTCATGTAGAGTCAAGACAGTTGTCATGTAGAGTCAAGGCAGTTGTCATGAAGAGTCAAGGCAGTTGTCACGTAGAGTCAAGACAGTTGTCATGTAGAGTCAAGGCAGTTGTCATGTAGAGTCAAGACAGTTGTCATGTAGAGTCAAGACAGTTGTCATGTAGAGTCAGCCGTAATTGTTCACTTTCTTCTGTAATGTTATTTGTCCTAAATTGATGGGAATCTGTAAGAGTGTTTGAAACAATCGACGCAGATATTTAGAAGTGTGTGTGTGTGTTTATATATATATATATATATATATATATATATATATATATATATATATATATATATATATATATATACAGAGAGAGAGAGAGAGAGAGAGAGAGAGAGAGAGAGAGAGAGAGAGAACTTTGTTTTCCTCTGGACTTCAGCTGAAGATAACAGGACGGTTCAAGAATCGTGTTTGCTCTTCAGATGCCAGTTGTGTTGCTTGGTTCTAACTTCTTGACAGTTACACGTGACTAAATACCTACGTTGACCGAACTACGCCATTGGTCAGTTCCATACTACACACAGTTAGTAGCGGGTTACGACCATACCAGGCTCTTCCGTCCGAGCAATGCAACTGGTTCCTGGCAGGAAACGAGTTGATGGCATCATTCGTTTATTTTCAGGTGGATCATTACGTGTATGAAAACGCTAATATTGGAAAAGACCAAAAGAGCGGCTGGGTAAGCGAGAAAGAGAGAGAGAGGAGGCGGGATGTGGCGGGCTGAAACACAGTCGTAGAGGTCATGTGAGGGACCTTGATGGACAGCATAATCTGAAACACAGAGAGGTACTCTGAGGGACCTTGATGGACAGCATAATCTGAAACACATAGAGGTCCTCTGAGGGACCTTGATGGACAGCATAATCTGAAACACAGTCAGAGAGGTCCTCCGAGGGACCTTGATGGACAGCATAATCTGAAACACAGTCATAGAAATCCTCTGAGGGACCTTGATGGACAGCATAATCTGAAACACAGTCAGAGAGGTCCTCCGAGGGACCTTGATGGACAGCATAATCTGAAACACAGTCATAGAAATCCTCTGAGGGACCTTGATGGACAGCATAATCTGAAACACAGTCATAGAGATCCTCTGAGGGACCTTGATGGACAGCATAATCTGAAACACAGTCAGAGAGGTCCTCCGAGGGACCTTGATGGACAGCATAATCTGAAACACAGTCATAGAGATCCTCTGAGGGGCCTTGATGGCCAGCATAATCTGAAACACAGTCAGAGAGGTCCTCCGAGGGACCTTGATGGACAGCATAATCTGAAACACAGTCATAGAGATCCTCTGAGGGACCTTGATGGACAGCATAATCTGAAACACAGTCATAGAGATCCTCTGAGGGACCTTGATGGACAGCATAATCTGAAACACAGTCATAGAGATCCTCTGAGGGACCTTGATGGACAGCATAATCTGAAACACAGTCATAGAGATCCTCTGAGGGACCTTGATGGAAAGCATAATCTGAAACACAGTCAGAGAGGTCCTCTGAGGGACCTTGATGGACAGCATAATCTGAAACACAGTCAGAGAGGTCCTCCGAGGGACCTTGATGGACAGCATAATCTGAAACACAGTCATAGAGGTCCTCTGAGGGACCTTGATGGACAGCATAATCTGAAACAGTCAGAGAGGTCCTCTGAGGGACCTTGATGGACAGCATAATCTGAAACACAGTCAT
>NC_134883.1:2949199-2956699 GCF_041734735.1 Babylonia areolata
CTTTCTTTTGCAACGCCGAGTGGTTGAAGCGTTATACTTTCAATCCAAGGGTCCCGGTAACGGCGCCTGGTGGGTAAAGGGTGGAGATTTTTCCGATCTCCCAGGTCAACATATGTGCAGACCTGCCAGTGCCTGAATCCCCCTTCGTGTATATACGCACGCAGATCAAATACGCACGTTAAAGATCCTGTAATCCGTGTCAGCGTTCGGTGGGTTATGGAAACAAGAACATACCCAGCATGCATACCCCCGAAAATGGAGTATGGTTGCTTACATGGCGGGGTAAATACGCAAAACGGTCAAACACGTAAAATGTTAAATGTTACATGTTTGTCTGAGTGTATGTAATGCGTGCCTGAAATCTGATTGACTGGCACAGGAAACGAATGATGAGCGCCTAATGGCAGCCGTCAGTCAGCTCTACCCAGGTAGGCAGCCTGTTGTGTAAATGACTCCGTGTTTGTAAAGCGCTTAGAGCTTGGTCTCCGATCGAGGATAGGCGCTATATAAGAATCCATGTTAATCAATCAATTAATCAAAATTTTCTTCCTTCCTTCCTTCCTTTCTTCCTTCCTTCCTTTCTTCCTTCCTTCTTTCTTCCTTCCTCCCCTCCTTTATTTCTTCCTTCTTACCTTCCTTTCATCCTTCCTTCCTTTCTTTCTTTCTTTCTTTCTTTCTTTCTTTCGTTCACTCATTCATTCATTCTTTCTTTCTTTCTTTTTTTCTTCTCTTTCCATCCAGTTGTATGTCTATCGTATTCATTTAGTTCAGTCCGTTGGACTGTGGGGTGGGGTGTTTCTGTTAAAAAATCCATGCCTGGTTCAAAGGAACCAAACTACGGACATTCCAATATCAATACAGTGCAACATGAATTTGCGAGAAGATATGAAAGAGAGGAGGAGAGATGCTAAGAAATAGAAAGCACAGGTTGATTTAAAAACAACAACCCCCCCCCCCCCCCCCCCACCCACCCCCCCAAAAAAAACCAACGAAATATACACGACACGAATGTTAGAAATTCTTAGATTGTGGAATAAATATAATAAAGACGAACTACGCTTCAGAAAAAAAAAAACACACATAAAAAATACAAGCAAAATGAAGAAGGGTGAAGTGGAATGTGCGCTTAAAGAAACAAGACAAGGAAGTTTTTTTTTTTTTAAAGTTATAAAAAACGAAACATGCAAGACAATTTCCTGCCTGTGATAGACGTTAGTGATACATCAAAGTGGCTGTCAGGGACAGGAGGAACAGTCTTGTGTTTTCTTGTATCTGTATCTCCTTGCTTGCTGTTGGATTCGAAACACGAAACTGAATGTGTTTTTTTTTCTTTTCTTTTGAATAAATTCCTGATCGTAATAAGCAAGTACAAATTGGCAGAACATTCTAAATTCGATTGTGGAATGATTATGGAATGTATGGAAGTAACAATCTACACGTCTTGCTTCCCCAATTTAACACAGGGAAGTCCGTTATGATAAAAAAAAACGTTTCTGCATTACATTGTTATTTTGTTGATTGTTGGGGCGGGTTGGTTAGAAACGAAACGAAACGAAACAAGAGAGAGAGAGAGAGAGAGAGAGAGAGAGAGAGAGAGAGAGGGTTGAAAATTCATATTTCTGTGGTACCAGTCGGCAGAGAAAGAGAGAGAGAGAGAGAGAGAGAGAGAGAGAGAGAGAGAGAGAGATTTGAATTCATATTTCTGTGATCCCAATCGGCATTGGCACTTTGCCAACATATTGACAGCAAGCACAATTTCTCCACATGAACGTTTTGAAGAGACGAGATGTTATTTATTTTGTATGGTCCGTTTCGACATTATGATGAATACCCAAAAAAACCCAACCTGTTTACAACAACGACAATAACAAACTCTTTCGGATTTTGTTTTTGCAGTAGTCTTTGGTTACTCTGCGTATGATTTGTATGATATGGCTGTCTCTCTTACTCCCTCAGAACTAGTCTATTGCAGTTGTCTTCTTGAAGGATTGTTACAGGTTCAAATCCAAATCCAACGTCTTTTTTAAGCGCAAAATGCTGCAGCAAGGCTTTCTGCGGGAGTCAAGGAGTTTGACCACACCGGACGTGTTTGAAGGAGACTCCAGTGCCTTCCTGTCCAGGAACATACCCATCCATCACAAACTGCTGTCCATTATATTCAAATTCAAGACCGAATCTCTCTCTCTCTCTCTCTCTCTCTCTCTCTCTCTCTCTCTCTTTCTATCTATCTATCTATCTATCTATATATATATATATATATATATATATATATATATATATATATATATATGTGTGTGTGTGTGTGTGTGTGTGTGTGTGTGTGTGTGTGTGTTCACTACCATTCTCACCCACTCAGATCTGCTTCAAGATGTATGATTGATGTTCCCAGATCAACAGGCATTGATTTAAACGTGGTCATCGAACCTTCATGTATGTTTTTTTCCCCTTGCAATGAAGGTTATATTTTCTCTTCAACATCATCACCATGGCAATTTTCCTGTGACAAGTTGCATATTACACAAGCACGGTAGTAGTTAGCTAGGGTATTTTCACAGAAGAAAATAAACAAAAAACAAACAAACAAAAAAAAACCCAAAAAAAACAAAAAAAAAAAGGTTATATTTTCTCTTCAACATCATCACCATGACAATTCTCTTGTGACAAGTTGCATATTACACAAGCATAGTAATAATTAGCAAGGGTATTACAAAACAACAACAAAAAACACCTTATAATGTGACACACTGATTCCCAGCTGGCTGCACACATTTCACAATCAGATAACATAGTTCACAGGAGACATCCATCATAAAACTACAACTGCCCCATTGCTACCAAGTTGACATATGGTGAATATTTTCCAATGATAGGAAACAGAATCCTTCTTTTAACTAATTAATTGTTTCAAGTTATCATGAAAGCCTTCAGGTATGAATATTTTCCAATAATAGGAAACAGAATCCTTCTTTTAACTAATTAATTGTTTGAAGTTATCATGAAAGCCTTCAGGTATGTTGCTTCGCCTCTGAAATTCATTCCCTGAGATGACCACATTACAAAAACGTCTTCTCTGTTGCTATGTAAAAAGCAGTAGAAACGTTTTACTTCCAACGTTCGTCAAAATAGTGCATTATGTTGTTGTTTTTTTTCTAGATCATATACATCGCGTTTTGGTGTGTGCATGCGTATGCGTGTGTTTGTGTGTGTGTGTGTGTGTGTGTGTGTGTGTGTGTGTGTGTGTGTGTGTGTGTGTGTGTGTGTGTGTGTGTGTGTGTGTGTGTGTGTGTGTGTGTGTGTGTGTGTGTGTGTTGTAGGTACTTAGTTCTTACATCTTGTTTTAATATGTGTTTGTTTGTTGGCGGCGTTGTGAATATACGCGTGGAGGATTTTTTACGCTCCCTATATGAATCAAGTTCATTATGCATTCGTGTTTTATATGCTATTTTGGTTTTTTGGGGGAGCATTCACCAAATTTTAGACGATATCATCCAATGATGATATATTGCG
This sequence comes from Babylonia areolata, assembly GCF_041734735.1. Lineage (NCBI taxonomy): Eukaryota > Metazoa > Mollusca > Gastropoda > Neogastropoda > Buccinidae > Babylonia > Babylonia areolata. Next base: position 2,952,707 of record NC_134883.1, read on the forward strand.
GTAAAAAAGAAGAACAATAAATACTAGTGGAAGAACGTGGCCTCCGTATGATACTGATTAGTGATTTTGTTAGATACAAATTTTTATTTGGCGTCTCTAATGTCTTATTCGTTTTACATTTTCAAAAGTATTTTTTCTCTGTTTTTAGAATCTTTTTTCTGTTCTTATAGTTGACTAAAATTTTCCACTGCCTTATTTTTATTCATTTTTTTCATCTTCGAGTGATTACCATATAGTCTATTTTCTTTAGATATTATTATTTTATGGCATCTTTTGTACCCACAAAATATTTTCAACTAAGGTGTACACTTATTATAAACAATCACAGATGAATTTGATACCACTACAAACGATTGTAATCCAAGGACTTGTATATTCAACAAGAATCACACGCATTCAATGGAAATGCTAAGCGATGTATTTACGAGAAAATGGTGTCCATATATAAAACTTCTTGAAAACAATAATCCATAACAAAATAGATGAACGATCAAAATGCACAGCAATACTTGGAAGAACAGATGTATGTGAATGTGTAAGTATGCGAGGCAGTAATATTGTTTAACATGACTGTGTAATGGGTGTTTTATATAGTCACGCATGGAAAACTAGAGGAAATGTGTTCATACATAAGATACTCCATATGTTGTTGGGTTTGTTGTTGTTTTTTGGTTTGTTTTGTTTTGTTTTGTTTTTTTGTTTTTGTGTGTGTGTGTTTTTGTTTGTTTGTTTGTTTTGTTTTTTGTTGTTGTTTTTTTAAAGTTTTTTTTTTTTAGAAAACAATGTATGGGCTGTGTTTTTTTCACATTACGTTAGCAAAACAAAGTGTCCATAACTCTGTGGCGATGCTAGGTGTAATGTCTATTATATGTTATATAACTACACTGTTACACATGATGAAAATGTGCCCACCTTGACCAAAATTAATTGATTAAAAAAAAAAGAAAAAAAAAAGAAGAAAAAAAAATCACACGCTTTCAGTATAAATTTAGAGAATTAAAGGCTTTGTTACTGTAGATGCAGATGAACATTTTCAGAAGATTCGCAATAAAGTTGTTTCTTTTTATAAGATCGTAAACATGTTTTTGGTTATAATATGTCATTGGCATTTATTTTCTGTTGGCTTGTGTTCCGGGACTGTTTACCAAATCACACCACTGCTACAGAGCTATTCTGACCTTGTGTCTTTTTCTTCTTCTGCGTTCTTGGGCTGCAACTCCCACGTTCACTCGTATGCCCATGAGTGGGCTTTTACGTGTATGGTCGTTTTTACCCCGCTATGTATGCAGCCATACTCCGCTTTCGGGGGTATGCATGCTGGGTATGTCCTCGGTTTCCATAACCCACCGAACGCTGACATGGATTACAGGATCTTTAACGTGCGTATTTGTTCTTCTGCTTGCGCATACACACGAAGGGTTTTAAGGTACTAGCAGGTCTGCACACATGTTGATCTGGGAGATCAGAAAAATCTCCACCCTTTACCCACCAGCCGCCGTTACCAAGATTCGAACATGGGACCCTGAGATTGAAAGTCCAGCGTTTTAACCACTCAGCTATTGCGCCCATTCTGTGTCTTTTATACGAACCTCTTTCTTTCCCTGGTAAGAATGCCGCCTTGGCCAGCTTCTCCGCATGCAAGTTGTTTTGTAATAGCAGCACGCATTTCCGTATGAGTACAAAGATGCACTGCTTTATTTTGGCTTACTTTTTTTCTTTCCATCTCTTGTTTTAAACTTCCAGTCCTTCCAGTAGATGCTGGGCAGAGGAAGAAGCAAATGCACGGTGCATGAGAGAAACGTTTGAAGGAAAACAACAACAACAACAGCAACAACAACAAGAAAAAGTATTTTTTTCAGTGTAAAAGTTAGGAGTGAAGGAAACTTTCCCTTGGTTTGTTTTTTCCTTTCCTTCTTTCTTTGTTTCTGTTTATTTGTCTTTCTTTCTTTCTTTGTTCATTTCAACTTGTTGATTCTTTTCGTTTCCTTCATTCTTTGCTGATCTGTTCGCTTGTTGTCATTTCCTGTTCTGGAGATTTTCAATCATTCCATTTCTTCTTCTTCGTTGTTGTTGTTGTTGTTGTTGTTTTGTTTGGGTTTTTTTCTTTTCTTTTTTTTCATTGACAGTTTGTAAAACGACAGCGGCCTAATTGTTTTTCTGAACCCGGGGGGCTAAGGGAAAAAGAGAAACAGAACAGAAAACGAGAGAACATTTACAAACCTGCTGTGCTGTCATGTGCTCTTTTTGTTCATAATTATGTCTATTTACGTACCATATATTCTTCTTGATATAATCCTTAGAATTGCGTGGGCAGACATCGAAACCAGGCATGGGCTCTCTGATCAGTGAAATCGAAATACATTTCTGTTAGGACATCGTTCTGAATATTGTGCCGTTTCTTGCGAAGTTTTGTTTGTTTCTTTTTCTCTCTTTAGGGGAAGGATATTATCATAAAACAAAACAAAACAAAACAAACAAAACGTGAGGCATTATTTTCTCCTTACATTATCACCTGTCTCACCAGCGAATAGGTTCTCCGACTTTTTTTTTTTTTTTAGTTTGGTTTGTCCATGTCTCATTCTTTCATAACATGGCAACATAGCAGATGCTTTCGGAGAGTGTTTTTTTTTCTTTCTTTTTTTGTTTGTTTATTTTTATTATTATTTTAAAAAAAATCATCCAAGATGTCACAACGAAAACCCAAGAGAAACGGAGCAACAACATTAGATGTTGGCTCTCACGCATCTATCGACGCTAGTGATTCTCTCATTCTCTCTCGCTTTGACTACTCTAACTCTCCATTGTCTGGTTTGCCTGCTTCATCCATTCAGTCCCTTCAGCGCATACAAAACTCTGCTGCCCGACTCGTCCTCAGAAAGATCATCCGAATGACTAGCGTCCAGACCACCACTCAAGGTCTAGTGGAGTGGGAGAAAATATTGGCGGCTGAACCGTGATTCGAACCAGCGCACTCAGATTCTCTTGCTTCCAAGGCATCTCCACTGGCTCCCTGTCTCACACCGAATAAAGTACAAGATCAGCACTCTATGTTATAGATGCATTCACAAAACTGCCCCTTCCTATCTCTGCGGCTGCCTTCACCTCTACACTCCATCTCACTCACTACGATCGGCTTCGGATCCACTCTGTTTACGCATACCTAGATTCAAACACTCGACTGTTGGCCGCCGTTCTTTCTCTGTCTCTGGACCTTGCGATTGGAATGAACTTCCTCTTTCGCTTCGTCAAGTCTCCACACTCAGCTCTTTCAAGTCTGGCCTTAAAACCCACCTCTTCCCAAAATAGCCTCCCTTGCCTGCCCTTCCTTGTCTTTAGTTTCTACAGTTAGAGTTATGCATGCGTGTGAATGACTGGTGCGAAAGCGCTTTGATTTGTCTCTGCACAAGATTCAGCGCTATATAATTGCCATTATTATTATTATTATTATTATTATTATAGTGACAACGGAAAACCAACGAAATGAAATCAGTGACAACAGCAGCAGCAGCAGAAACAGCAGCAAAGACTGGACAGTGAACCACCACAGCCAGAATGTCATTCACAACTTCACAAAGAACACAGTCACAAATCAGCCGTTTCTTTTCTCTCTCTCTCTCTCTCTCTCTCTCTCTCTCTCTCTCTCTCTCTTTATTATTTTTTTTTTTCGCAGGTTTCGTTCTGAACTGTCCGGAAACTTTTAACTAGTGTGTCATGCACGTTCGAAGTGACGATCATTCCGTTTGGAAGTTTAACTGACAAAGTAAGAACCTGTCTGGGTCATTCTCTCTCTCACACTATTTGCCCTTGGGACCGACGAATTCTGACAGCACAGTTGCAACAAGCTGACGTTTAATTCCAATCTTGGAATTCCAGAGAAATGGCGTATAATGGCTGTGAGCCATGATTTGTAAACACTTGGAGGATATGTCCAGGTGTTGTTTGAGCTGAAATGTTCCTTTACCAGAAGGCGGTGATTGTCTGGCTAGTAGGACA
>NC_134883.1:2964199-2996699 GCF_041734735.1 Babylonia areolata
CGGTGCCCCAACGGTCTGAACCCAGACTACGGGAGAGGTGAAGGTGAAGGTGAAGGTAGCTGAATTGGTAGCGTAAGCAGCACTGACTTGAAAATGTGTACCTTGTGAATGGAGCGAGTTACCACTCTTTACTATTTGTTAGTCTTTGAAATGAAGGCGGACAGCGGGCAGAGAAAGAGAGTGACGTGCATGCAGCAGCACGTGGTCACCATCAAGACTCGCTTCTTCACCAGTCGGCGTGGGGACTGCCAGAGATCGTGGTCGTACCCCTCTCACGTTTTCTCTCAGTTGCGAGTAATCGTGGGAAGTCCCCATAATTTTTATACAAAATATTTCCTTTGTCATCGGAATACAGAAGACATAATATAGAATACTGTATTATCTCTACAAAATAAATTAATTTGCGGGGAAGAGGGAGGGTGTTACATAAAAAGGTACAAACATACATCGAAAATCACACACAAACATAGATACAATAGATATCAGGATACATACATGTGCGTATCAATACAAAAACTTGTACACACTCACACATGCACATTGGTTTTCATCCTTATACTTCTGGACCGTCGACCTGAGGAGAGCTTCTCGAAAATCCCAAAAGCTGGATGTGATTCGTCCTGACTGACTGATTTTGCTTTTTGGAGTAGATGCTTATAAAATATGTCAACTAGAGAAGGTAGATCAGCCCCGATAATCTTGGTGGCAGTTTTTTTCGATTCTGTAAAGCGTTGCAACTTCTGCCTTGGAAATGTTTCCGAAGCAAACAGTAATAGCGAAGGCTAACACACTTTCAATGGCAAAACGTGGGAGAGGAGCGACCACGATTTCTCGCAAGTGATAGAAATCGTGGGATTGCGAAAAATCGTGGGCTTACAGACCCACTCTTTCGCCAGTCACAGTAACAGACCCACTCTTTCACCAGTCACAGGAACAGACCCACTCTTTCGCCAGTCACAGGAACAGACCTTTCACCAGTCACAGGAACAGACCTTTCACCAGTCACAGGAACAGACCCACTCTTTCGCCAGTCACAGTAACAGACCCACTCTTTCACTAGTCACAGTAACAGACCCACTCTTTCACCAGTCACAGGAACAGACCCACTCTCTCTTTCACCAGTCACAGGAACAGATCCACTCTTTCACCAGTCACAGGAACAGACCCACTCTTTCACCAGTCACAGGAACAGACCCACTCTTTCACCAGTCACAGACACAGACCCACTCTTTCACCAGTCACAGGAACAGACCCTCTCTTTCACCAGTCACAGACACAGACCCACTCTTTCACCAGTCACAGGAACAGACCTTTCACCAGTCACAGGAACAGACCCACTCTTTCACCAGTCACAGGAACAGACCCACTCTTTCACCAGTCACAGTAACAGACCCACTCTTTCACCAGTCACAGGAACAGACCTTTCACCAGTCACAGGAACAGACCCACTCTTTCACCAGTCACAGTAACAGACCCTCTCTTTCACCAGTCACAGTAACAGACCCACTCTTTCACCAGTCACAGGAACAGACCTTTCACCAATCACAGGAACAGACCCACTCTTTCACCAGTCACAGGAACAGACCCACTCTTTCGCCAGTCACAGTAACAGACCCACTCTTTCACTAGTCACAGTAACAGACCCACTCTTTCACCAGTCACAGGAACAGACCCACTCTCTCTTTCACCAGTCACAGGAACAGATCTTTCACCAGTCACAGGAACAGACCCACTCTTTCACCAGTCACAGGAACAGACCCACTCTTTCACCAGTCACAGACACAGACCCACTCTTTCACCAGTCACAGGAACAGACCCTCTCTTTCACCAGTCACAGACACAGACCCACTCTTTCACCAGTCACAGGAACAGACCTTTCACCAGTCACAGGAACAGACCCACTCTTTCACCAGTCACAGGAACAGACCCACTCTTTCACCAGTCACAGGAACAGACCCACTCTTTCACCAGTCACAGTAACAGACCCACTCTTTCACCAGTCACAGGAACAGACCTTTCACCAGTCACAGGAACAGACCCACTCTTTCACCAGTCACAGTAACAGACCCTCTCTTTCACCAGTCACAGTAACAGACCCACTCTTTCACCAGTCACAGGAACAGACCTTTCACCAATCACAGGAACAGACCCACTCTTTCACCAGTCACAGGAACAGACCCACTCTTTCACCAGTCACAGTAACAGACCCACTCTTTCACCAGTCACAGGAACAGCCCTTTCACCAATCACAGGAACAGACCTTTCACCAGTCACAGTAACAGACCCACTCTTTCACCAGTCACAGTAACAGACCCACTCTTTCACCAGTCACAGTAACAGACCCACTCTTTCACCAGGCGGCGCCACATGAACAGTCCCGCTTCCTGCACCACGTGACGCTCCGGGCCCTGGCTCAGCAGCAAGGGGCAGATAAGACACACTGAGCCAGACAACCAGAAGATGGCGCTGCCATCAAGACCCGGATGTGGGGCGGCGTGGTGTAATGCGGGGGTCGTATCATTCTGCGAGTTGTCTGTTTCGCTTATGTGCTCTTCGGCTTTAAACTCGCAGCCCCCCCCCCCCCCCTTCCGCCCCCCTACCCCAGTCCCCCCGCCCCCCTCCTACCCCCCCCCCCCCACCCCCCCCCCGAAATCGATGAGGTGCCCTTTCTTTACGTTTATTGAAAGCGAGTGGTGTCTGGTTACGGATCTGTAACACCGTGGGTGGAAAGTCAGAGAGAGACAGACAGACAGACAGACAGACAGACAGAGAAATAATCCCAAGATATTTATTAGGCTGGGTGACTCTGGGATAGACGGAGGTATTTTACTCACGTCAACCACAGGCCATTGTACAAGTAACTACAGGTCACAGATGGAAATGGTAGATTGGGTTATTGCTCCAATGATCATTTTGCTACATTCTTTACTGGAACAGAGAGAGAGAGAGAAGAGGAATGAGGAAAATCAAATATATATCTGGTTATCCAGATATATTATAGCCATCTGTGAACACGAATTCAATGAAACATCTTGTAACCTCGTCCACTCAAAGACGACAGGCTTTTTCTTTAAAATCTCCTTCGGCACAGTGATTTCAAACACAGACAACAAGGATAATCTTTAAAACGTGTCGTTGTATTCAGTGTCGTTTCATTACGCGGGTTAGTTTTGTATGGATATTTCTATGAACTGGTCTTATTTACTTCACATCTAATTCACTTTATTTCATTCTATTTAATGTCATTATACTTTGTTTTGCAGAAATCGGTTTTCAGACAAAAATTCTTAAATGATAACAATTTGTCTGATAATTTATTTAAAAAAATAAAAAAATAATTTTTTTTTTTAAAAACCACTGCTGGCCTCCATAGCCACATGACCATCAGTGATTTTATTACACTTTCACTTTGTGATTCTTGTGATTTTGGTACATTTCTTGTGACCTTTTTACTGCCTTTTTCAAATAACATTTTATTGGATTTAGTTTGCATCTTATATGTTTGTTGTATAATTTCCCTGTCCCCACTATTGTCTTTTGCCTTAGTAGTTACCATGCTATTTAAGGAGGAGGAAAAGAAGAAGAAGAAGAAGAAGAAGAAAACAAACACTTTTTTTTTAACTTAAAGCATGTATATCCGATTCTGTTCAACAAAAGCTGTGTCAAAGTTGATAAGAAAGCACTCTAATTTTCAACATAATGCCCCAACACAATTTTCAAAACTGATTCTACCCTGGCTGAAGCAGTCGCTGTTGGCTTACTCCTTTCAGAATGTTTTCGCAACAGGCAATGTTCCCCACCCACCTCCCGTCTCTTTTGTACTGCCCCCTGCTGATTCTCCTTGGAGATTTGCAGTTTTGGCCTGCTCGTGTTCATGCGATTTTTTTTTCTTGATAGCACGAATCTCCACAATTTAAAAAAAAGAAAATTAGTCCCACCTCTTTTTAGCTGATGTTTTTACTGTTCGTTTCCGGCAGGTCTGTCTCTGTGTCTGTCTCTTTCCTCCCCCTCCCCCTCCTCCTCCTCCCCCTCCTCCTCCTTTCTCCTATGAACACTTCAAGCCTTCCTCCACTCTCTTTCCAGGAGAGATGCTGGGCGCCAGAAGGAATAAAGACATGGTGAATAAGAGAATCATTTGAAGAAAAGCAAAACAAATTGTTGTATGTGTAGTTTGGGAGTAAAACAACCCCCCCCCCCTCCTTAACATGTTGTTTTTCTTTAATTTACTCAGCTTTTTTCTTTCATTCTTCCTTTCTCTGTTTGTCTTCTCTTCATTTATTTTCTCTGTGTGTGTGTGTGTGTGTGCGGTTTTTTTCATTGTTCTATTCGCCCCTTTTGTTCATTACATTTATATGCTCATTTGTTGTTTGTTCCTATTAAAACGATCTTCATCATCCCTTTTTATCGTGTGTTTACCCCCTCCCTCCCGCCCCCCCCCCCCTCTTCATTGACACTTTTAGAAGACCACAGCAATCTAATTGCCCTTCTCAGCATGGAGGTTCTACGTGAAGGGAAGGAAAGGACAGAAAAGAAAAGAAAAAAACCCAAAACAAACAGACCACAAAACGAAAAGAAAACGAGAGACGATTTACAAACCCAACATATTCTCCTTTGTTCGTGTGTATTTCTGTCTAGTCTGTCTCTCCCTCTTCCCCTCCTCCCTTCTTTTCCATCACCTATCTTCATCCCTGTCTCTGGAGTTGTTCTCTCTCTCTCTCTCTCTCTCTCTCTCTCTCTCTCTCTCTCTCTCTCTCTCTCTCTCTCTCTCTCTCTCTCTTCCATTTCTTTCTTCTCTCTCTGAAACTATCAATCTCTACGATTCGTGTATTTATTCAGTTGTTTACTTGGAGTGGCTGTCCCTCTCCAAAACCGTGAGCAAACAGGACAGGGAAAAACATGAAGAGCAGACACGAGAGAGAGAGAGACAGAGAGACAGACAGACAGACAGACAGACAGAGACAGACAGAGACAGATTACGAGATTACGATGTAATAATTAATTGCAATGTTTTTAAAAGCGAATATGTAAAATGCTTTTATTTGAGAACATATGTTTATTACTCTTGTTTAATCAAGTTATCCGCGCGTGTGGGGTGGGTGGTGGGGGGAAGGGGTGCGGTGCGGGTGTGTGCTTATTATCTGGTTGTGGTTTTCCGCAATTCATCTTTATTCTTATCTTATCTGTCTATTATAATCAATGTGCAGTATAGTAGGCAATGTTTATAATTATATTCAAATAATGTTTCTTAACTCTTTCTGTTTTTACATTAAGAATACTAGTTATTACCTGCAGTGTGTGGATGTATGTATGAAATGATGTATGTGATATTATTTTACATTTGTATCTTCGTAATATTTGTAGGGGCTGTTGTTGGCTTTTACAGTTATGGTCCCCATGTTGTCTACTTGTCTATGTTGTGATAATGCACCTGACCAAATTTCTCCAGTTGGAGATAATAAAGTTATTCTTATCTTATCTTATCTTATCTTATCTTATCTTAGGCATGGAGACAGACAGACAGAATTAGTGAGTGAGTGAGTGAGCGAGCGAGTGTTTGTAAGTGGGCTTTGGGGTAAGAAATCAGCAACACGGCGTGGGCAGTACCAGATCGTGGCATCATCATTTAATGTCTCAAAAATACGAAAACTGTCATAAAAACAACAACAACAACAAAAAAAAACACACAAAAAAAAAAACGTGGAAACATTGACATGGAATTTTCTGCTCACTTCCTTAACGAACATGGATCTTGAGTTGTAAACTTTGGACATGTTACTCCTTGTAAAATGTGTTTTTCTCTCTCTACATTGCCTATCTATCTATCACCAGCACCGACCTACTTCCATTAAATCCTTTCTCTGTGCACACGCCTCTCTCTCTCTCTCTCTCTCTCTCTCTCTGTGTGTGTGTGTGTGTATGTGTGTGTGTGTGTGTGTTTTGGTGGAGGATCGGGCCTTGACGTCTGCCTGTGAGATGGCAAATTAATAAATGCGTGATATGCAGATCTGTGTTTTTGTTGTTGTTGTTTTTTGGGGTTTTTTTTTGTCTCTCTCTCTCTCTCTCTCTCTCTCTCTCTGTGTGTGTGTGTGTGTGTGTGTGTGTGTGTGTGTGTGTGTGTGTGAATAATCAAAAATACCTTTTCAAAGCGTATTCATTTTACGTGTTTTGAACACGCTTAAACTATAAAAAAAAATACAGAATAAAAACCGTTTTGTTTAGTCTTGTCTTCGTAACGTGATACATGGAGAGAGTAGCTTGTGCGCGCGCATGCATGAATTTGCACGCATGTATAGACACGTACAAATTGAACGTGGCTCTTTTTTCTTTTAATCATTTGTCTTCACTGTATATGTCATTTTGATGACATGTCAATATTAATCAATCTATTTGCTTTATTTCATTTTAGTTTAATGATAACACTCACCTATATTAGGTTCTCAAGGCTGGACTAGCGTCTTGGGTCAATGCTAAGGTGAAGCATCTGTCCTTCCCCCCCTATTTCTTTAAAAAACAGATGTCTTCTTCTTCTTCCTCTTCTTCCACTTGACGACCAACATCAGTATGTTGATGAAACGCATGTTGGTGATACGCATATGAATCATTCTGCATGCCTCCTTGAAACTGACACTGTGTCAATCTTCCTCTTGTCAGCGCCTCTCTCTTTTTTCCCTTTACCATTGCGCACGTGCGGACGCGATGTTTGTTCGTCTGTATTCAGTGTATGAGTGTTTAAATTTGTAAATACAGTGTGTGTGTGTGTGTGTGTGTGTGTGTGTGTGTGTGTGTGTGTGTGTGTGTGTTCGCGAGCTCGCTTGCGCGTGTGTATACCTTTTAAAACCACTTTTATCTCTGCATTTACCAGCGCAAGCGAGCGGTAAATCTTGTTAGATAAATTAATGACGAGGGGGGAAAGTATCCCATGATAGAATACATGAGACAGTCCAGGCCGGAGATTACATAGACTACCCGACATTCCTCGTTCATCATGGCGGCGATGTCTGCAGACATGGCCCCCGGCCAATCAGATTGCGATGATAGCGAACATAAAACAAGTCGCACCTCCCCGTCTGGCGATTTGGTGATTCACCCAGAGACAAGAAACGAAGCCACTGATTGGCTAGTTCCAGTTTCCGTCGCATCCAGTCAATCTCACCGGAAATGAGGTATCTTGATGAGCATTAATTTCCGTGTGTGTGTGTGTGTGTGTGTGTGTGTGTGTGTGTGTGTGTGTGTGTGTGAGTGTGTGTGTGTGTGTGTGTGTGTGTGTGTGTGTGTGTGTGTGTGTGTGTGAGAGAATAATCAAAAATGCCTTTTCAAAGCATATTCATTTTACCTGTTTTGATCACGCTTGGACTATTAAAACAACAACAACAACAAAAAAAAAAACCTTTTTTGTTTAGACTTGTCTTCGTAACGTGATACATGCAGCGAGTAGCTTGTGCTGACAAGCCCTATTGGAGAGCTTAGCGTTGTAGCTTGGTTTCTTTTTCTTTTTTTTATATCTGATTTCACAGAATTTTAATAATTTCCTCTTTTGTACTTTGTGTATAATTCTGATTTTGGCTTTGATTTACAGTTCTTTTGATAAAATTATGATATCGTCCTCAGGATCAGATTGGCAATAAACACTGAACTGAATGAAACTGGGTTGTCAAGGTGTGGGATCGGGCTGCCAGTTGTCTGGACGTAATGTCATGGCGCAATGGCCGAATGGTTAAAGCGTTGGACTTTCAATCTGAGGGTCCCGGGTTCGAATCACGGTGACTGCGCCTGGTGGGTAAAGGGTGGAGATTTTTACGATCTCCCAGGTCAACATATGTGCAGACGTGCTAGTGCCTGAACCCCCTTCGTATGTATACGCAAGCAGAAGAATCAAATACACACGTTAAAGATCCTGTAATCCATGTCAGCGTTCGGTGGGTTATGGAAACAAGAACATACCCAGCATGCACACCCGCGAAAGCGGAGTATGGCTGCTTACATGGCGGTTAAAAACGGTCATACACGTAAAAGCCTTCTCGCGTATATACGAGTGAACGTGGGAGTTGCAGCCCACGAACGCAGAAGAGGAAGAAAAAGAAGTCTGGACGTAATGAATAAGTTATCGTGAAGCACGATTAGAGAGTAAGTCTCGTGGGACACTCGCAGACCAGACATTACCACTCAGTTCACTCGCCCCTCCAGAGTAGAAAAGTGGGCCGACAATGGCGGGGATAATCAACGCATTGCACTCATCTTCACACTTCTTGCTTTGAAAAGGACGGAGTTCCTCTAAAGATCCTTATCAAGAGCCCATCTCTTGATTGCCCTATTTTGAAAAAAAAGTGTCATTGCACAGAAACAAGACACACAGTTATTGCGTTTTTTTGTTTGTTTGTTTTTTGTTTGTTTTTGTTTTGCTTTTGTTTTGATTTTTTCACTAGTTTGAATTTGTTATTGTAATGTGCCTGCTAAGATTATGTTTGTGATTATAACGAGCCTGTGATTGCACATTTTAATTTCCATGTGGATAAATCAAGTATGTGAATGAGGCAGTTAAGACGTTTGAAGGAGTTGGTAATATTCAAATGACATCTTCAGTTCCTTGATAATTATTGAGCAAAAACAACAGCAACAACAACAACAACACATTCATACAAACACATACGTCCGTAACACACACACACACACACACACACACACACACACACACACACACACACACACACACATATATATATATATATATATATATATATATATATGTGTGTGTGTGTGTGTGTGTGTGTGTGTGTGTACATGCATACACACGCAGAGAAGCAGGCAGTTGAAGATTCTAAAATCCCAGAAACAGACGAAGGAAGTCAGAGAACAAAGAAAAATGAAATAGCCCCACTGAAGCACGCACAAAGAAAATGATGCTCCGCAAAAATGTTAATTTTCTTTCTCTGTACCTCTGTCTCTGCTCTCTGTCTCTGTCTCTCTGTCTGTCTGTCTGTATCTCTCTCTCTCTCTCTCTCTCTCTCTCTCTCTCTCTCACACACACACACACACAACACACAAAAAAAAAACCGACATACACTTTGTTGTCTGCCCAACACATCTTTTAAGGTTTCCGTAATCACGGCAAAGAATTTCAGTCACTGTCTTTTCTTAAAATCAATCCCGTATGAAGGTCACAAGAAGGCTATTATTCTCACAAATTTTTATAATCAATTATCACCAGAATACTGTGAACGATTTCTACAAAGTTTTAACAAAAACCGGGTATATTTACATTCTTTTGTTTTGGACTGGAGACTGCAGTGCATGGTTGTACCTGAAGTCAGGACTACCTCCACTGGACAAATGACCTGTACAGTGGAGGTGCTGACAGGCAGACGGGCTGGCTGATTCAGAATCACTTATCTCCCGATGTGATTTACCGGAAAAGGTGGGAAGAGGGTGAGTTCAGCCTTGTAGGCCTTCATGGCAGGGGTGTGTTTGTTGGCGTGTGTAAGTCAAGTTTGGTCAGTATTGCAGATCTCTCTCTCTCTCTCTCTCTCTCTCTATATATATATATATATATATATATATATGTGTGTGTGTGTGTGTGTGTGTGTGTGTGTGTGTGTGTGTGTGTGTGTGTGTGTGTGTGTGATTCTCACAATTTTCAGCTGTTTGCAGGTGGTAAAATGACATTTTGCGTTTTGATCCCAAAATTCATTTATTTCTTCTTGTAAGAAACTGTGCATTTCTGAATAATATAGATATCCATACACCTGACCATCAGTTTTTGTCTGTTCATGCATGTGCTTCCTTTCTCTTGTCTTCAGTCCATCCGTTGGGGAAGGGGCATATTACAGCGTGGGGGTCATTTTCAGAAGCTCTGTTTGGCTTTTGTAATTAGATTAGTTGTCCCCAAGACTGGAAAAAAACACACAAAAACCACCCAACAATGTGCACAGGGGATATACATGGTCAGTTTACGCATTTACCAGGAAAAGACGCACTAATTGCACCGCGTGAAGTGTTTTTAGTCTGTACACATACGCTGGTGGCTTTTAGCATTCAGTGAGCTAGAATGATACCATTCGTGTTCATTTCGCTAATCGGGGGAAAAAAAAAAAAAATCCTACACAGGACAGACAGACAGACAGACAGAGGCAGAGACAGACAAACAGGCAGACAGGCAGGCAGACAGACAGACACAGAGACACCCAGACAGATGGTAGAACTAGAAGGAAAATAAGATAATCACACAGGTTTCCGAACATAATTTCATTAACTGCAAGGCTTCTTTTGCTGGTGAAGCCAAAGCAGTGCCTGACACATCCCGACATCAGCAAGTCCTGCGGTCTATCTTTGTGTGGAATCGGTAAGCTCTTCCCATGTCTGGCTGGCTGTCTGTCTGCATGCCGGCAGGGAAATCAATGCTGGGGCGTAGGAAACACCGGACATTTTTTTAGTTTTTGCTCCCTAATTAGTGGGAAGAGAATGTCGCTTGACAGTGTGTGTGTGTGTGGGGGGGGGGGGGGGGGGGGGGAGGTGTTTGATTTTGGTGTCTGTTGTCGAAACAACAGTTTACAAAAATGTTGACAACATTTGCAAAGGTGTTGCATGATAACAGGATTATTACATGCGTTCATTACTTACTTACTTACTTATGCCGATCGCTCCCGGTGGAGCATAGGATTTTGTAGATGCGCCTCAGACAGGTGTTGAAGAATGTCTGAATCTTCTGCTGTATCGTCTGTGTTCATGACGGCGAGGAAACTAAGTTATCAGGAAATGGAGATGGTGAAATCCTTTCAAACCTAAAAAAAAGGGAAAAAAAAAGTGTCGACAATAGTTCGGGATTGTGCAAGTAATACCCACTGACAAATTAGCTGACGATTATAACTGGAATTATAAAATAATAAAATCGCCGTGATGAATGAACGTTTTGTAGAAACTAACTAACAGACGATGACGACAGCAGTAGAGACATTGACAGAAAAAAGGTCTTATGTGACACTTATCGCAGGTTTCCAACACATACAATGGGAAGTAACTATAACTACCCACTTCCTGAAATAACTATGCGCGAGGGTCGGTCTCTTTCCATGCCGGAAAGTCGGTAACAAGGCCCGAGCGTGATCAGATCTCGTCAACTTGGCCTCTCTCTGTGTGTGCAGTCCACAAGCAGCCTTGTTCTCCAGCCCCCAACCAACATCACATCTCTGTCTGCAGTGCAATCGATAGCTGTGGGTGGTTTACTTGGGTAGGCTTTTAACTCACTCAGTACGGCCAGTCCTCTCTTCTCTACACGGACCCCTCGGATGTCCAGTGGGTGTCTCAATGACCCAACCTTTAGCTTCCGTCGTCAGAATTGTGGTATTCTTTGTCAACATTCACCTCTTCAGTACAAGAGCCTTCCGCTTGCAATATTTTGATGGTAGTAATTGGGCTGAAACGCTGTTAACGTCGTCTCTTTCGCCGTTCGTATGGAGAGAGTTAATGATGTTCAGTAGCTTTTTTTTTTAAGTGAGATGACAAGATTGGTCACGCATACACACACGCTTCACCAATGGATGCACGCGTGCACACACGCACACACGCGCGCGCACACACACATAATTATACACACACATACACACTCTCTGTCTCTGTGTATCTGTCTCTCTGCGGATGATACATGCGCGCTGCACAAACTCACACACACGCATGCACGCACAATTCACGCACTAACGTGTGCGCCTGCACACTCTCGTACGCATAACACACAAATACACACATACCGTGCATGCGCGCGCGCACACATACACACACAGACACACACACATACACACAGAGAAACAAATGAGGGAGAGAGGGTTCCCTCACGTGTATGCGTTCTTTGTTTATCTCTGCATTGTATGAATTCAGCATTTAGCTTTCATCACGTCCTGCACGTCCGATTCTCACAGCTGTATGATCAGAGAGTCAGATACAACTGCAGTGTTTCAGATTTGGTGATGTTTCGTCAGCAACAGTGTTTGTAAATGGTCGCGATTAATCTGTGTTGTTGACAGAGCCTGAACTGTCTCTGTTTCTGTCTGTTTGTCTGCCTATCAGTCTGTCTGTCTGTATATCTGTCTGTCTGTATTTACGTCTGCCTATCAGTCTGTCTGTCTGTATATCTGTCTGTCTGTTTTTACGTCTGCCTATCAGTCTGTCTGTCTGTCTGTCTGTATTTACGTCTGTCTCTTTCTCTCAGCCAAGTGTATTTTATTCATGACAGGATTGAGCCACCCCATGATGTGAATCCGAAATGGCCTGTGCATGGTTACCTCTCTCTCTCTCTGTGTCTGTCTGTATGGCTGACTGTTTGCTGAAAACTCTTTCTCCTAATCTCTCTTTTTTCTGTGTGCCTTACTACCAGTCAGTTCTGATGTGTGTGTGTGTGTGTGTGTGTGTGTGTGTGTGTGTGTGTGTGTGTGTGTGTGTGTGTGTGTGTGTGTGTGTGTGTGTGTGTGACCGCCCCCCCCCCTGCTCCCCCACACCCCCTTCCCCCTGAATATCGCCATTAAAACTCTTTCGATGTTAGCTGAGGTCAGCCATTGATTTTGCCGTAGAATGTATGCCTGTGTTTGGGACAAACAAGGGAGCTTATCGACTCCACGTGCAGGTCTCCCGAATGAATCAGTGACGTCAATGCGTGTCAGCAATTTGTTCGGGAAGGGGCGGGGGCCGTTGGGGGGGGGGGGGGGAGGAAGGGGGCCGCTTACCACCATGTCTAATAAACTTAAGGTGGACACTTTGCAATATTTTTTCCAGGTGCAGTCCTGTTAGTGCCCGGTCGTCCAGTGCATGAGTTTGCACACGAAGGTTATTTCTGGATCGTCGTTATTTATTGCTCACTGTAGTACTCTGTATATCGTTATTTTATGATGATTACGGCCTGCGTGTTATTCATTACTGGGAATGGCTCCACTGTTTAATTACAGGTCAACAAATAATGGCAGTGCATGTTAAGATTCAGCTGTACTCTGCACTGTTACTCATTTTGTTGCGTTTTGGGTTAGCTCTGAGTGGTATCCCGATGAGGGCGGCCCATGTATACATGTGTGCGGCGTCTTTGGTTTTAAGCCATACGATACTGGTCTGTGTTCCCTGCCTGTGGCAAGACCTTATACTTTTTTTTGTTTGTTTGTTGTTGTTGTTTTTTGTTTTGTCGTTGTCCTACTATTGTAGCGTTTCTGGTGTTATTATCAAAGTCATCCAACACTGCCTCTTTTCAGTCTTTTTTTTTAACAGTTCACGTATTTGCATTTCTTAAGAGTCATAGTAGGGGCATTGATTAATGTGTTCCGTACTATTTCATACGCATGCATTCACACGTGCACTTGCGCTCAAACGTGTTCACACACAAACTCGCGCGCTGGCGCATCCACTCACACACAAAAAAAACCCCAAAAGAATCAAGGAAAATAATATTTGACCTCTGCTGGGGCATGGAGACTTAAAGTATCAACATATGCTTTCCATAAACAATATGACTCTTTCAAACTTAACATATTCAACAAGCAGTGATGTGTTTTAATTGGGTCTGATATATGACAAAATAACGAAAAGAATGCGTCGCATAACAATCTTTGCCTTAATGATCTTTCCCAATTCAAAATATACGCCCACCTTCTCTGAGTAAATTATCATATATATTAAAAATACCCACAGATTTTGGATTCATGCAGTTTTTAGGAATGTACCTATTTCATAGGTAATGAGGTTTTGAAATTCCATTCCACAATAAAAGTCATCCTTGATAATACCCATACCTGAAGTACTGGAAATGCGGAATTTTCTTAAATAGTATGATGCCTACCACCTTCAATTGACAATCTAAGACTTACACAGCAAAGCTGGCATAAAGATACAGTTAGTTGAAAATACATATTCTGTACCAAATATATGAAATATTTGAAGAAAGTAAACATTTGTTGCTATGGTGAAATGAAACACGCCGGTTTTAAATGTATATATTTTACACTAACCCCCCAAGACAGTATCAGCAGCTGGCTCAGACAAGAATCAGAGTTCGAGAGTACGAAAAGAAAGACTGTGTGATCTTTTTCTAGTTCTTCTTGACATTTACGATAAACTAAACCGTGTGATGAATGGCCTTTGAAACCACCGGTCCTGTAGTCTCCTTGTCACCGTTTTCACATACAGTTGATTTATCACGGAGACTATCCGTGTGCTTGCTGCGATGTCTGAAGATTTTGGGTCTGACACATGTCTTGTGTGTGTGTGTGTGTGTGTGTGTGTGTGTGTGTGTGTGTGTGTGTGTGTGTGTGTGAATGAGTGTGTGTGTGTGTGTGTCTGTGTGTCTGTGTTTGTGTCTCTGTGTCTGTGTGTACGTGCGTGTGGTTGTGTGGGTGTGTGTTTGCACGCGTGTGCAACTGTTTTGGATGTTGGTTCTTTTAATAAATTTCCTAAGAAGTTTAGATTAAAAATATAGTAGACAAAGCCGTATTATCACGAAAAGAGGCAATAGTATTCAAATGACGATCAAAATGAAACACAATAAAATCGTCGAGTTTTCTATTTCTTTAAGTTGCACACTGCACAATCAAGCAACGTGCTCGCAGAAACGTCCTGTGATATTTGGTCGTGGGAATAATCTTCTATCCATTCTATGGCACAGCACACAGAGCGACAGAGAGAAAGGGGGGGCTTGGGGGGGGGGGGGGGGGCAGGAGGAGGCCGAGGGAGAAAGAGAGAAAAGAACTATGCACTTATGTTCTGTACGGCATTGTTCTGTGTTTCATGCGCGCGTGCTCGTGTGTAAAACATCCGGCGTGGTCAAAATTATTTAATCCCATTCAAAGAAATAGGTGAATAAACAGGTGAAAACACCCGACACACGCGCACATATGCGTGCGTGATTATGCACACACACACACACACACACACACACACACACACACACACACACACACACGTACATACACACACACACATACACACACACACACACGCGCACGGGCTCGCAGTTACTGAAGTGGAAGCCTGACATAAATACGCGAAAAACAACATCGTATCAGTTTGTTGCATCAAACCAGTCGAAATTGATATGTGTCAAAGACATCTGCTGGTATGCAATGGCGCTCCTCTAAAAAAAAAAAAAAAAAAAAAAAAAAGATCTTTACTGAAGATGAAGGAAACTCCTAGAGGGTTTTTTTGTTTGTTTGTTTTTTTTGTTTGTTTTTGTGTGTGTGTGTGTGTGTGTGTGTGTGTGTGTGTGTGTGTGTGTGTGTGTGTGCAAAATATTTCTGAAGTTTCGGTTTCTCCATGATTATCATTTTTCTTTGGAATGACAAGGAGTGTAGGAGTGTTCTGATCAAAACGTGGACACGATGCTGTCAATGAGAGGGAAGGAATCCACTTGTGTAATAATGAGATCTTTTTTCCTGCTCCAGTTTTGGATAGTTATATATATATATATATATATATATATATATATATATATATATATATATATATATATTCTTGCTCCTGTTTTGGACAGGTTTTTATTGTATTTTATTTTATTTTTATTGAATTGAAGTTTTAATTTCTTCAAGAGCTGTCGGGGTGGGGTTTTTACTTTGCTCATTGATATAACATGTGGCTGGTGGCGTGAAAGAGACGAGAGACGAGGAGATAGTGTGAGGGGTTCAGCTGGAACTCAAATTGCAAAGAAAAAAACAACTTTTTTTATTTTTATTTTTATTTTTTTTATACACATTTCAACATTCAGTTCCAAGAAAGAAAGAAACAGGGTCGGTCGTCTTTCTACCAACACGTGCCCTAGGCAATTAGAACACACACACACACACACACACACACACGCACACGCACACGCACACGCACGCACACACACGCACACACACACACACACACACACACACACACACACACACACACACACACACACACACACACATACACACACACACACACACACTTACACCCTCTCTCGTCCCCCCCTGCTCTCACCCCACCCCCCAACCCCCTACACACACAGGATAAAAAATAGAAGAACCATCGTCTCGGTGGAGTCCCAAATTCCTCCCCAGACCATAACACATATGATCACCAGAGTGACAGATGAACCCGTGACAGATTACATTCGTTGACGAGGGCAGAAGGGAGAGGTTGGGGGAAAGGGGTAGGGTGTGAGAAGGAGCGAGGAAGACACTCATGTATGGGTAGACATCGTGACACTGATGTCTGTCTCTCCTCCACTGATGTCTGTCTCTCTTCCATTGGTGTCTGTCTCTCCTCCACTGATGTCTGTCTCTCCTCCACTGATGTCGGTCTCTCTTCCACTGGTGTCTTCTCTTGACCGGGTCCAGTCCTCTTGGGGGACCTCGCTGGTGTGGGTCCTCGGATTGCCTTGACCGAATCGTCGGTGTGAAAATTGTATTGGGCCACCTCCTCACACAGCTGCTCCCCCACCCCACCCCCACCCCCCTCTCTCTGTTTTGTGACTTTCTGTTCGACAGCCAATCAGAGGTCAGCTTAAGTTATCCTTCGCCTCCGTTCTGTAGCATTGTCTTATTGAGGCCGTTCTCTCTCGACCTCGTCTTGCTTAAAAAAACCCAACAAAACCCAGAGAAGTCGCATCGAAAATGATGAAACTACTGCTTTACCGTGAATATCACAAAAAATAATCATTTATCCATTAGATCAAAGCTTCGTCCATTAGCTCGAGCCAAGTATTCCGTGCCATATGTCAGCTAGACCTCCAACAAAACGACGTTTTCTCGCTCTTCGTCCACTATCTTGTGAGTACGTCGGTTTCTATGTGTTGTGTTTGTCAAGTTTCTGGAGTTTTTACTACGCAATTTCCAAGCCGAAAAGCCGTAATACAGACAGAAAAGGTCAAAATATCTATAGATTCCATCCTAGCATTTGCCTGCACATTTCAACGGATTGTTAATAGGAACACTGACTTGGGTTCAAAAATGATTTGTGGATTTTAACACATCATCAGCAAAACTACTGCAGATCAGTGGGGTTTCGAATATTGGAGTTGTCTGTCGGTCTGAACTCTGATTGGTTGATTAACTTCCTCGTGATTTCTACGAGTATGACTGATCTCATGTGCGTTGTTCTGAAGTCCATGTTTTATCCAATTGCCTGCTACCACCAAGCACTCCTCTTTTTCAGTTAGATTTTAATGGAGGGAAGAAGAGTCCTTTTTTTAATCATAGAAAGAATTTGACTATGTATATGTAAGAATCACACATAAAACACGAATGCTTTAACTCTCTCGTTTAAAAAGATCATTTTGATTGATGAAACAGAAAAACAGGAAGAGGGGTAAAAGAGCGAGAGAAAAGATGTTGGGATGAACGGACACTTTGCAATAATCATTTTACACAGCCTCGCAGGAAGGTCAGTAGCGATATTATGAATTCCCGAAGCCAGAACAGCTAGTGTGTGCTAACGTGTATGAAAGGCACTCAGACAAACTGGTATGTAAACATAGACACGATTCGTTTGCTCGAGTTTCCACCAGCGGCCACTGGAGCAATGTGGCCAAATATTAGTAAAGCAGTACAGTAGTTTATCCATTATTTGTCATTGAAGTTAGACAAATGCTTCCGTCACCGGCGACTGGATAACGTCTGGTCCATTTTGTCCCTGATTGGGCAAACCTTTTAGACCTGTTCCACCGGGAACGAAAACAACAGACTGTCAAGAACGACTTGTGGTTCGGCCGGCGAGCTGGCTGGCAATCTCCCTCGGAAATCTCAGTATGAAACCTGGAGTTGATGCTATGATGGAGGAGAGTCCAAATTTGGGGACAGCGAGCGGGGAGAAGTGGGGGTTGAGAGAGAGAGGACGGGGGAGGGGGGGAACGCTCAGAGACACAGAGATAGATACTGAGAAAGAAACAATGAGAGAAAGAAAGTAACTGAGAGAGAGAGAGAGAGAGGACGGGGGAGGGGGAGAACGCTCAAAGACAGAAAGATAGATACAGAGAAAGAAACAATGAGAGAAAGAAAGTAACTGAGAGAGAGAGAGAGAGAGAGAGAGAGAGAGAGAGAGAGAGAGAGAGAGAGAGAGGACGGGGGAGGGGGAGAACGCTCAAAGACAGAGAGATAGATACTGAGAAAGAAACAATGAGAGAAAGAAAGTAACTGAGAGAGAGAGAGGACGGGGGAGAGGGGAACGCTTAGAGACACAGAGATAGATACTGAGAAAGAAACAATGAGAGAAAGAAAGTAACTGAGAGAGAGAGAGAGAGAGAGGACGGGGGAGGGGGGGAACGCTTAGAGACACAGAGATAGATACTGAGAAAGAAACAATGAGAGAAAGAAAGTAACTGAGAGAGAGAGAGAGAAAGGTGGGGTGGGGGGGAGGATGCTGGTGGGGAAGGAAGAAGGAGGGATGGTAGAGTGAAGGAGAGAGAAGGGTGGAATGTGATCCACTGCCAGTATTGAACTGTCTCTCTTTGAAGTTTCCACTTCAGAAGTGGCAACAACTATTACAGACCCTGCTGATGAGTATATGATTTTGGGCGCAGGAAAGAAAATGGTCTTGGCAAGCTAAATGATTTTTCCGTGTTTCTGGGTCTTATAATAAGGCAGATTTAGATTTTAGAGATGTTTGAAAGTTAATTTGTGAAGGCATATGATACGCAGGGCATGTCTGATCGCTCACATATAATTATGACGAATTGAATAATGATTCCAAAATATCTTGTTGCTATGAAAAGTCTGGTACATCAAATAGGTGGTGAATAATTCCATAATATGGAGGTGGGTCAGGTCTGTTTACTGGGATCAGTAGTTTGATATCACATTTCTGAGGCTTTTTTCTTAAAGGGTAGCGTAATGCATTTGGCTGGTCTATTAATTTTGGTTTAATTCTATTTTGTGGAGTGATGATAAAACAGTCGTAGTTTTACACATGATCATTTGTAGTTCATGTTTTGTGTTTATTCACAGCTAATCAATCTATCTCTTGGTAATGCCTTCCACAGTGTTGATTTTTTTTTTAGACCACAATGCTTCCTTCAGTATACCCAAGCAAAAGCACATGTGACTCAGATATTAACTGTAAGAAATGTTGGCACTGCGTCCTTCCTCTGCGATCACGTATCGTGGGTGAGGAAATAAAAAATGTACTCATAAAGTGCGAGCTCATTTTCTTCCGTGTACGGTGAAAATGTGTTAAAGACCCCTTCCAGTTCTTTCCCTGTACCCTCCCCCCCCCCCTCCCATTCCCCCACCCCCAGTTTTCATTTTCATGTCAGGCAGCAGGAACTGACGGACGTCAAGCAGAGACATCCATTAGACAGCATGACGGATCTGTCAAGAACATTTCTCTCCTCCAGTAATAAATAAATCCACTGACCGAGCCGCCAACCCCTTTTTTTGGTCGCATGGCTAACTCGGCTTTCATGAAAATTACTGTCGATTCCACAAGTCTGTCTGTCTGTCCGGCAGTGATGCGGGTGTAATAGCAAGGAGGCTGGTTGCAAGCGATAATAACTGTCATCATGTCACGCGGGTTTGTCTCTGCCAAGCAAAGCAATGGGCTAGGCCAGTAAAGCTTTTGTTTTGTTTTGTTTTTTCTCCTTCGTGTGGCACCGGTTGTTGGAGTGTGTGTGTGTGCTGGCCGCGGCACTATGAGAGCCTGACGTGAGGGCGTTTGCTTTTCATGGCCGATTGATGTGTTGACCGAGAGGAGAGCTGTGCAGGGCAGCGAGGGACGAATGCAAACACAGGGCAAATGATGTGGATGAGATGAACATGTTATATGGGACACCCCCTCTCACTCTCCTCCTGCTTCAGCCTGTATATCTAAATCGTCGGAGAAGGATAGATAGATACATAGATAGATAGATAGATAGATAGATAGATAGATAGATAGATAGATAGATAGATAGGCAGACAGATAGACAGAAGATGAGACACAGACACGCAGACCTACATTGTGTGTGTGTGTGTGTGTGTGTGTGTGTGTGTGTGTGTGTGTGTGTGTGTGTGTGTGTGTGTGTGTGTGCGTGCGTGCGTGCGTGTGGGGCATCAGTGTGTTTGTGTGTGTGTGTGTGCGTGTGCGCGCGCGTGTGTGTGTGTGTGTGCGTGCGTTGGTATGTATGCGTGAGAGCGAGAGAGGGGGAAAGAGAGAGTGAGGAAGACAGAGAGAAAGTGAGAGACAGGGACAGAGAGATCGATTTTCTCTCAAGGAGGGAAAGGGATAGACTACTACTAAAAAAAAGAAGAAGTAAGAAACGTGTCTCTGTTGGTAATGTAGCACCCACTGGCGGGCCGTCCACTGGAATTGTCAAGACTTCAGACGAATTCTCTTTACAGGAGACGAAGCTGGACTGATGTTAGGCATAACAAAGGACAATCTCCATTAGGAGCTATTCAGTTGGACCCCCCCCCACACACACACCCACACACACACCCACACCCGGATGCTGTCATTGACAGGGGGGTTCATTTTTATACTGTCCTCTTCCCCCTTTCTTCCATCACCCCTGCTTTCCTAGGTGTCATTCCATAGTCATTTTCGAAAACAGGACACGTGGTTTGTTTTCTTGAGTGGGAGGATACAAGGAAAGAGAGCAGGAGAGAGAGAGAGAGAGAGAGAGAGAGAGAGAGAGAGGTAGAAGGGGGTAGGGTGGGAGGATACAAACAATTGTCCCGCTCTTATTGAGATAATCCTGCAGGGATCTGCCAAGGGGGAGGGGGAAACTTCCAAGCATGGCAAGTGTTGACTGAATGACAGAGCCAGACTGTTAGTCTCCACACTTTCTACTGTGTTCTTCAGCGAATGCAAAATCGCAATGACAGACCGCTCTTCCATAGCATAAACACTATTAACCGGAGCTAGTTTCCTGGTAATTATTGGAATTAGGAAAACGAAATAAAGAGGTATAATTTCTTGTTGATGACTGGAACTAGTATAGCGACACAACGATATTTGGTTTCCTGCTGATTGCTGGATCTACTGACATTACCAGGTTAACTGTCCTGTTGATTATTGGAACTAGGACAGTGAGATAACGAGGCAGTGACGTCACCAGGTGTGATTTCCTAATGGAGAACAGCGGCACAGCGAGGTGTGGTTTTCTGTTGATTACTGGCAATACGACCGCGACATGACAAGGTTTGATGGCTGATTATTAAAAGCAGAACTGCAGTTTAACGAGGTTTGATGGTTTGTTGACTAATGGAACTAGGACAGTAACACAACGAGGTTTGACCTTTGATTATTTGAACCAGAACAGTAACTTAAAGAGGTTTGATTGTTTGTTGATCAGTGGAACTGAGACAGCCACATATTGAGGTTTGATGGTTGATTATTTGAACCAGAACAGCCACTTGACAAGGTTTGATTGTGTGCTGATTATTGTACCTAGGACAGCGACATAACGAGGTTTGACCGTTGATCATTAGAACCAGAACAGTTACTTAAAGAGGTTTGATTGTTTGTTGATCAGTGGAACTAAGACAGCGACATAACGAGGGTTGATGGTTGATTATTGAAACCAGAACAGCCACTTAACAAGGTTTCATTGTGTGCTGATTATTGGACCTAGGACAGCGACATGACAAGGTTTGATCGTTGATCATTAGAACCAGAACAGTTACTTAAAGAGGTTTGATTGTTTGTTGATCAATGGAACTAAGACAGCGACATAACGAGGGTTGATGGTTGATTACTGGAACCAGAACAGCCACCTAACGTGGTTTGATTGTGTGTTGATCAACAGAACTGAGACAGCCACATAACCAGGTGTGGTTTCCTATAGATTACAAGGCGTAACCGCAAAATGCAAAGTAAACAACTTTGAAGAAATAAAGAAGTTGCTGTACTCACCATGAAGAATGACACAACGATACAGAGCTGGGCGTCTACTTATCCTTCTACCTATCTTATCAATCTATGTCTGCCTGCATTTTGCTTTTCACCGTTTAACATGTCAAACCAAACGAGTACGTGTGGGAGGAAAAAATGACACGCTTCATAAACACATGCCCCCCCCCCCCCAACCCCCCCCCCCCCCCCCACACACACACAAGCACATGTCACTCTCTGTTTTGTCAGTGGAATTATTCACCTACTTTCAATCGGAGGAGAATTAATCAAGCACGGGAGAGAGGTCGAGGGAATAAACAAGCAGTGTCAGCGAGAGCGCAGCAGTGCACGAACCCCGTTCGATGAGGATGGGCCGGGTGGATCACACTCCGTCAGGACGAACAACAACTGCTGACCGTCCACACGCAGGGGAGGGGAGGGGGGGGGGGTTGGGGGGAGTGCGGGGGGGTGGTGGGGGGTGGGGGGGTCCAGCTGGCCAGAGCAATCGCGATATGAGTTGCCTGGTTCGGGCAATATTAATATTGACGTTGACGGGAGGGAGAGAAGGGATGGGATGGAAAGAGAGAGAGGGAGGGAGGGAGGAGACAGACAGAGAGAGAGAGAGAGAGAGAGAGAGAGAGAGAGAGAGAGAGAGAGAGAGAGAGAGAGAGAGAGAGAACGGAAGGGAACAGAACGGAATGGTTTATTCACGTATAGGCCTCAGCCCCACGTGAAGGGGTTCACATAACATTGTGCAACGCGAGAGAGGGGGGGGGGAGGAGACATACAGAGAGACAGCCAGAGACAGACAGAGAAGCAGACACACAGACACAGACACAGAGAGAGAGAGACAGACGGACAGACAGGCAGACAGAGAGAGAGAGAGAGAGAGAGAGAGAGAAGAACCCATCGACAAAATTACCCTCACCCTGCAGGCATGGATATATTTATCGAATCACAACAAAACAAAAAATGCCCGTCATTTGACATTTTCACGTCAGGCCATTTTCGGGACTTTTTTTTCTCTCCTGCGACTAGTCTCTCTGTGGTTCAGTCTCTGTCTCTCCCTTTTAAGACATATGCTTCCTCGACTCATAATTGATGATTGTGAGCGTGGGTGTACAGGCGTCCGATTTTTTTTTTTTTTTTTTTTTTCCCTTGAGAGTCATTGAAAACTGGAAGTGTTATGAAATGTGATATCACTAATTGAACGAACTTGATGTTTTCTGTACATGATAGAAGCTTTCTTTCCTTTTTACTTTTTATTCTATTTTATTTATTTATTTATTTATTTATTTATTTATTTATTTATTTATTTATTTTTTTAATTAATGAAATTGTTGTCGATTACGATATAATGCAGATGCTTCTTCCGAGGGATAAAGCTAGGGTTTGAGAATCAAAGCATGTTACAGTAGTCTAACATCCAAAATCGAATTTAGGAATAATGGAATGAATTGACAGATATAATTATATAATCCAATGTTTTTCCAACGTACACTTTTGTGTTATGTCTTTCTCTTGTTGGCTTTTTGCTGACGTTTCTACGAAGAATTTAAAAACACATGTTTCAGTTCATACGTTTGCTTGAAGAAAGCAGTTTATAAAACGAAAAACAAGGTAATCGAATTAGCAGGTTGTAAGTATTTTGAAAATTATTATACTTGAAAAACAAAAACAGAAAAACCGATTTGGTTATTATATATAATCATAAACAGCAGTGTGTTGAAAATGACGGGGACTCACCTTGTTATTGATTCTCGGTAGCTATACATTTACAAATTGTAATTCCTACCTCCGTTTGTGTTGTTTGAGGACCTGGGACATATCAGGTTCAGACGAACTGTTGATATATATATATATATATATTTAGGTTCGATTTTTATTCTACCGTCCTTTTGCTTTATTTGCTTGAAGGTTTTGGGTAGTGTCGTGCTGACAGACATTTTTTTTTTGGCATGACATTTGATTTATTATTTGTTTATTTATTTGTTTATTTATTTGCTTTGCTTTTAATTCCCTAAGGGCTTTATTTATTATCGCCGTTTTTATTTATTATTTTCATTTTATTTCATTTTATCTTATTATTTGATTTATTGATATGTTTATTTCATTGCTCTGGGAGTTCTGCGTAATACGGCGTTAATTGATGTGTCTTATTAAAAAAAAAAATGTGTGTATGTATGTATGCATGTATTTATTTATTTATTTATTTATTTGTTTATTCCTTTGGTTTTTGTGTATTCATTCATTCGTTTGTTTGTGTGTTGGTTCGTTTATCTAGAATGCAATTGCATTCATTCGCCTGAAGGTTGTGCTCGCTTTTAATTGATATATTGACGGTTGGTATAAGTTCCCACACGAAAACGCAGTAATAACTGTCAGCCGTCAATATAAACCATCTCCAAAACCGTATCCTGGATTAGTTTTACGGCTTTTAACAATGACTGTGATTTTCACCTGAACAGCGATGTTTACGGTGGTGGGGGTGGGTGGGTGGGTGAGTGGGGATACATGTTGAGATAAAATCACGCGTGCAGTAATTAGATATATCCCCCTGCTGAACCCTGCTTCCGCTTCAGTTCACCCTCACACAGACAGAAACTTCGAGAGAGAGAAAATTAGTTACTTAGATGTTACGTACGATTTGAAATTATTTCTAACGAAGCAGCAAAAACTTCGAGAGAGAAAATTAGTTACCTGTCTTAGATGTTACGTATGGTTTGAAATTGTTCATAACGAATCAGGAAAAACTTTGATAGAGGAAATCAGTTACTTGTCTTAGATGTTACGTATGATTTGAAATTATTCATAACGAAGCAGCAAAACTTTCAAGAGAGAGAAAATTAGTTACTTGTCTTAGATGTTACGCATTATTTGAAATTATTCATAACGAATCAGGAAAAAGTTTGAGAAAGAAAATCAGTTACTTGTCTTAGCTGTTACGTATGATTTGAAATTATCTCTAACGAAGCAGCAAAAACTTCGAGAGAGAACATTAGTTGCTTGTCTTTGATGTTACATAAGGTTTGAAATTGTTTCTAACGAAGCGAATTTTACCTTGACAGTGAGGGTCGTATCAAATCTGACCTCGGAAAGAAAAGGCGTCGATGAGGATTTTCCGTAGTGGCAGCAGTAAAAAAAATCAGGACATAAGGAAACTGATGACAATAAACTGTTCCGATTAAATTGAATGTATTCCTTCCTTCTTTCCATCCTTCCGTTTTCCTTTTCTTTTTCCTTTTTTTCCCCACATTTCTTTCCTTCTTTCTTTGTTTCCATTCATGTTTCAATTTTTTTTTCAGATAAACTTCTTCTCCAGTTTCCCAGTCTCATTATCTGTTTGTTTCTTTTGTTCACATTTCGATTTTCACTCCCCTTTTTTAAGCTTGTTTTATTTCTCTCTCTCTCTTTTTTTTTTTTTTTTTTTTGCTTTTTGTTTTGTTTTTTTTTTTTTTTTGCTTCGTTTGTTTTGTTTTTTTCTACTTTCGTGCCTCCCCTTATTATTATTATTATTATTATTATTATTATTATTATTATTATCATTATTATTATTATCATTATTATTATTATTATTATTATTATTATTATTATTATTATTACCTTTTTTCATATTATAATTATTATCTATTTAGAAATCTATTTCTATTTATGTATTTATTTACTTATTTATATACGCTTATCTATTATTTATTCACTTTTTTTTTCTTTTCAAGGCCTGACTAAGTGCGTAGGGCTACGCCACTGGTCAGGCATCTGCTTGGCAGATGTGGTGTAGCGCGTATATGGATTTGTCCGAACGCAGCGACGCCTCCTTGAGCTACTGAAACTGTACGCCTCCCCTTCACTCTCACACATCTCCCAACGCACACTTCCCTTCACTCTCACACATCTCCCACCGCACACTTCCTTTCACTCTCACACATCTCCCATCGCACACTCCCCTTCACTCTCACACATCTCCCATCGCACACTCCCCTTCCCTTCACTCTCACACATCTCCCATCGCACACTTCCCTTCACTCTCACACATCTCCCATCGCACACTTCCCTTCACTCTCACACATCTCTCATCACACACTTCCCTCCCCTTCACTCTCACACATCTCCCATCGCACACTCCCCTTCACTCTCACACATCTCCCATCGCACACTCCCCTTCCCTTCACTCTCACACATCTCCCATCGCACACTTCCCTTCACTCTCACACATCTCCCATCGCACACTCCCCTTCACTCTCACACATCTCCCATCGCACACTTCCCTCCCCTTCACTCTCACACATCTCCCATCGCACACTTCCCTTCACTCTCACACATCTCCCATCACACACTTCCCTCCCCTTCACTCTTACACATCTCCCATCGCACACTTCCCTTCACTCTCACACATCTCCCATCGCACACTTCCCTTCACTCTCACACATCTCCCATCGCACACTTCCCTTCACTCTCACACATCTCCCATCGCACACTTCCCTCCCCTTCACTCTCACACATCTCCCATCGCACACTTCCCTTCACTCTCACACATCTCCCATCACACACTTCCCTCCCCTTCACTCTCACACATCTCCCATCGCACACTCCCCTTCACTCTCACACATCTCCCATCGCACACTTCCCTTCACTCTCACACATCTCCCATCACACACTTCCCTCCCTTCACTCTTACACATCTCCCATCGCACACTTCCCTTCACTCTCACACATCTCCCATCGCACACTTCCCTTCACTCTCACACATCTCCATCGCACACTTCCCCTTCACTCTCACACATCTCCATCGCACACTTCCCTCCCCTTCACTCTCACACATCTCCCATCGCACACTTCCCTTCACTCTCACACATCTCCCATCGCACACTTCCCTTCCACTCTCACACATCTCCCATCGCACACTTCCCTTCACTCTCACACATCTCCCATCGCACACTTCCCTTCACTCTCACACATCTCCCATCGCACACTTCCCCTTCACTCTCACACATCTCCCATCGCACACTCCCCTTCACTCTCACACATCTCCCATCGCACACTTCCCTCCCTTCACTCTCACACATCTCCCATCGCACACTTCCCTTCACTCTCACACATCTCCCATCGCACACTTCCCTTCACTCTCACACATCTCCCATCACACACTTCCCTCCCCTTCACTCTCACACATCTCCCATCGCACACTCCCCTTCACTCTCACACATCTCCCATCGCACACTTCTCCCTTCCCTTCACTCTCACACATCTCCCATCGCACACTTCCCTTCACTCTCACACATCTCCCATCGCACACTCCCCTTCACCTCACACATCTCCCATCGCACACTTCCCTCCCCTTCACTCTCACACATCTCCCATCGCACACTTCCCTTCACTCTCACACATCTCCCATCGCACACTCCCTTCCCTTCACTCTCACACATCTCCCATCGCACACTTCCCTTCACTCACACATCTCCCATCGCACACTCCCCTTCACTCTCACACATCTCCCATCGCACACTTCCCTTCACTCTCACACATCTCCCATCACACACTTCCCTCCCCTTCACTCTTACACATCTCCCATCGCACACTTCCCTTCACTCTCACACATCTCCCATCGCACACTTCCCTTCACTCTCACACATCTCCCATCACACACTTCCTCCCCTTCACTCTCACACATCTCCCATCGCACACTTCCCTCCCCTTCACTCTCACACATCTCCCATCGCACACTTCCCTTCACTCTGACACATCTCCCATTGCACACTCCCCTTCACTCTCACACATCTCCCATCGCACACTCCCCTTCACTCTCACACATCCCCATCGCACACTTCCCTCCCCTTCACTCTCACACATCTCCATCCACACTTCCCTCCCTTCACTCTCACACATCTCCCATCGCACACTTCCTTCCTTCCTATTCATTCTTTCACTTCCCGTTGACTTCTTATCTATGTATCTTATTCTTTCCCTTTTTTCGCTCTTCTCTTTCACTCTCCAATTCATTTGACTTTCCTTTCTCTTTCACATCTTTCATTCCACTTATTACCCTCCTTACTTTCCACAACCTGCACTCCTTCTTTTTACTTCAATTATCTTCCCATACGTTTTCTTTCCTTTCTGATCTTCCTATATGCAACTAATTAACTCTCCGTCGCAATTAGTGTTCATTTTTACACTCTCTTCGCATCATGTTTCTTTCGTTCTTTCACATTCTTCTTCTGCAGTCTTCCCTCTTGTTTTTTTTTAATCTGTGCCGTTTCGTCTTCTCTTTACTGAAAATCTCATTCACCTCCTTCACTCTCAAATCTCCCATCCACACTCCTTCACCTCTCGGACTCTCCCTTCTCTTCGGTTCCCTTGACTCTCACTTTTGCTCATCGCATCAATGTTCTTCCTTCACTTGCTGCTGTTGTTCTTAGCTTTTTATTAAAAATCTCCAATGTTCAGTTTCACAACCTGAACAGTACAACAATTCAACTGCAATGTGCCTGATATCAACATATAATAATTGTGTGCTGTCGTTACTGTTTTTTTTTTCTCGATAATGTGTGTGCTCAGAGAGAGAGTGAGAGAGAGCAAGTACGAAATGTAGACTTCAAAGATCAGCAAAGAGCAGATCAAACATTCAAAATGTGTGCCTTGGACATTATACATCCCAGTGAACACTATCTTAGTCCCAGGAATTTCATGTCATCCCCGAAAACTCTCATCAACAATCTTCACATAAAACAACAATCGCAAACAAGACCAACTCAACACTCCCAGCACAATTCTTTGACGTCTCAAAGTCCCGATACTCCATTTCGCCGAATTCCCTTCAATAGCAACACAATCCATGAACAATCCTCCTCACAGTAAAGTATTCATCCTGCTCTGAACTTTACCTTGAACACATCATCATTTTCCCTCCTCACATAGTTTTTTCCTACTAAATAACATGTACCCATCGCACACTCACATTCAATCTACAATCTCCAATCGCACACTCCCTTCACTCTCACCACATCATCCCATCGCACCCTCCCCTTCACTCGCACACATCTCCCATCACACACTCACACTTCCCTTCACTCTCAAACATCTCCCCATCGCACACTCACCTCCCCTTCACATTCACAACCACTCCCATCACACCAACTTCCCTTCACTACTCAACACTCTCCAATCACACACTTCCCTTCACTCCATCACACTCTCCACATCACACACTTCACATCCCATTCAATCACAACATCCTCCAATCACACACTCCCTTCACTCAACACATCTCCCATCTCAACACTTTCCACATCTTCCCTTCACTCTCACAACATCTCCCATCGCACATTCACACTTCCCTCACTCTCACACATCTCCATCGCACACTCCCCTTCACTCACACATCTCCCATCACACACTTCACACTTCCCTTCACTCTCACACATCTCTCATCACACACTTCCCTCCCCTTCACTCTCACACATCTCCCATCGCACACTCCCCTTCACTCTCACACATCTCCCATCGCACACCCCCCTTCACTCTCACACATCTCCCATCGCACACTTCCCTTCACTCTCACACATCTCCCATCGCACACTCCCCTTCACTCTCACACATCTCCCATCGCACACCCCCCTTCACTCTCACACATCTCCCATCGCACACTTCCCTTCACTTCACTCTCACACATCTCCCATCTCACACTTCCCTTCACTCTCACACATCTCCCATCACACACTTCCCTCCCCTTCACTCTCACACATCTCCCATCGCACACTCCCCTTCACTCTCACACATCTCCCATCGCACACTTCCCTCCCCTTCACTCTAACACATCTCCCATCGCACACTCCCCTTCCCTTCACTCTCACACATCTCCCATCGCACACTTCCCTTCACTCACACATCTCCCATCGCACACTCCCCTTCACTCTCACACATCTCCCATCGCACACTTCCCTTCACTCTCACACATCTCCCATCACACACTTCCCTCCCCTTCACTCTTACACATCTCCCATCGCACACTTCCCTTCACTCTCACACATCTCCCATCGCACACTTCCCTTCACTCTCACACATCTCCCATCACACACTTCCCTCCCCTTCACTCTCACACATCTCCCATCGCACACTTCCCTCCCCTTCACTCTCACACATCTCCCATCGCACACTTCCCTTCACTCTGACACATCTCCCATTGCACACTCCCCTTCACTCTCACACATCTCCCATCGCACACTCCCCTTCACTCTCACACATCTCCCATCGCACACTTCCCTCCCCTTCACTCTCACACATCTCCCATCGCACACTTCCCTCCCCTTCACTCTCACACATCTCCCATCGCACACTTCCCTTCACTCTCACACATCTCCCATCGCACACTTCCCTTCACTCTCACACATCTCCCATCGCACACTTCCCTTCACTCTCACACATCTCCCATCGCACACTTCCCTCCCCTTCACTCTCACACATCTCCCATCGCACACTTCCCTTCACTCTCACACATCTCCCATCACACACTTCCCTCCCCTTCACTCTCACACATCTCCCATCGCACACTCCCTTTCACTCTCACACATCTCCCATCGCACACTTCCTTTCACTCTCACACATCTCCCATCGCACACTTCCCTTCACTCTCACACATCTCCCATCGCACACTTCCCTTCACTCTCACACATCTCCCATCGCACACTTCCTTTCACTCTCACACATCTCCCATCACACACTTCCCTCCCCTTCACTCTCACACATCTCCCATCGCACACTTCCCTCCCCTTCACTCTCACACATCTCCCATCGCACACTCCCCTTCACTCTCACACATCTCCCATCGCACACTGCCCTTCACTCTCACACATCTCCCATCGCACACTTCCCTTGACTCTCACACATCTCCAATCGCACACTTCCCTCCCCTTCACTCTCACACATCTCCCATCACACACTTCCCTTCACTCTCACACATCTCCCATCGCACACTTCACACTTCCCTTCACTCTCACACATCTCCCATCGCACACTCCCCTTCACTCACACATCTCCCATCACACACTTCACACTTCCCTTCACTCTCACACATCTCCCATCGCACACTCCCCTTCACTCACACATCTCCCATCACACACTTCACACTTCCCTTCACTCTCACACATCTCCCATCGCACACTTCCCTTCACTCTCACACATCTCCCATCGCACACTTCCCTCCCCTTCACTCTCACACATCTCCCATCGCACACTTCCCTTCACTCTCACACATCTCCCATCACACACTTCCCTCCCCTTCACTCTCACACATCTCCCATAGCACACTTCCCTCCCCTTCACTCTCACACATCTCCATCGCACACTTCCCTTCACTCTCACACATCTCCCATCGCACACTCCCCTTCACTCTCACACATCTCCCATCACACACTTCCCTTCACTCTCATACATCTCCCATCGCACACTTCCCTTCACTCTCACACATCTCCCATCGCACACTTCCTTTCACTCTCACACATCTCCCATCGCACACTTCCCTCCCCTTCACTCTCACACATCTCCCATCGCACACTTCCCTCCCCTTCACTCTCACACATCTCCCATCGCACACTTCCCTTGACTCTCACACATCTCCCATCGCACACTTCCCTTCACTCTCACACATCTCCCATCGCACACTCCCCTTCACTCTCACACATCTCCCATCGCACACTTCCCTTCACTCTCACACATCTCCCATCGCACACTCCCCTTCACTCTCACACATCTCCCATCACACACTTCACACTTCCCTTCACTCTCAAACATCTCCCATCGCACACTTCCCTCCCCTTCACTTTCACACATCTCCCATCACACACTTCCCTTCACTCTCACACATCTCCCATCACACACTTCCCTTCACTCTCACACATCTCCCATCACACACTTCCCTCCCCTTCACTCTCACACATCTCCCATCACACACTCCCCTTCACTCACACATCTCCCATCACACACTTCACACTTCCCTTCACTCTCACACATCTCCCATCGCACACTTCACACTTCCCTTCACTCTCACACATCTCCCATCGCACACTCCCCTTCACTCACACATCTCCCATCACACACTTCACACTTCCCTTCACTCTCACACATCTCTCATCACACACTTCCCTCCCCTTCACTCTCACACATCTCCCATCGCACACTCCCCTTCACTCTCACACATCTCCCATCGCACACCCCCCTTCACTCTCACACATCTCCCATCGCACACTTCCCTTCACTCTCACACATCTCCCATCGCACACTCCCCTTCACTCTCACACATCTCCCATCGCACACCCCCCTTCACTCTCACACATCTCCCATCGCACACTTCCCTTCACTTCACTCTCACACATCTCCCATCGCACACTTCCCTTCACTCTCACACATCTCCCATCACACACTTCCCTCCCCTTCACTCTCACACATCTCCCATCGCACACTTCCCTTCACTCTCACACATCTCCCATCGCACACTTCCCTTCACTCTCACACATCTCCCATCGCACACTTCCCTTCACTCTCACACATCTCCCATCGCACACTTCCCTTCACTTCACTCTCACACATCTCCCATCGCACACTTCCCTCCCCTTCACTCTCACACATCTCCCATCGCACACTTCCCTTCACTCTCACACATCTCCCATCGCACACTCACCTTCACTCTCACACATCTCCCATCGCACACTTCCCTTCACTC